>NC_077235.1:86108499-86408499 GCF_027887165.1 Monodelphis domestica
CACAGGTGTCCATTGTTTATGACCCATTAAGCCCTGATCAGAAAGGAGTCGAATGGCTCAGAGTGTCCAGTGATATTTGAGGGGCAAACAGAAGGTACAGCTCCGTGCTCAGCCTCTCACCATAAACTGGGGGAATATATCTAAAGCAGAAGGACACAGATCTCTCCCAGAGTCCTGTGTTGATGCGCTTGTCTCTTTGGTTGCACCAGGGCCACCTTTCTTCTGGGGTCCAGGATCCAGGAATTTCTCACGTACTCTTTCTGACCTGAGATTCTTCTAGAGACTCGGGGTCCCCCAGAGGACCTGAACTCCCATTCCACTGTCAATTTCGCCTCCCTTCTGACACTGTCACCACCCTGCTACAGGCCATCCTCACCTCCCAACCGGACTATTGCATTAGTCTACATTAGGCCTACCTGCCTTAAGCCTCTCCCCACATCAGTCCATGCTCCATTCAGCCACTAAAGTGATTTAAGAGTTTTTAAATGCTCACCTTCCATCTGGGAATCAATCCTGTGTATTGGTTCCAAAGCAAAAGAACAGCAAGGGCTAGGTAGTGGGGTGAAGTGACTTGCCCAGGGTCACCCAGCTAGGAAGTGTCTGAGGCCAGATTGGAGCCCAGGAGCTCCCATCTCTAGGCCTGGCTCTCCATCCACTGAGCCACCCAGCTGCCCAGCAGTCATTTTTGCATGCATGTACATATTTGGAATGGGCTTTGTTCTTCTTGCCTCCTCCGGGACAGAATTAGGACCTGAAAAGAAATAAAAGTGAATTGACAAGAAGAAATGGCTGTCTCCAGGGAAGGAGAGCAGGTATTACGGGCCCAGGCAAGAGAACTGAACTCTGCGGCTCCTCTTTTCTTGCCTTTGAGTGCTAGGTTCCAGCTGGAAGGCGCAGAGAACAAAGCCTGCTGTCGCCCTTGCTCTAGACACCCAAGTCCCTGCCATTCACTGGCTCCGCTCAGGCCCTGCACCATGCCCAATCTGGCCAGTGGCTGGATGATTAGCTGATATTCCGGGGAATCAGGACGGGGGGGCGGGGGGGGCTGCCTGTGCTAAAGGGGCCTTGGATACAAACGGGGGCGTCAGGTCCCAAGCGTGAAGCAGGGGGCCAAAGAGAGGTGCAAAGGCTTCTAGCTTTCTACACGCCCAGCAAATGGGAGAGCATGCTGGCACTGAGAAGGGCCTGTTCTCTAGAGAGGGTTGCCTTGGAACAGAGGCTCAGAAGAAGCGAAGGACTCCAGGAGGCAGGGACAGGGAAGGAGACGAGTTCAGGCAGGGGGACTGCCCGTGGAAAGGCATGGAGTCAGTAGTCTCTTCGGTAAAGAGAGGCAAGGAGGCCACTGTCCCTCCACTGGGTTGTGGAGGGGATGGAACAGAGGGAAGTTCCAAAACATTGGCAAGGAAGGAATCAGGCTCTGAGGAGCTTTAAAAACCGAGAGGGTTAAGTGACTTGCCCAGGGCCACCCAGCTAGGAAGTAGCTGAAACTCAGGAAGATGAGTCTTCCTGACTCCAGGCCCAGTGCTCTATCCAGCAGAACACCATCCTGGACCCACAATTCATTCTTAATAGTACTTGGAACAGAGCAGCTGTGGAGAAAGCAGGTGAAGGCCCAAGTACTGGCCGTGACACAGTAGAGTCTCCGATGGCCCCCTAGATTTGGTCCCCAAAGAGATGTTTGTTTGTTCGGACAAAGATACACTAAGGCCTCACAGACGCCGTCTTCTTCGGTTCCCTTGCAGGCCTTCAAGTCGTGCTGCAACTTCTAGGGCTAGACTGAGCACCCCTTTCTCTGGACAGATTGCAACCTCCTTGTGCATTGTGCCCCTCTCCTTTCTACAGAGCTCCCCAAATCCAAACAAGGCTGCCTGGTCCCAGTGACTCCCCGTAGGGCCAGTGAGAGCGCGCACAAGATGGCAGCTTTGGGACTCCTCGGAAGTGATGCTGTGGCCAAGAGGCGGCCCAGGGCTCCCTGATTCTCCTAAGTTCCAGACACCGTTGGTCTGTAGGAGGGGACTGTGTAGCTAAACCAATCCCGGGCCACGAGAAGACCTTAGCAGCTACCCAGGATATAAGTGGCTACAAGCGTGAGTGGGAGGCCCTGAACCTACTGCACCCCCAGTTTGAGGGTCCTCGAGACTACAGTTTCCACCACTTCTCAGTTAGCTTGCAGGGCCAAGAAAAGAATCTGGCCTGCCCGCTGTGATTCTATTTCCCGCCTCCTTGTGGCCCTCATCTCTCACCTCCTGACTCCCTCCCCTTGATGGTGCTTGCCTTGGGGGCTGCTTCTCCAAGTGGCCTCAGCTTCCTCCCTCACTGGGCAATTGATGCTTCACCAGCCCCTGGCTTTCTGCCCCAGCTGGCGATTGGGCGTCAGAACTGGCTCCGCTTGAGTGCCATGCACATCCTCCCACTTGCTGGAGGGCTACAGAACCTGCCCTCTCTCTATGCCCCTGCCTCACTTAGGGGTCCTTTCTGGACAAGCTGCCCACTCGCCCGTTGCTCTTCAGCTCTCTGGGCCAGGCCTGGTACTTCAGAACTTTATAGTGTTGGTTCTGAGGCTGCCAGGCTTTTGCTCCTAAAAGGCTGTAGCTAAGCTGGCCACTCTGCTCCAGGCCAACTTCCACAGCCTGGACCTGGAGTCTCCTTGGCACTGGAAAGAGGGAGGGGGAACCAGGGTGCAGGGGCGCATTTTGTTGTGGCCCCATGTCATGCCCTTGGGTGCTAGTGGCAAAGGGGTGCTCAGTGAGCATCAAGTTCTGGCTTCTGCTTCTTCTGGCCTTCTTTTGAATTCTGGCTGACAGCTGAAGATGGCACATAATTTCTATTTGGGGGAGGTTCTAGAGTTCACAAGGATCAGAGAACATGTCAAGTCATCGATCTTGTTGCTCATGTGGCCAGATGAGACTTTCCCATAGTTCATCACCTAAGCTGCCTTCTTCTTTTTCTCTTGCTTGGCCACTGCCACACAATCAGACCATGTTCTCTCTTCCTATCCTAGGATGACATTTTTTACTTGCTTTTCATCCTGCAGACAGCCAGATGGCCTAGTACATGGAGCACTCACCCTGGAGTCAGGAAGACCTAAATTCAAATGGCACCCCAGATCTATACTAGCTATGTGACCCTGGGTAAGTCACTTCACCGCAGTTTCCTCCACCACAAAATGTGGATCATAAATAATACCTACCTCCAGGGTCGTTGGGATATCCAATGTTTGGCACACAGGAAACGGGCATAAATGCTTGTTGTCTTCCCTTTCTCCATTATTGGTTGTAAATGGCAGCTTGTTTACACCTATCCTCAAGGACTTGCTGGAACCAGCTTAAACTAGCTCTTGAGAACCAGTTGTTAAACAGTACAAATCAGGGCTTGGTGATTGTTTTGTTGATTGTCTAGACTTAAGCAAATGATGGAGAAAATGTTAGTCATGCAGCTTAAGCTTAAAGTGTGGCCAGAAGGGAGGAGAGTCAAGACAGTGGAATGAGAAGCATTTTTGCCTGGATCACCCAACAACACACGTCTCCCACAAGCTGGAAAAAAGTCAAACTGAATTCTGATCAGCAAAGCCAAGAAAGCACCCTTGTGAATGATGCTGTGAACAATGGCGGTGGGGAGCTGGCCAGGAGCACATAAATCCCAGCCCTTGGGCCCAGGGAGGGCACCTGGGCAGAAAGAGACCCCAAAGGATCCCAGAACTAGGCCTGGGTGCATGCATCTGGCTGTTCTGGAGCCCATTACCCAGTTCCTGATTACAAATCCAGGGCAGAGAGGAGCAGCTGCGACTGGATGGAAGGCCCTACGTGAGCACTGAGCACATTCCAGCAATGGAGCAGCAGGGCTCTGAGCTCAGGAGCCCAGGGAGCATGATTCACTTCTACCCTTTAGCCCAGCACATGAGCCTGCAGGGAAGCCAGCAGCTCAGCCTCTTTGAGCCTACAGAACCTCCCAGGGGGCTAACAGAGCCTGAACCCAGCAGCAGTCACCGGGAACTCAACCACTCATGTCAAGTATGGGAAGTTTTTGGGGTTTTGGTTTAAGCCACCAGCACCACCAAACCGTCCCTTCTGTCTTCGAATCAATGCTAAGTATTGGCTCCAAGGCAGAAAAGCAGGAAGGGCTAGGCCATGGGGGTCAAGTGACTTGCCCAGAGTCATACAACTAGGAAATGTCTAAGGCCAGATTGGAACCCAGGACCCCCAGCACTAGGCCTGACTCCAGTCACTGAGCCACCCAGTCATTCCAGTGTATGGTTTTGATGAGTAAACCAGAGAATACTGAGCTGATCTGTGCCACGTCTTTAACATTCTTGCTCCTGGCCTGGCAGCTCACTCTCCCTGCCTTGCATTAGGAGCCCCGCTGAGAACTGCAAAGATGTGCTCTCCCCCAGCCCCTGCAATGGATCACTGAGGTCTGAGCCCTGGACCTTCTGAAGGGGACAGCCTCAGATTTGGGGCCTTGCTACTCATCGCCATTGCCTTCTCTTCCTTTTTCTTTTCAGGTGACTGCTGGGGGTGGTAAGGCTTTCTTCCTCTTCTTTTGCTTAGTGTTGCATCTCCCAGGAGCCCCCACGAGTGAGAGCAGAGTGAGAGGAGCAGAGCCAGGAGAACCTTGTACACAGAGGCTGGTACACTGGAGAACAGCCCAGTGTGATGGCCTTTGCACTAGCAGCAACGCAACAGGCCAGGATGATCCTGAAGGCCTTACGGGGAAGAACGCTAACCACGCTGAGAGAAAGAACTGTGGGAGCAGAAATGCAAACGCAAAACACAGGACATCACGTATTGCCACATGTACATATGGGGTGTGATTTGGGGTTTGGGCCTTAAAAGCCCGCTCGCTCCATAGCAGAAATGAATGATGTGGAAATAAGTACCAAGTGCCAGCAGGTGTACAAGCCAGGGGAACGGCTTGTCGGCTCTGGGAGGGGCGCAGGAAGAGGGGAGGGAGAGAGGATGAATATGGAAACCTGGAAAAACGAAATTCATTTTTTAAAAGTATTACCTCTTCCAGGAGGATTGTCTAGGAAAGGCCCTAAAAGCAGTGTAAAGGTGGAAGGGCCTCTGCAAGAACTCTAGGACCTTCCCGTCATGGGGATGTTATATGGTAGGTTTCCTTGTTCCCATGATTGAGACTTTGTCATTCAGTTGTGTCTAATTCTCTGTGACTCCTTTCCCGTTTCCTTCTCCAGTGGATTGAGACAGAGGTTAAATGACCTACCCAGGGTTATACAGTTATTGTGTGTAGGAGGTGGAACTTGAATTCAGGTCTTCCTGACTTCAGGTCCAGCAATCTAGCCACTGAACCAATCTTGCTGCCTTGCAATTGAGAATCGTTTTCCTTATTGGCCTTTCCCCCCTCCATTCCCCCAGCTTCCTTGGCAAGTAAGGGGCTAAAAGGGGCCTAAAGAGTCCCCCCACATAGAACGACTCAGTGGATCTCTGAAGGCCATCGAAGCCACCATACCTTGCTCTCCTGACTGGTGTCCAGAGAAGCCATTGGCCGTGGCATCCTTGTGCAGAGACTTGCTCTGTTGCGGTCAAGTCCGTCTTTTTTCCTGTTCGGTAACCTTCAAGAGCCTCATTTCAGGCCAACAGCAAACTGAACTGGGTGCTAGTGTTCAGCGAGGCTACGGGGGAGCCTGAAACATGTGGGCCGTGGCACGTCTGAAACCTACAAGGACACCCCACAGCACCCCGGCTGCAGGTGAAGCAACGTCCTTTTGTGGAACTGAAGTGCAGGATGGGAGGTGAGCGAGACGGAAGATCCAGGGGAGTGAGCGAGCCAGCGAACGAGTACCCAAGGGCAGTGAATGGTAAACAGGAAAGGATGCAGCAGAGGGCCGGATGGAAGTGGGGCCAGAAAGAAGGTGGGCAGGGACCCCACTGAAGAAGATTCCCACAAAGGGAAGCAGCTAATCCCTCAGGAGAAAAGTGAGCCTCACAGGGGACGATAGTCTGCAAGGATGCTGTGCTAAGAGAGGCCAAAAAAAGATGCCTGCTTGGCTGGCAGCTTGCCTCCAGAGAAGGGGAGCTCCTAGGGCCATTGTTCCCAGAGGAGAGGAAGCCTGTGGACTTCTGAAGGAGATTTCGGGGGGGGAGAGCTCTCCTGGGGAGGGAGGGGTTACTGGTGAATGGCACAATCAAGAACATAGCTTTCTGCAGTGGGGAACTCATTCTAAGTCCTCTGTCTCCTCTACGTCTGCAAAAGTAAGGCACGACAAGAAGACCGAGGAAGGGGCGCGACCTACAAGGCAGAGAAATGACTGAGAAGGACAAACCCAAATGAGAAGCTGGAAGTCCACCAAAACTTTGCAGCCTAAAGAAGGAATCAATAAGCGTCAGGACGAGGAATCCAAGAACAAAAATCGAAAATAGACAGTCGTGGAGAAATAATGAAGGGAACAAGAAAAAAGTTAAAAGGGGCACAGGGCAGCTGGGTGGCTCAGCAGATAGACCATCAGGCCTGAAGTCAGGAGGTCCTGGGTCCAAATCTGGCCTCAGACACTTCCCAGCTGTGTGACCCTGGCCAAGTCACTTAACCCCCATTGCCTGGGCCTTGCTGCTCTTTAAGGATTTGTAAAATGGCTCAGAAAATGAAATGAAAAACTAACCCCAAAAGTTGACTCTTTAGCTGAGAGGGAAAAGGGAGTAAGAATAGATATCCCTCTAAAAGGAAGAAAGGAAACAGAATGAATCAGCAAAGCTACACACTAGAGAAAAGGGGAAGTGGGCCAGAGGGCTAGGAATAAGGTGACCCTCAAGTAGATTAAGCTAAAATCACTCTAAGACAGAGTGTGGCTTTACAGGGGAAGAGAAACAACACCAACTTTGAGTTTAGACAAAACCAGTGAGGGGGGAAAGGAGGGAGAGCTAGGGAGGGGAAAGGAGGGGAGGTAGCACCCTGGGGTGGGGAAATTGACCAGGGCTCTTTTTAGGTAGGCTAGGGAGTAAATTAAATCAGGCCAGACTGCAGGGAAAGTTGGCTGGCTTTATTTAGGGTTAGAAAGTTCAGGAAATCCAGGGAAAGTTTGATTTCCAGCAGCCAAGCAGGGATCAAAGCTCTCTCCCTAGGTTAGGGGGGAAAGGCGCCAAACCCGTGCTTCTCTCCTCTTTTATTCTCCCTCTGACACCAGCAGAGAGTCCTGGGAGATGGAGTCTCCCAGGGCTTAGGGCCCCTCCATTATACGACAACCTGTGAGATTTAAAATGGTTGAGGTCTTAAACTGTAGTGAGTTAAAATGGTGGAAGATATAAATTGTGATAGATATGAGAGAGTGAGTAAATTTGACTGCAGAAAATATGTTTCACTACAGTGTCTTGGTTTTTAAATCAAATATAAGGTGGTCGCCAGGGAAATATTTCAAATTATTCAAATACCCAAATCAATTGGGTTTTATAGAGATTTTAATTAACAATACAATGAGTAATCAAAGAAAGAGAGAGAGAGTAAGAAAGGAATAAGTATGAAGGGCCTTAAGACAATATGGCCTAGACCTGAGTCTTAAGAGAGAAATCAGTCAGTTTTTTTTAAACACTCACCACAAGGTCTGACTAAACAAGGATTCTAGTAACACCAGGCCAGCTCCATCTCAGCTGACTTCACCAGAGAGAGCTCCAGCGAGACCTCCTTAGAGATTGTCCTCCAAGAGCTTCCCTTCTCCAGAGCCTCTCTCAAGAGATTCTTCCCAAGCGGTCCTCATCAGAGATCCTCCAAAAGGCTTTCTCCAAAAGGATATATATTCTCAAGAGATTCTGCTTTTTCTTATATAGGAGTTTTTCTCCCATGTCACCTCCCCTAAGTCCCTACATCTACCAATCACTGTAGACGCTTTCCAACAGACTGCCCATCTGAATTCCTGCTAAGTCGACAAATCTCCTCAGTAAGTCTGAACCAGTGAAAACACAGCTGAGTCAACTAGTCTCATTAAGACAAAACTTGCCCGACCCTTTTAGGTACCTAGCATCTCATTGTATCAATTCTAAAAACAGGCCTGGCTCAAAGATCTCCTTGCCCCACCATAAGCATGGATCCAAGTACTTTCTTTGTTTAGCAAGGAGTTTTTTTCCCTTAAAGCAGTCTTAAGTACGGTTGGAGTAGAGGTCCTCCCATTTCTGATCCTGGCGAGTTCTCACATCAAAATGGGGAATGTTTCTCAGTAGGGAATTTGTTCCAATTAAGAATTCCCTGATAGGGAAATTTTTAACATTCACAAGTCTGAGAGATTTCAAGATTTACAAACCAATATTGGCGAAAAAATGGATGAAAATAGAAAACTCTTATAACTTAAGTGAGAATGGATTAAACCATCCAATAATACAAAAATGAGTGAAAGAATGGAGAAGGAAAAAACCAATCTGCTACTGACAAGAAACATACCTCAAACCAAAAACATAGAGAGAAGAAAAATGGTGGAGTGGAGCAAAGTTTGCAGGGCATCAGGAGAATCCCAAAAGACTAGAGTGGCAAATCATGTTATCAAAGCAAAAACCAACCTTCACAACAGAAATAGAGATAAATGAGAAAATGCATTGTGCTGAAAGGAACTATGAACCAATATCAATATCGAAATATATGCTTTAAATACTTTAGTAGTTAATTCATAAAGGAAAAATTAACTCAATTACAAGAAGATTTCACCAGCAATATGACAGACCCAGAGGAGATTTTAATGCCCCTCTCTCAATTGGGACAAATCTAACAAAGATAAGCCCCCAAACCCCGAAATTATAGAATTGAACGCATTGCTGGGGAAAGTAGAGCTAAAAGACAGATGGCACATTCCACATGGGATTGTTAACCAATACATGGAATGCTCAGCACCACCTGGAAATTTTGGCAAAACTGACCATCGAAGCACAGATGTTTGCAAATACAGTAAGTGAAAAAAGCTGGAAATAGGAGACACCCTTTACTCATCACAATGGAATAACAATAGTAATCAGTTCAAGAAGCATAAACAAAAGACAGATCACATAGAGACTAAATATTGAAATCACCAATAATCAATGGGTCAAAAAACATCACAGAAACAATAATACAAAAGAATATTATAATAATGATGTAACATTCTAAAATTCCTGAGATGTAGCTAAAGAGATCCTCAAGAGAAAAATGTATCCATAAAAATATATGTTAACAAAACAGAAAGGGAGATTAATGAATCAAATATTCATTTATAAAAATTAGAAAGTCAACAAATATAGAAAATGTAAATAAATACAAAACTAGAAGAGAAACAGATAATCTGGAAAGCAAAAAAAAATTCAATTCCTCCCCCCTAGAATTGACAAAATTAAATGCTGAATCTTTGAAAAGGTTAACAAATTTTTTAAATCTTTAGCCAACTTGATTTGAGAGTAGAAAATTAAATCTACAAAATAGCAAATGAATAAGATGGAATCACAATAATACCAGGAGAAATTTTTAAAAAGAATTTTCAGGACCTACTATCACAGTTATCTGCTAACAAAACTGAGAACATGAAAGAGAGGAATACCTTCAAAATATAAAATACAGTTGAGCTCCATAAAAGTTCCAAGACCTACTGCAGATGACTACACCTGCAAATACAGGTCAGCATCTGCTAATCCCACATATATAGCAATTTTCTTATACATATATATGTCTAATAAGGTTTAATTGATAAATTATACACAGTTAGATATTACCTATAAAAAACATAAGTAAAAAAGTATATTGTACATTATTATGTTTTACTACATATTAGTCCCTCTCTTATCCAAGTGGAATGCATTTGAAGACTCCCAGTGGGTACCTGAAACCATGGCTTGTACCCTACCCTATACAGAGAGTTCTTGCTTTAATTTTTTAGTGAGATATTTCATATTTTATTCTTTTTTTCTTTTGGTTTTGTTTTATTGTTTTTTGATGTCTTGTGAAGTCATTAGCTTTTATTTGCTCAATTCTAATGTTTCAAGATCAATTTTCTTCCATGACCTTTCAAACCTCCTGTTTTCCAGTTGGCCAATTCTACTTTTCATGGAACTCTTCTCTTAATTGGATTTTTCCATTTGATCAATTCTGCTTTTTAAACTGTTTTTTTGCCCCTCTAATTTTATTTTTTATTTTCTTTTTGAGCTCTTCTAGAACCTGAGACCAATTCCCATTTTTCTTTGAAGTTTTCCATATGGCTGCTTTGATCTCAATGTCCCCTACTGAATCTGTGCCCTGCTCTTCTTTGTCCTCATATCACTTGTGAAATTGATACTTTCCACCTTCCTTTCAAGTTGTTTTCTGCAGGTGACTTCACTCTGTCCCCTTGTTAGTTCTGTCACTTCTGTATTCATTTTGAAATATATTAGGAATGCTGATGACTTATGTTTTAAACTTAGGTTTATTTTGTACCCTGTAACTTTGCTAAAGTTATTGATTGTTTCTACTACTTTTTAGTTGATTTTATTGGATTCTGTAGTAGACCATCATGTCATCTGTAAAGAGTGATAATTTAGTTTCCTTGTTGCCTGCTTTGAACCCTTCAATTTCTTTTTCTTCTCTAATTGCTACTGCTAGCATTTCTAGTACAATATTAAATAGTGGTGGTGATAATGGGCATCCCTGCTTCACTGATCTTATTGGGAATGATTCTAACTTATCCCTTTTTTGCTGATGGTTTTAAATAAATACTGTTTATTATTTTGTGAAAAGGCCCTTTTATTCCTGTGCTTTCTAGTGTTTTCAATAGGAATGGATATTGTGTTTTGTCAAAGGTTTTTTCTGCATATATTGAGATAATTGTGTGATTTCTATTTGTTTGGTTGTTGGTATGGTCAATTATGCGGATGGTTTTCCTAATATTGAACCAGCCTTCCATTCCTGGTATAAAGCCTACCTGGTCATAATGAATAATCTTTGTGATAACTTGTTATACTCTTCTAACTTTTTACTTTTAACTAGTATTTTATTTAATATTTTTTGCATCTAGGTTCATTAAGGAGATTTTATTTCTCTGTTGTTGGTCTTCCTTTGCTTGGGAATCAGTACCATACTTCTATTATAAAAAGAATTTGGTAAGACTCCTTCTTTGCCTAGTTTGTCAAATAGTTTGTAGTATTGGGATTAGTTGTTCTTTAAATGCCTGATAGAATTCACTTGTGAATCCATCTAGTCCAGGGATTTTTTTCTTAGGGAGTTTCTTGATGGCTTGTTCAATTTCTTTTTCTGATATGGGATTATTTAAGAATTTTATTTCTGGGGGCAGCTGGGTAGCTCAGTGGATTGAGAGTCAGGCCTAGGATGGGAGGTCCTAGGTTCAAATCTGGCTTCAGACACTTCCCAGCTGTATGACCCTGGGCAAGACTTTATTGTATCAGTACTGTTCTCTCTCTCTCTCTCTCTCTCTCTCTCTCTCTCTCTCTCTCTCTCTCTCCCTACTCCCACCACTTCCCCCTCCGAAAATCTCCTCCAAATGAAAGCAGAACTGATATGTTCTCCACTAAAACAGGCAGACCTGCTGTGCAGAGAGAGGAGACCTTTGCCACACTCTGCTCACCTCGGCAGAAGGTACCTGAAACCTCAGAGAGTGAAACTGTGGATGGAGGTGGAAGGTGGGGAGGGAAACTCCGGTACCCCAAATGATAAAAGCAAGTATGCAAAGGGGACCTGAAGCATTCTTAAGAAAGAAAAAGTCATTGACGGATGCCCATTCTCCTCTACTATTATTTGATGATAGAGTTCTGGAAGTGCTAAGAACTGCAATAGGGCAAAGGAAAGAAACTAAAGACATAAAAATGGCAAAGAGGTGGTACAACTATCCTTATTTCCTAATGATATGATGGCATGCTTGGAAATTCCTAGGAAATCAAGCAGACAATCAATAGCATCATCAAAGTTGAAGGCTACAAAATAAACAAGATTTCTATGTAACAACAACAAAATCAAAGAGTTAATAATAGAAAGGGAGATAACATCCAAAATCATTTAAAATGCATAAAATTTGAGGATCAATCCAACAAAGTACACAAAAAATCAGCATGGACTCAAAGTTCCCCTTAAAGAATTAAAGAATAATTTTAATAATTGGAGAAATAGTCAATGATCATGGATGGGCCCTGCCAATATAATAAAAATGACAATACTACCAAAGTTAACTAACAGTTTTAATGTTGTACCAATAAAACAAAATGTTCAAATCTCAATAAGACAGTAACAAAATTCATTTGGAAAAAACTAACAATGAGAAGAGGTATGAACAAAGGGAAGACAGAATTCCAGTCCTGTGGCAGTCATTATAACATCTGGTGTTGGTTCAAATGGAGACAGGTCAAACAGACTAGACATGAGAGAATCAGAAAGAATGGAACTCAATAACCAGGGGAGAGAGAGACAGAGACAGACAGAGACAGAGAGGGAGAGGAGAGAGACAGACACAGAGAGAGACAGAAAGAGATAGGGAGAGAGAGAGACAGAGAGAGGGGGGGAGAGAGAGAGACAGAGAGAGACAGAGAGAGGAAGAGAGAGACAGACACAGAGAGAGACAGAGAGAGGGGGGGAGAAGGGGGAGAGAGAGAGAGACAGAGAGGGAGGGAGGGAGGAAGAGAGAGAGAGAGAGAGAGAGAGAGAGAGAGAGAGAGAGAGAGAGAGAGAGAGAGAGAGAGAGAGAGAGATTATGGGAAAAATCCAGAAAACAGTCTGGCAGAAAGTAGCCTTAGACCAATACCTTAAGCCATATTATTCCACAACAAAATGTAAATGGATGTGTGGCTTTAAAATTAAAGATCATTCCAAGATCATGTAAAATAGCTGCCTTCTAGGCATACAGAGGTTAAAGGAGTTGCCCAAGGTTGCACAGCTAGGAAGAGGCCAAATTTGAGCTCCAGGCCTGCCACTTTAACCACTGAGTCACAGCTGTTTTCTAGGTGCTACTATGACACCCATTTTATAGATGAGGAAACTGAAGAAAACAGAGAGGAAGTTACTTGCCCAGGGTTACACAACTAGTAGGTTTCTGAGGCTAGATTTGAACTTAGGTCTTTCTAGGTGGCTCAGTGGATATTCAGAGATGATTAAGGCCCACTTCCTGATTTTACAGATGAAGAAATGGAAAGATGAATTGATTTATCACACAAATCATGAATGGCAATGGCAGAACTAGGACCCAGAGCTATGCCTAAACTCATCCCATAGATCAAAAATAAAAAAGGGAGAGGTACAGGATGAGGAGAAATCATCACTGAGTCAAACAAAGCCTCCCTTCTCTCCTTCCCTTAATTTCAAGGTAGAGGAAGCCCTCAAAGCCATGAAACCAAAGATCTTTCAATTTGTTGTCTCTCAGACCAATCAACTGTGGGGGAAAGTGGGAAGCTGCCAAATTAGAAACTGAGAGTTCAAAGGGACTTTCTGAAATCATCTGGTGATCTGGCCCAGCCCCTAGAAAAGGAAACGAAGACCCAGAAAAGAGAAGTATCTTACCCAGAGTCACACAGCGAGTGACAGGGCTGGCATTTGAAGCCACGTCGTCTAAACTCCAAAGCCAGCACTTTTTCTCCTGCCCTTGGTTGCCAAGCAAAGGGGTCAAGAGACTGAAAAGCTTTCTCTTGAGTCCATGGCCCTCCTGAGACAGGCTAATTTTAAAATGGGAGTGCACAGACAGGTGCCTTCCAACTCCTTCCCATAATCCCCTCCTCAGTGGAGCTTCTCAGGCTGCCCAGAGAGGGCCTTCTCCCCATTTAAGAAGAGTGTGGCTGCCTTTTATTGCTGAAATTCCTCAGTACAGCTGCTAGGCACAAAATAGTCATTGCTGTCCTCAGGTTGGGAACCCAGCAGGCAGCAAGAAACTGTCCCAAAGTAGCCATTGCATGCTTGCTTCTTTCAACAACTCCTGGCTCACCACTGGCTTCTCGAGCCCCGTCCCCCCGAAACTTGGTGGGCCCTTTTACATGAAGTCAGTTCTAGCATCTCCCTGACACCCCTCAGGTCTGGGAACAAAGGGTTAGCTGCTTCTTTGGGGCCCGGATTCCTCGATGTTTGAGTGACCACAGGCAGGCAGATAAGGACAGGTCAGTCGATGACAGCTAATAACCATTCATTAGCTGCCAGGTACTGTGCTAAGTACTGAACAGACTGCCGAGGCAGATACAGCACAAGCAGGCAGCCACAAGAACCCGTTTCACTGAATTCCTTCTTTGGTCTGATCTTGACTAGGGAAAGAACTGCTGAGGTAAGAAAAGAGGAACCCAAACTTCCTTCTAGCTTCCAGGCTCTGAGCTGGACCGAAGCTAAATTGCTTTCTCTCCCCACTCACCCCCATTGTACCCCAAGACTGGAAAAACCTTGCTGAGTTCCCCAAAGAAGACAAAAGGGGGAAGAAGAGGTGGAGGGGGAAGGGGAGGCTGAGGCTGAGGCCAAAAGATGAGCTGTGGAAGCAGGATCCACAGTGGGGGGCTTTCTCATAAGCCATGAAATGGTCATGGAATAGAAGCCTACAAGCCAAGACCAGGAATGGAGTCTTCCCTCACTCTTCCCGCAACTCAAGGCCCATTGGAGTCCTGAGAACCAAAGCACTTGGCAGCAGCTCTCTGAAGGCCAAGAACAATTGTCCTTCTTCAGCATGAACAAATGACAGGAAGGAAAGAAGGAAGGAAGGAAGGAAGGAAAGAAGGAAGGAAGGAAGGAAGGAAGGAAGGAAGGAAGGAAGGAAGGAAGGAAGGAAGGAAGGAAGGAAGGAAGGAAGGAAGGAAGGAAGGAAGGAAGGAAGGAGGGAGGGAGGGAGGGAAGGAAGGAAGGAAGGAAGGAAGGAAGGAAGGAAGGAAGGAAGGAAGGAAGGAAGGAAGGAAGGAAGGAAGGAAGGAAGGAAGGAAGGAAGGAAGGAAGGAAGGAAGGAAGGAAGGAGGGAGGGAGGGAGGAAGGGAGGGAGGGAGGGAGGGAGGGAGGGAGGGAGGGAAGAAGGAAGGAAGGAAGGAAGGAAGGAAGGAAGGAAGGAAGGAAGGAAGGAAGGAAGGAAGGAAGGAAGGAAGGAAGGAAGGAAGGAAAGAAGGAAAGAAGGAAAGAAGGAAAGAAGGAAGGAAGGAAGGAAGGAAGGAAGGAAGGAAGGAAGGAAGGAAGGAAGGAAGGAAGGAAGGAAGGAAGGAAGGAAGGAAGGAAGGAAGGAAGGAAGGAAGGAAGGAAGGAAGGAAGGAACAAGCAGAACCAGGAACACAACAGATCCACAAGTAGGAACAAACAGCTGCAGTGGCAAAGGCAAACACCAGTGTTGTGTGATGACCAGGTGGGCTCCTGCTGTGGCTCTTTGTTGAGGTGAGAACCTTGGGTGCATGCCTACTGAACCTATGCATGCTCACTTTGGATGAGGTGCTCTTTCTCCATTTCTTTGTAATTCTTTGTTACCAAAGGATTTCTCTGCGGCTAAGAGCATAGGCTAGGAGGTCCGCAATGGAAACGACATAACCCCCTGAAGATAGCATTGGCATGTCCTTCAAAGACTTTCCCTGGTGCCTAGCTCCTTCATTTCTGCTAAGAGCACCACAGTTCTCCCAATCGCTCCCACTCACAATCCTATTTTTGGTTCTGCTCTTATTCTTGACCTCTCCCTGTACTGCCCCTATCCAATCAGTTGTCAAGTCCTCCAAACTCTCCCTTGCAGCTGTTTCCTCCTTGTCACTCATAGAGCCCCTGTTATTGCTTCTTATCTACAACAACTTTAGTTTCCAAAACACTTTTTAGATTCTCATACATGTAGTTTGGTTATCAGGGATTATTATTCCCATTTGACATATGAGGAAACTGAGGTCCAAAGAGGTTAAATGATTTACTCATGCAATTGGGAACCATGCCCAAAGGGCTATCAAACTGTTTATACCTTTTGACCCAGCAATATAACACTTCTAGGTCTGTATCCCAAAGAGATTAAAGTAAGAGGGAAAGGACCAATGTGGACAAAAATATTTCTAGCAGCTCTTTTTGGTGGTGCAAAGAATTGGAAACCGAAAGGTTGTTCATCGGTTAGGGAATGGCCAAAGAAGTTGTGGCATGGAATCCTAATGGAATACTGCTGGGTCATAAGAAATGACAAAGGGGAATTCCTACCAAATTGCCCTCTAAAAAGCATGCTATATGCCTCAAAACAAATTCTGACGTGGCATAACTGCCCCCAAAGCAAGACAAAGTAATTTTTCAGCTCCAAAAAATTAGAAGGTGGGAAGGAGGGATCTAGTGTACCAGGATAGAGGTGGGGTACAGTGCACCAGGGTGGGCCCCACTGAGGCAACAGGCTTTGAGCACAGCTGAAGCCTCAGCCAAGATGGGGAACACTGCCATAGATGGTAACGGGTGGCAGGGGAGCATCAAACAACTTCTCAGGAGATTACAGGGGCCCCTTTGCTGGCTTTGGGTTCAAGACTCTTGCCACATTGCCCATACACAGAACCAGGTCTTAGGACTGGGGCACAGTCCCCAAGCTGAGGAGAAGCAGCAGCATATTGCAGCCACAGGGCATCAGGACACCATGGTCACATTCCAAGGGGTAAAAGAGTGCTTGGGGTTGCTCACAGACCAGAGCACAGGGGCCTGGAGATATCAAACACACCTCTCCTTACATCTTAGAAGAACTGAAATCAGATCCCCAGTGCCAGCTTTCAAGGCAGCTACACAAAGAACTGGGAACAGTGTTCCCTTCACCATAGGTACATAGCACAAGTTTAACTGTTTTTTAAATCAAAGGGGGACAAAAAGGCAAGAAAACAAGCAAATAACAAAACCAGAAATTCAACATAGAAAGCTATTTTGGTGATTGGGTAGACTCAAATTCAGAAGAAGAAAAGAAAATCAATATTGCTGCATCCAAAGGCTCCAAGAAAAGTATTGATTGCTCTCAAGCCCAAAAAGAATTAATGGAGGACCTCAAAAAGGATTTGAAAAATAAAATAAGAGAGGCAGAAGAAAAATTAGAAAAAAGTGAGAGTACTACAGGAAAATCATGAAAAAAGAATCAATATCTTGGTAAAGAAGGCACAAAAATATACTGAAAAAATTAATCCTTAATAACAGAATAGGCTGATTCGTAAAAGAGGCACAAAAATCCAAAGAAAAGAGGAACTTAAAAAGCAGAATTGGTCAAATGGGAAAAGATATACCAAAATTCACTGAAGAGAACTTCTTGAAAAGACAGAATTGGCCCTTTAGAAAAAGAAGTACTAAAGTTCACTCAAGAAAAGAATTCTAGGGGGTAGCTGAGTGGCTCAGTGGATTGAGAACCAGGCCCAGAGATGGGAGGTCCTGGATTCAAATCTGGTCTCAGACACTTCCTAGCTGTGTGACCCTGGGCAAGTCATTTGACCCCCATTGCCTAGCCCTTACCATTCTTCTGCCTTGGTACCAATACATAGTATTGATTGTTTTTTAAAATTAAAATTAAAATGGAATTGGCCAAATGGAAAAGGAGGTACAAAAGTTCACTCAAGAAAATCATGAATAAAGAAATATATATATATATAATAAATTCAAAAAAGAAAAGAAAACCTTACCTTAAAAATTAGAACTAGGCAAGTGGAAGCTAATGACTGACATAAAGAAACAATCAAAGTCAAAAGAATGAAAAAATAGAAATTGTGAAATATCTCCTGGGAAAAATGACTGACCTGGAAAATAAATCCTGCATAGATAATTTAAGAATTATTGGACTACCTGAAAGTCATGGTTAATTAAAAAAAAGTTTAGACATCATCTTTCAAGAAATCAAGGGGAAAAAAGAAGTAATCAAGGAAAACTGCTCCGATATTCTAGAAACAGGGGACAAAATAGAAATGGAAAGAATCCACTGATTACCAACTGAAGGAGATCCCAAAAGGATAACTCCCAGGGATATTATAGCCAAATTCCAAAATTCACAGGTCAAGGAAAAAACATTGCAAACAGCCAAAAAGAAACAATTCAAATATCATGTAACCACAGTCAGGATAACACAATAATTTGCCATTTCTTTTTTTTAATTAATTTTTTACCAGTTATATGTAATAACAAATTTCCACATAAGTTCTCCTAAGTTATATGATTGAATTTATTTCCTTCCCTCCCCTCCCTTCCCCCTCCCAGTGCTGGCAGGTGATTTGATCTGGGTTATACATGTATTATTATGCAAACATATTTCTGTATTTTTCATTTTTGTGAGTAATCTTATAAAAAACCCAAACCCCAAAACATAAACTCAAATAAACAACTGAACAACTGTATGCTTTCTGCCAGGAGCCATCAGACCTCAATGTCTTGACAAGGTCACTCATAGAAGCCAGGAGATCACAAAGTGGCTCCTTGGCAGGATGGAATCGTCCACTTAGCCCTCTCTGTATGATTTCCCTCATCAATATCCCTTATTAATGGAATTGATATGATTCTTGTTCTCTCCCTAGTCTCAGAAGGAATAATATAAGAGCAAAATACTTGCATACTGTTCTCCCAAAATATTACCAAAAGATCAGACTCTCAAAACCAAACCCAAAAGACCATTATGGGTTAACTTTTGATTAGGTATATAATTTCTAGCAAAAGCTGTGCCTACAGGGGGCAGCTGGGTAGCTCAGTGTATTGAGAATCAGGCCTAGAGATGGGAGGTCCTAGGTTCAAGTCTGGCCTCAGACACTTCCCAGCTGGGTGACCCTGGGCAAGTCACTTAACCCCCATTGCCTAGCCCTTACCACTCTTCTGCCTTGGAACCAATATACAGTATTAATTCCAAGATGGAAGGTAAGGGTTTTTTAAAAAAAGCTGTGCCTACAAAGTCATGCCCAGAAATCCCCCACTCTCATCTACAGAAACTTATTCTTCTAAGCCAGTGCATAAATCATTCATAAGGAGAGACCTGTACAATATGCTTTAGTACATCATGTCTCATCATGCCTCGGTGACTTGATTTACCAACTGAAACCCTTCTTGGAAAACTCCCCAACAAACCCTGAAAAATTATTAGTACCCCTTTAATCTCTCCATTTGGTTATTGGTTGTCTCTAGGATTTCTGATTGATTATCTATTTTTATTAAAGGTAATAAGTGATTTTCCTTGATTATCTGTAAGCTCAAAGATCCTCACAGGTTAATGAGAAAATTAAGCCTCCTGTGACAAAATCATTTATCTTGTGTAAAACCTTTGTGTATCCTGTCAGAATCAACAGTTACAATACAAATATATAGAATGATCTCAGAATGTTAATCAAATGATTTGTTAAAAGTTAATATATCATCAGTGGAATAGACTGGGGGCAAGCAACCTCAGCAAGACAGTCTATGGCAAACCCAAAGATCCCAGCTTTTGGGACAAAAATCCACTATTTCATAAAAACTGCTGGGAAAATTGGAGGACAGTGTGGGAGAGATTAGGCTTAGATCAACACCTCACACCCTACACCAAGATAAATTCAAAATGGATGAATGACTTGAACATAAAGAAGGAAACTATAAGAAAATTAGGCAAACACAGAATAGTATACATGTCAGACCTTTGGGAAGGGAAATACTTCAAAACCAAGCAAGAATTAGAAAGAGTTACAAAATGCAAAATAAATAATCTGGATTACATCAAATTAAAAAGCTTTTGTACAAACAAAACCAATGTAACCAAAATCAGAAGGGAAACAACAAATTGGGGAAAAATCTTCATAGAAACCTCTGACAAAGGTTTAATTACTCAAATTTACAAAGAAGTAAATCAATTGTACAAAAAATCAAGCCATTCTCCAATTGACAAATGGGCAAGGGACATGGATAGGTAGTTCTCATATAAAGAAATCAAAACTATTAAGAAGCACATGAAAAAGTGCTCTACATCTCTTATAATCAGAGAGATGCAAATCAAAACAATCCTGAGGTATCACCTCACACCTAGCAGATTAGCTAACATGACAGCTATGGAAAGTAATGAATGCTGGAGGGGATGTGGCAAAGTAGGGACATTAATTCATTGCTGGTGGAGTTGTGAACTGATCCAAACATTCTGGAGGGCAATTTGGAACTATGCCCAAAGGGCGACAAAAGAATATCTACCCTTTGATCCAGCCATAGCACTGCTGGGTTTGTACCCCAAAGAGATAAGAAGGAAAAAGACTTGTACAAGAATATTCATAGCTGCGCTCTTTGTGGTGGCCAAAAATTGGAAAATAAGGGGATGCCCATCAATTGGGGAATGGCTGAACAAACTGTGGTATATGTTGGTGATGGAATACTATTGTGCTCAAAGGAATAATAAAGTGGAGGAGTTCCATGGAGACTGGAACAACCTCCAGGAAGTGATGCAGAGCGAAAGGAGCAGAACCAGGAAAACATTGTACACAGAGACTAATACACTGTGGTACAATTGAAGGGAATGGACTTCTCCATTAAGGTCAATGCAATGTCTCTGAACAATCTGCAGGGATCTAAAAAATACTATCCACAAACAGAGGATAAACTGTGGGAGTAAAAACACCGAGGAAAAGCAACTGCTTGACTACAGGGTTGGAGGGGATATGACTGAGGAGAGACTCTAAATGAACACTCTAATGCAAATTCCAACAACAGGGAAATGGGTTCGAGTCAAGAACACATGTGATAACCAGTGGAATTGTGCGTTGGCTATGGGAGAGGGAAAGGTGGTGGGAGGGGGGAGGGGAGGAAAAGAAAATGATCTTTGTTTCCAGTGAATAATGTTTGGAAATGACCAAATAAAATAATGTTTAAAATTTTAAAAAAAGTTAATGTATCACTTATCCAATTGTCTTTATCCTAACATGTATGTTGAATAATGTAGCTGTGTGCCAAGAAAATGGGTATAAAAATAAAAGCTAAACCTGGGCATGGCAAAGCAGCCACTTCATGCAGAGCCTTGCCCCAGGCAGATACATACACACAACATTTCCACCTACACTGTCCCACCTACCAAGGACCCCTGGCGCTGCAAGCAGGGCTGGACCTGTAGTCTTGGCAGCTTTCATCTACATTCTGACTCTTAACAGTTCTGTCTCTGGAGGTAGATAGCATTCTTTGTCCTAAGTCCCTCAGAATTGTCCTGGATCATTGCAATGCAAATAGTACCTAAGTCTATCACAGTTGATCATTCCACAATATTGCTGTTACTATATACAGTGTTTTCCTGGCTCTGTTTATTTCACTCTGAATCAAGGATGTTGCAGTTTCTACATGAAGGATAGTAGAGGCTGGAATATGATTTCCAGAGGGCAAAGAAGCTAGCACTTCAGCCAAGTATCATTTAACCAGCAAAACTGAGCATAAGCTTTCAGGGGTAGGGGGAAATGGGCAGTCAATGAAATAGAGGACTTGCCAACATTCCTGATGAAAAGACCAGAGCTGGCAGCAATTTGGCTCTCAAATACAAGACTCAAGAGAATCATAAAAAGAGAAATCAAAAGACATTCAACAAAGTTAAGCTGTATATATCCCTCAGGGGGACATAATTCTTGTAACTCCAAAGAACTTTGTTGTTATTAGGGCAGTTAGAAACAATACACATAGACAGAGAGTGAGGATGTGAACTGAATTTGATGGGATGTTATAAAAAATTAAATTAAGGCATAAGAAAGAGGAATGCCTCAGGAGGAAGGAGAAGGGGAAAATAGAATAGGGTAAATTATTGCACATAAAAGAGGAATGAAAGAGTGTTCACAGTGGAGGGGAAGATGGGGTGGGTATGGAGGAGAGTATGTGAACTTTACTCTGGTCAGAATTGGCTCAATGAGGGAAGAACATCCACAATAGAGTGGATGTAGAAAGCCATCTTACCCTATAGGTAGTTCTTAGACAAAGTAATTAAAATACTCTAGTCATGCAAAAAAGTTCTAAATCACTATTATGTTGAGAAATGAGAATGAAAACAACTCTGAGGTACCACCCCACACCTATCATTTTGGCTAATATGACAAAAAAGGAAAATGACAAAGCTTTGAAGGGATATGGAAAAGTTGGGATACAAATGCATTGTTGGGGGAGTTGTGAACTGACTCAAACATTCAAGAGGACAATTTGGACCGATGCTTACAAGGCTATAAAGCAATACATACCCTTACTGGTGTAACGACTTTTAGTGCCAATGGACCCAGGCTTCCAACGCCGAAAGTGGGACTGTCTCTGTGCACTGACTCTTCCACTTAAATCTTCACACACAAGTGTCTTTGTGCACAAAAACACACAAAGACAATCGTCATCCTCGATTACCGAGAGACTACTACTACTACCCTTACTGGGTTTGTCTTCCAAAGAGATAAAAAGGGGGGGACACCTCTCCATATAAAAATATTCAAAGCAGCTCTTTCTTGCAGGGCAAAGACTTGGAAAGTAAGGGGATGCCTATCAATTAGGAAATGGCTGAGTAATTTATAATATATGAGTGTAATGGAACAATATTGTGCCATAAGAAATGAGCTCTGAAAAACCTGGGAAGAATTACACAGTAATGTACGATGATCAACTGTGAATGACAACTATTCTCAGCAACACAAGTATCCAGGCCAAGTTCAAGGAATTCATGATGAAAAGTGCTATTTAGATCAAAGCAGACCATTCATCACTTTATTTCCCTGGTCAGTTTTTCCCTGTATGTGCAACATGTGTCTTCTGTCACATGGCAAATATGGAAATATGTGTTACATGACAGCACTGCTATAATCTCTATCCAACTATTTCCTGTCTTGGGAAGGGGGAGGCAGATGGAGGGAGGGAAACAGTCTGAATGGCAAAATGTCAGGAAACAAATGTTTAAAATTGTCCCTCCATGTAATTGGGGGGGAATATAAAATATTACTGGAGGGAAAAAATCACTTGTTCCTGGTCAAATAGCAAGTTAAGCGTTGGAGTTTTTATTTACTTATTTTAGGGGATCATAAATACTTTATTTAAGAAAATTCCTGGAAAGCCTGGAAAACATCGCACATCACCCAAAAAATGAAATTGACACTTTTTTAGATTTGAAATAAAAAAAAATTGTTTTAATTTTATTTTCTCCTGTGGACGTAGAAACACAGAAGAAAAACAAGTGCTTGATCACATGGGTCAAGGGGATATGACTGGAGATGTAGACTCTAAACAATCACCCTGGTGCAAATATCAATAACATGGAAATAGGTCTGGATGAAGGACACATGTAAAACCCAGTGGAATTGCATATCAGCTGCAGGAGGGGAGGAAAAGAACATGAATAACCATGGAAAAATATTCTAAATTAAATAAAATTTTCCAAAAATCAATAAAAATTATTTTCTCAATTACATGTAATAACAATTTTCATATACATTTTCCAAAATTATAAGATCCTAAATTATAAGATCCAAACTGTCTCTTTCCCTCCTTTCCCTCTCCCCTCCCAAAGACAGTAAGAAATTCAACCTGGATTATACATGTATTGTCATGCAAAACACATCTCCATATTGGCTATTGTTGTAAGAGAATACTCATATAAAACCAAAATTCCCAAATAAAAACACAAACAAAAGTGAAAATAATATATTTTGATCTTCATTTCCACTCCAATATTTCTTTCTCCATCAGAGTTTTTAATTGAATCCATATTTTTCTCCATTCAAGGACAGCCTTCCATCCACCCTTCCCACGGCCAGTTTAGCAAATGACAGCCTCTCTAGTCTCTCTCCTCCCCAATTTATCCTTTGCACTTCTATTAAATTAATATTCCAAATGCAATCTGTTCCAATGTCTGTGATCATCATTCTCCTATTCAAAAATCTTCCATGATTTCCCACTGTTTGATCCCATGGGATGAAACACAATCTCCTTAGACTCATCTCTGTGGATCTTCCAGTTTCCTCATCTGTAAAAATCGCCTTTTGGAACAAATGGCCCAAACTTTGGGGTGAAATAGTCCTCCAGGGTGGTAGTCCCAGCTGACTAAAGTGCAAACGCCTCTGGGAAAATAGCACCAAATCAGCAAAAACAAAGAAGCCCTAGGGACAGCTGTACATTGGCAGCCTCAGTTTGGCCTCTTTTCTTGGGAGTTTATACCCCGAAGTACAGATACCAAGCATCAACAAATGTCAAGTCCTATGGGCTAGTTGTGTAGGCTCCAGTCTTAGCCCAGGAGCCTAACTGGGGTGGATATTGGGTGGCTGAGCAGGGGAAGACTGCAGAACCTAGGTCTGCCAACAAGACCTCATCCCAGGCTGTGGCTGCAATTGAGAAATGAGGAGCAAACACACACAGGTGAGTGGGGTTCCTGAGAGGTGAGGGCCCAGATGGCTGTGGTCACTCTCAGAAGAGTGCAGTCCCTGGTTGTGGTTCCAGGGCAGAAGATGACACTTGCAGTCATAAAGGGACAGTAGGGAATAAGAGAGTTTGCTTGTAGATGGCAGTATTGCCCAAGGTCAGAGTTCAGGGGTGCAGAGGAGCAACTGAGGGTAAGGGGATAGGACAGTGATGGCAAACTTAGGGCATGGGTGCCAAAGGTAGCACACAGAGCACTCTCTGTGGACACATGGCTGGTTCCCTCACCCCAGAGTTTGTCACTAGAAAGGCAGAAGGATTCAGACAGAGCTGCTCCCCCCTCCCACTCCACTGGGCCTGAGAACATTTTTTACATCCCCCCACTCCACTGCCCAGCAGCCAATGGGAGTGCACAGGGAATAAGGGGGGAGTTCACAGGAGGCAGAGCTGATGGGGAGAGGAACGTTTGGGTCACTCCCCTCAACCCTCTCTACACTCATTGAGGACATTCCTCACTTCACCCACCCCTCCACCCAGCAGCCCAATGGGAGAGCTTTCTCCCTACCCTGTGTGGGGTAAGGGATGTGCAGGGCATGGATGGTATGCAGTCTCTGGGGAGGTGGCCTAGCACTTTGACTCTAAAAGGTTCACCATTACTGGGCTAGGATAAGGGAGAAACACTTAGAAGGGAGTTTATATTAAGAAAAAGGATGGCAATGTAAAGGAATAATGGAGGGGCTCATAGAAGAGTGGACAGATTAAGAACTAGGAGGATAAGGGGAGGGGACCAGAGAGGGACCCTTAGAAGGGCTGCAATTAGGGAGGTAGAAAATAAGACTTCTGAGGAGGGATAGGGTGACAAGGGGAGAGCAGCATGAAAATCACACAAATGACAACTAGAAAAATAGCACGGACATCATATTTCAAGAAAATTGCCCAGATCTCTTAGGAGCAGGGAGCGATGTATTAACTGAATGGGCATCTCCAAATGAAAACTCTCAGGAGCACCATCATCCCATTCACCATTTCTTCCAGCATAGTATAATACACGCTGTTCAGCTTAGAGACCCAACAATGAAGCAACAGCTCAAATTCTTCAAAAAACCCAAGCCAGGCACGCAGGAACTTAACACGGGCAACTTTACCGTTGGATCTCTTTAGGCTCATTGTTTATCTGGGTCCCGAGTCTCTAGTAAAGGGACAGTAGACATTGTGGAGAAGCACATGCCTTTCTTCTCATCCCCCTTCTATCAAAGCCCCGAGGGCAAAAAGTTAGGGACTACCCTCTTCTTATCACTGCCTCTCCACCCACCGAACTGGCTCCAATGCTGGTGCGTTGATGGGATCTCCAACACTACTCCTTGCCCAGTCCTGTATCCTGCTGTGGTCCAGACTCTGGGCATCCCAGAGGCTTGTCTGTGCTCTGCCTTTCCCTCTGGTGTTAGCCACAAACCTCACACTGGGGCTGAGCAGCTAAGCCTTGCTGCGGAAGCAGGTATGGCAAGGAATGGTGGTGGCATTCGACCCCTGCCTCAAACTGATGCCACTATTTTGTTCCATTTTAGGACTGCAAGGTTTTGCCAGAGCTTTACCCACTGATTGGTATGAACCTCTGACTCAGGTGATGGATATCCCCTCAGTTTCCAGTTCTTTACCGTCACAAAATAAGCTGCTGTAAATGTTTTGGGACAAACAGGCCCTTTCCCCTTTTTTATGATTAGAGTGAGGGCATGCTAAGAAGGGCTTCTTTCTTTCTTTCTTTCTTTCTTTCTTTCTTTCTTTCTTTCTTTCTTTTTCTCTTTCTTTCTTTCTTTCTTTCTTTCTTTCTTTCTTTCTTTCTTTCTTTCTTTATTTCTTTCTTTCTTTCTTTCTTTCTTTCTTTCTTTCTTTCTTTCTTTCTTTCTTTCTTTCTTTCTTTCTTTCTTTTTCTTTCTGTCTTTCTTACCCTTACCTTCTGCCTTGGAGTGTGTATTGACTCCAAGGCAGAAGAGCGGTAAGGGCTAGGCAATGGGGGTTAAGTGACTTGCCCAGGGTCACACGGCTGGGAAGTGTCTGAAGCCAGATTGGAACCCAGGACCTCCTTCTCTAGGCCTGGCTCTCCATCCACTGAGCAACCCAGCTGCCCCCAGAAGGGCTTCTTTCTAAGCAAAACAAAATTCAGGGGGGTGCACAAGCATTCTCCTCCTTTGGGGAATGGCTTGGTATATGGATGTTTTCCTGGGAAACCTTGTATGGTTATCTGGGATGGGGAAAGGGAGGAGGTCTTTTGTGGACTGGAAATATGTAGGAGAATTCAAGAGTCAACATTTTGTTCATGTTTAAAAGAATCTACATGGGGCAGCTGGGTGGCTCAGTGGATAGAGAGCCAGGTCTGGAGGCAGGAGGTCCTAGATTCAAATCGGGCCTTGGACAGTTCCGGGCTGTGTGATCCTGGACAAGTTATTTAGCGCTGGCTCCCTAACCCTCGCTGATATTTAGAATGATTCTAATACACAAATTAAAGGGTTTGGGGAGGGAGGGAGGAGGGAAGGAAGGAAAGAAGGCAAAGGGGAAAAGGAAGACAATGGCTACATCCCAGAGCACATGGTGACTGTTTAATGTGCAAGCATTTCTGGCACTGAGAATTGAGCTCTTTCCTTTAGCTCCTGGGGGGAGGGGGACGCACAGCTTTAAAGCCAAAAGGGTTCTCTAGTCTATGTTTGGCAGACTGTGGACACACACACACACACCCCTGCTGATCCACACTGAGCGGGGGGGGGGGGGGGGGGGGGAATTTTCAAAAATGTCAGAAAATGAGACCCCCAACGGTTCATGAGTTTCAAATTGTGCAGCAAGAGTACACCGAGTCAGCCAGCCCAGTGCACGCACGGCTCATCCACCTCCCGGTGGCTCCAGATCCACACCTTCAAGCAAAGCTTCCGCTGGCGTTCTGTTGATTGCAGTTCTGGAAGTGCCTTCGCCCCAACCCAGTCCCCCAAGCTCCCGGGGCAGGGGTGTGGTTGGCCCCTGTCACGGCAGGCTAAGGGACAAGTGCTGGACTGCATCCTCAGGCTCCGGCGTCCACGGGAGATCTAGGAACGCATCCCCCACTGTGAGGAGACAGACGTGGAGGCGGACAGGTCGATGGAGCCACTATTTTACCTATTTTTAGCCCCAACCTTCCGGGACGCAAGAAATGTTCTTTGCCTACCGCACCACTGAACTGAACGGAAAGAAGAGCGCTCAGCCGGAGTTAGGAAGACCTGAGTTCAAACTTGACCTCAGATGCTTACTCGCTGTGTGACCCTGGGCAAGTCCCTACTTCCGTTTCCTCCTCTGTTGAATGGGGATTCTAACGGCACTCACTTCCCAGGATTGCTGCGAGGACCAAATGAGGTAATATGGGTAAGGCGCTTAGCACAGTGTCTGGCACATAGGAGGTGCCCCATAAATGTGGGCTAGTAACCAAGACTTATAGGGTGCTTATCCGCATTTAACCCTCCCAACGGCTCCGCGACACAGGTGATGTCATTATTCCCATTTTACAGATGCAGAAGGCTTAGTACAGAGTGCTGAGATTCTAAGGCGAGATTTCAACTCAGGTCTTCCTGATCCCAAATCAAGTGCTGGGCACCCTGCAGCCTCCATTCTGTGCATGTAGTGCAGCGACTTGTCCAAAGCCAGAACTAGGACAGGCCAGAAGCAGGATTTGAACGCTGCTCTGGGCCTTCAAGCTGGCGGACTTTTCTCTGATCCCTCTTGGCCACTCAGTCAAATCTGAATGGGGGAGCGTTGGGAGAGAAGTGGCGCTGGCAAGCCCTCCCCCAGCACCTGGCTAATGACGACTGTTGGATGCTGAAGAGGCTGAGTGGGGAAGGAGAGGGGGCCATTGTTTCCTCTGCAGGGCAGGCCCTCCTTCGGAGCCTGTTTCCTGTAAAGGCTTTTGGGTGATGTCAGGTTATAGGAACAGAACGGAGAGGCCCTTTTCTGGGCTTGGAGCCCGGGCCTCCGAGGGGGGCTTCTGGATAGCGTTTGGCCCACTTGACAGATAAATGCAGCGCTGCCTAGAGGGCTGTGCGCGCGCGCGCGCGCGCGTGTGTGTGTGTGTGTGTGTGTGTGTGTGTGTGTGTGTGTGTTCTCCGATGCTGAGTCACAGCTCAGAGGTCTCTGGGTTAGGAACAACCAACCACTCCCTCCCACCGTGCACGCCCCCTTTTGCCCCTCCTCGATTCCAAACTTTAAAGTCAACAGGAAGAAGCAAAATGAATTCAAGAACTTCCCCCAAGTGTTTCAAGTTCAGTCAGCCCAGATCTAGATAAAAAAGGGCCGGCCCGAGTTCTAGCTCCAGCCCGGGAGAAGAAGGCTGCCGAGCCGCACCGGACTGGGGTTCTGGGCTGGGGCTGGGGGCGGGGTGGGGGCTGCACACAGCTGGCAGTGCAGAAGGCGAGATAAGATGGCAGACTGGGGGCCCACCGCCAAACAGGAGCCCGAGATCGAGCTGTTTGTGAGGGTGAGTTTGCCTGGTGGCCAGCTTCCAGAGTGAGGGTGGGGCGGGGTGGGGTGGTGGAAGGAGAAATATTGGCGGGGGGCATCGGGAAGCCATCTTTCCATGGGGAAGATGGACAGTTCTCAAGCAATACTCCTTCTTGGACTGGGTAATTTGTCTTCACTCCAAGGCAGCAAGAATGATCAAGGCTTGGGCTGGACCGAGGTTCACATTTTGGCCCTCTTGATCATGATAGGCAAGCTACTTCCCCCCTGAGCTTCCATTTCCTCATCGGTAAAATAGGAAGGAAGGAAAGAAACACACATTTATACCTACCTACTATGCACCAGGCACTGGGCTAAGGAAGCACTTTCCTTTGCTCCTCCCAACAACCCTGGGAGTAAGGGGCCTACTGTGATCCTCATTTTACAGAGAAGGAAACTGAGACAGGCAGCAGGGAAATGACTTGCCCAGGATTCCACAGTTACTGAGTGTCTGAGGCTACATCTGAACTGGGCTCGGCTGGTGTGACTCCAGGCCCCGGTTCTGTGCACTGTGGCTCCTCCTAGCAGCCTCCCTGGGCTAAGAGGGATCAAATGTCTGAAGCAGCCACTTTCCACAGCACTCGTGGTGAGATAGGATCATCTAAGTCGAACAGAAGTTGAAAACTTTAAGCTGTTCTGCGTATCTCCCTTGTTATTACCATCTAGGGAGGCTACAGTGTCCAAGGGAGAGACAGGTGGCACCCTGATGGGGATGGCACGAATTCGAAGACTAAGCAGCTGAGTTCAGCCCCTCTCCTCCATCCTCCCAGTCAGCCTGACCCTGGATGAGTGCCTCCATTTCCCTAAACCTCAGCCTCTTCATGTGGCATATTGAGGTGTAAGGTTTGTTCAGGCAGAGTAGGTAGGGGCCAGAAGGAAGGAAAAGGTGGGGATGGGGTAGGGTGGGGGCTGGGCTGCCAGTGGCAGAGAGGGCCGAAAAGAGCCTGGACCCGTTCAGAAAGAGCCTACTTCCACTTTTGGCTCAATCTTGGAGTTTCCTTTGTGTGACTTAACTTCTTAGAAAAGCCCTTTGGAAAACCCCTCAGGGCTCAGTACCCTGACAGGCAGGCAGGCATTGGGTTTCTCAACTCGCTGGATAATGAAGCAATCAGATCCGATCCCTGGCCTTCCCAATGCCTCCCCTTCTTCCCCAGCTCATTTCTGCCATTCTGCTTTGTTCAACTTAAGTCACCCAAGACCAGGACATTGGGGCAGAAGACAGAGAGCACTGGGCGATTCTGAGCAAGTCCCTTCGGTCCTCCAGCCCCTGGGTTCTTCCTCCGTAGTATGGGACCGCCAATAATAGCTGGCACTTAACCAGCGCCTTCTGCTTTGACTCCTATTCCCGTGGGATAGGTGCTGTTGTCGCCCCCATCCAAGACTCGGAGGCGAAGTGACTTACTTACCCAGGCTCATGAGCACGTCAAACCCGGCAGCCCGGCACTCCATCCCTGTGCCACATTGCTGGGACCCAATGAGACCTCCCATTGTCCCCACCTCCCGGTCTTGAGGAAGAGTATTCCACTGACAACAATAATTGCAGGGTCTCCAAGCTTCCTACCAGGTCTGACCACTTCCTGGTGCTGTTGTTAAGAACCCGAGCCATGAGGTGGATGAGAGGGACCAGGCACGGGCCAACCTCAAGGCATTACCCAGATAGCTGTGTAAGGAGCCCTTGAAGTGAGTACCCAAGCCATTCCCGACCTGCAAGGCAGAGGGATACCATAGCAACACAAATTCTGCGATGGCCAAAACAACGGAACAAATGAGCTGCCTGCCTGCCTGTCTATGAGCTCCCTCCTATTTTTGGCAATAGCTGAGGTAGCTTGGGAGCCACTGCCCCCACCATCAAGCTCAGTGCCTGGCACCAAGGGCTTAGTAAAAGTTTGCTGATTGGTGGGTTGAAGGCACACCCGGAACTTTTCGTGTTCTTCACTGTCTTCTGAGGCTAACAGATTTCCTTCTGGCTCAAGAGGCTAACATATTTGCCTTGGGAAGGAATAGAGATTTGTTTGTTGAAAACAGCTGGTGCTGGTCACAGGAAACTTCTGGGATTCTTCCATTCATGAAGAGTTCACTACCTCACAAAGACAGACCATTGCACTCCAGTTAGAAAGCTCTAGGTGCCATGTGCACCTGAAATCTTCCCCCACCTTCCCTTCAATTACATCTTGGCACCTTCCATGTGTTGGTACTAGGTAGTTCTTCCCTCTGGGGCCAAAGATAAGAAGGCCCATCATCCCCTGATTCTTCTTCAGGGTCAACAGACTCAGTTTCTTCACTCACTCTCCCGGTTCCAGTAGATGGATGACCTGGCTAGGACTCTTCACTTCCGTCATGATTCCTGCCTCCAAATGGCCTTCATTCCTGTTCTGTCTTTCATATTCAGTCGCTCCCTTTCCACTGGATCATTCTCTTCTACCTGTAAACATACTCAGATCTCCAGTCAGTCTACTTATACAGTCTCCCAAGAGCTGACTGTCCAATTTTCAGGGCTTAGTTTCTCATTATGTTGACTGCCTAGACTTTAGAAAGTGATGGAGAAAGTGTTAATAATGCAGATGAAATTTCTCTGAGTGTGCCCTGTTTTGCAGATCTGGTTGTTAAATATTTACCAATTTAAATATTACCCTTGCCTTTAGCCTTTAAAGAAAATCCTTCCCTAGACCCTCAAATTGCAAATCATTTAATTCCTCTGTAAAATGGGCACAGGCCTGCAGTGTGCCTTACCAACATTATCTCATTTGACCCTTTGCAACAATCTGAAGAAGCTGGTGCTTATAGGACCACCCCAATTTTCAAGAGAAGGAAACTGAAGCCCAGTCAATAGAGTGATTTACCTGAGGACCCCCAGCTCCTTTCTTTGTTCTCTAGCCAGCTTCTGCTGCCCAGACTCTATTGGTTCTCTATAACTCCCAGGCACCCAAAGGCCAAGATCTGGCTGTTTTATACATTTCCATGGGAGTTTGTAATCAGATGAGCAGCCCCCTCTATACCTTGGTTATGTGCAATGTCATGATCTGGGGAAATAGCCCAGGAATTAGCTCAAATAGTAGGGGTTTCATAAAGCTTTTCAAACTGAATCCATTTTAGCCAAGGTGGGTTACAGGGCCGGGAGTCTCTCTTGTCTCTACATTTCTTTTTAAGCCATCTGAGGGTTTTTGTAGTAATATCATCTCCAAAGAAGAGCAGTCACGGGCTCGTGATTTCCAGGGTCCAGATATCTGCTTCCTACTAGATTTAGTGTGGTAGAGGTGACGATTTTTTTCAAGCATGCTGCCCACTAATCAGGTTGAGAATTTGTCCTCCCTTTAAATCAGCACATCATCTAAAGAAAAAAAGAAATTGGTTTTTCCCAGAAAACTTGGCAAGGTTCTCCCTCCTTCCCACTCCCCTCTTTGAGCATTCTTTTGTGCCCAAGGGGTGCCCTCCCTTCCTGTTATGTCCAATGTCAGATTCCCTCCCCCACTTCCTGTGTTAGGGCTCCTTTCACTCACTCCAGTTCAAGATGGACCCACTGTCTGCTTTGCCTGACTTCCCTATCCAGGCATCACAAAAGAAAGCCTGCTGCCAAAGACAGATAAGGTTCCTCTCTCCCTTCCTCCTCTCTCCACCCCACCAATGTGTGTGTGTGTGTGTGTGTGTGTGTGTGTGTGTGTGTGTGTGTGTGTAGAGGCAACCAAAGGGAAAGGACACTCTGTCCCGTCTAGGGAGAGATTCTGGTTCATGGAGGACAAAAGGACTAGTCTGTCCCCTCCATAGAAATGGAGTGGAGTTGTCTAAAGATCAGACAACCTGTTTAGAATCTCACGTGAAAAGGGAAGATGAAAGCTGGAAGGGCCTATTCCCTCTGTGATCTTAGGTAAGTTACTTTCCCTCTAGCAGCCCAACTTTTCCTATTTGTAAAAGGAGGGAGTTTCCCCTTCCAGTCTAAATCTCCTATGATCGGTGTTCTCTGCTGTCCAAAGAGGGGTCAGACCAGTCAGTCAACAAGCATTTATGAGGCACGTACTGGGCACTGTGCTAGTTGCTACTGGTGCAGAGAAAGGCCAAAAAGGCTCTCTTCTCAGTGGGCTCACAATGTAATGGCAAACACGTACACACAAGCTAGGGGCAGGATAAGCTGCAGATCATCTGAGAGGGAAGGCACTGTGTTGGGGAGGAGAGGGAGCAAGAAAGGCTTTCTGCAGAGAGATCTCTAGCCTCCACGATGCAATAGAAACCCTCTGCGTGGCATTTGAGGCCCTTCGGAACAGCCCCCTCCTCCCTTTCCGGTCTCTTTCCACCTTATTCTCCCACATGTCCTCTTTGACCCAGTAAAGCTGACCTCGTGGCTCTTGCGAAAACAAGGATCCTCCATCTCTGGGCTCTGGGGGTCTCTCTGGTCGTCCCCCATGCCTGGAATGCTCTCCCTCCTCTGGTACACCTACTGGGCTTCTTAGCGGCTTAATCCAAGTCTCAAGCTTTCTCTCGGTCAATTAGCTCCTCTAGATCTTATCTGGTGCTTAAGTTGTGCTTATCTGTTTGCTCATTATCTCCCTCATTAGATTGTAGCCGGCGGCCGGCTGGGCTTTTATCTTTCTTTTGGCCCCCAGGGGCCTGCTGGAGACCCTTTCAAAAGGTTTATCGACTTGAAAGTGAAATTTGAGGAAGCCAGGGAAGCCTGGCGGCAGAGGTGAGGCGACGAGAGTTCCAGCGACTAGAAGTAATAAGTAGGGAGAACATCGTCCCTGGTGTAATGTGTAAGCAGACTGCTGCAAAGCAGAGGGAACAGGGCTCGAGAAGCCAAACAAGTTTGGAGCTTTGAGACTGAAGGTGACAGAGAGCCACTGGATGGTGTAGTCAGACCTGAGCCCCGCCCCCAGCAGCCATTGGCACTAGCCTGGGGGGGGGGGGCAGTGAGGGCCGGTCCTGGGGGCTGCTGAGGAGGGAAGGGGCCATTTAGGAGAGGTTCAAAATGAACTAGAAGAGTTGACAACAGCCTGGATTTGGGATGTAAGTAAAAAGAGTGGAAATGATATGGAAGATGATAGAGGGCAGCCTGCTCAATAAGAACCGACAGACTCGAAGATCTCTCCCTGTTCCACCTGTAAAATGAGGAGATTGGATCGAATGACCTCTCAGAACTCTTGTTAGGAAGGCTTCTCTATCTAAAGGATACACCCACCCAAAGTGGGGAAGCGTCCAAGGTCACAGTTCTCTCTGACTCCAGGGAGCTTCTGAACTCCCACATGAAGAATCAGAGGCCAGGGTTTCTTCGACACCCCAAGGAGCGATGAGTTTGCCAACATGTAGAGCAAAGCCCTTCTGTGACTTAAAAAGTATTCTTCAAGAGCTGCTGTAGTCTAGTCTTTCAGTACCTCCCATCTATGAAAATGGAAGGAGGTGAGAGACCCAGAACGATAGAGGAGGCACTTCCTAGTACGAGGAAGGCCAGGAACAAAAGCTCCCCAGAGAAGGCGAGAAGGGTGGGAATAGCCTGGAAGAAAGCTTGAGGCAGCCCTGAAAGCTTTGGCAAAGAGGAAGGAAAGGAAGGATGTGATGACTCAAAGGGAAAGACAACGGAGACTGGAAGGTTCTGAATTAGTGGTCCTTAGAGACATTTCTTTGCCTCGGAGGACCAGATAGAGGCTTCGGTCAGAGAGGAACCAGCACAATTGGTCTGGTTTCCTTGGGTTCTGCTGCACATTTTTCAGGGTTGCCTCTTGAAGGAGGAGAAGCTGACCACATCTGAGAAAGTGGGAGGAGTCTGTGGCAGTGGTTGAGAGAGAGACACCCCATTCTCTTTAATAGCCCTAAGTAAATATCTGAATTCTTCTCTTGATTTGGACTAGAATTTTTTCAGTAGTTTCTGTAGCCTTTTCCTCAACTCTCTCCACCCCAAGACTTCATCTCGTCCTCGTTTGGGATGTTCTATGAAAGAGGACCTTGCTGTTGCACTGGGTAGAGGTGGGTGTCACTGACTCTGGGTCTGGCAGCTGCCTCAGCAAAAATTAATTTGAGTGTGACAGAAGAGGAGGACAGTAACATCCAAAGAGTTGGGATATATAAGCCAGGGTACCAAGGTTTTCCACCTCAAACAAACAAGACCTTGGAGCAGTCAAATGCCCAAATTCCATATCCCAGAGAGCTCTGTCCCCTGCAGCCTGGAGGGGTGACTCTCATCTCTTCCCAGACCTCAGAAGGTCAGCAGAGGGGGGCGAGAAGACTAGGAACTTAGTTTAGGCACGTGCAATCTGAATTGATAGTGAAAACCCAACTGAAAACATGACTAAGAACTGAGCTCCAATTTCAAGAAAGCAGAAATTTGCCCTTCTTTAATTCCTTCATGCATGTATTAGCCAAAGGTGGATGAGCAGCTCTGAAAAGGGCCTGGCAAGCCCTCGAAAAGCCAGTGCTCCTTGAACACCCCACGGGGCACTCAGCTCTCACCTGCTGTAGAAGAAGCTGTAGCATAAACCCTCTCAGCAGGAGGGCTAAACCAGGCTGAGGGTAACTGCCAGGCTTCAAAGCCATCTGTGAGTTAGGAGGGTATCTGCCTCCATCATGCAAAGCCTCCCCACCAGCAGAATGGATGGATGAGAACAATTTGTTCCAAGGGGCTATGAAGATGGCTGAAGCAGGTGTTGTGAAGTGCTCAGAGCTTAGTCAGAGATGGGAGACACCAAGGCCATCCACTGCATCCCAGGCCATGACCAGTCCTCCTGACTTTTGTCTGATCACTGGACTCAAATGACTGAAAGAGAGAAAGTGAGGTTGAGGGCTTTGTGCATCTCTGCTTCACTCAAGTCCAATTCACACACAGCTCAAGACATCTCCCAGCAATGGCATTGATCCTTTACAAAAAATGGACACCCAAAATGGTACTTGCTAGCCAATTAGAGAGCCCATCTACTGATGCTTTCATTTGGACTTTGAATCCCTTAGTTCTTCTTAGTTGTTATAACATTCTTTATTGAATTCTCATTTGAAGGAGATTTGCCACTCATTTTTCTAATCTGGGATAGGAGGGGTAGCTTAGTTCTTAGTGTCAGTTCTTAGTCATGTGACTGGTGTGAGCCAGAGATGCTGCCGTAAAACCAGTATCTGGTGGTTGACCATGGTGCCCATTTTCTCTGCTCTTTGATACTGAAACCTGCACTGGGCTGGTTCTGCTCTTTTCTTTATGACTGGCTTTGTGAAGAGCCCCCACCAAAGGAGCAAAGAAATTCTGGATGCAGGCAGCCCCCCTCCTCTCTCTTTTCTGCCTTAGCTTCTCTCATTTTAGAGTCTGTAAATACAGACAAGTAGATGTCCTCGAAGCTGAACTGATGGTCCCCTTTGGACATCCTGGTCCTGCCTGCCTTCCTAGGTCACCCTGCTCCCATCTTAAGAATTCCTGATCCATTGTCAGGGTAACCAGCTGGCTTGTTCTGGTCTGAGAAGATTCCCTTCCTTTTTGTTGCCCAGGAAAATCAGCTAGTTGCTGCCAGAGTACCCAGATCTGGACCCTCCCTCATGGCAGGCTCTTCTGACATACTCAGAAAGAATGGCCTTTCTGTCCCTGACTGCAGTCAAGCCTGTGCCAGGTGTAGGCCAGACCAGAGACTGCCCACATCCTGGGCTTGCTACCTCAGGGCTGGCAGGCAGGCAGGCAGGCAGGCTCTCTGCCCCTGCCTCCTCCCTACCTTGAGTGTGGTGGAAGCTAGAGACAGAGGAGGGCCCCCTGGAGGAGGAAGCTGGAGGCAGGGGGTCTAGACCAGGGTGCCAGGCTTTCCCAGCCCAACCTCCACCTTGTTCTCTACCCAAGTCCTCTACCCCAGAGGGCTCCTTCCCTGGGAGCCTGGAGGGGGTGTGGAGCAGGGGGCAGAGCCTGGGAGCACAGGGAAAGGGAGCAGGTGGCATGGGGGGAAGCAGGGGGCAGGGAGATGGAGGAGGCTGTGTTTTCAGAAGGGGGATTGTAGAAGAACTAATAAGAATTTGATAAACTCCCTCTGCCCCCTTTTTTGATGGAGCAGAACATTTTCATTGTTAGAGTTTGATAATATAAAGTAACATTTAAGTTTAAAAAACTATACCCCCCCAAGGGCCTGAGAAACACCTGGGAAGGAAGGTTTGAATGGGTAACCTTTCAGGCCCACCAGCTCCTGCTCTGCTGTACTCACCCCTTGAAGAGGCTGTTGGAGTGAACCTTGGGGGAACCAGCTAAAGAGTAAGGAGGTGAAGGCAGGGGTCTAACCCCTCCATAGCCCCAGTCACAGTGACCCCAAGGGCACAGAGGAGGGCTGAACCTCTCAAGCCCATCCATCTCCCCTGCCAAAGCTGTCAGGGATGACCTAAGATCGCCTAGGCTGGGACACCAGGAAAGTTTCTTCCATCCCTACCCAAAGCTGCTGGGAGGTTCTCTGAGAGGACATGATACCTCCTAGGATGGACCATTAGACCAGGTCTTCTTTTTGCAATCCCAGCCAAAGTTGCAGGCAGATTCTCAGGAACGGCTTGAGGCTTTTGTGGATAGGTTATTGGTTGATCTCCCTGGAAACCATCAAGGAGGCCCTGAGACAGTCTTGGATAGGCAATCAAGGTATCATGATGACCTTTGGGGAAGCCCTGAGACCACCTGGGATAAACCATTGAGGGCCCAGCCACATCATCCTTTCCACCACCCAAAACTGCAAGAAAGAGATTCGGAAAGCCTGGGAGGCCACCTTGTATAGACAACTAGGAGAAGGATCACTCTGTTCCCTTGATCTCTTCCACCACCTAGAGCTCCATGGGCAGCATCTGGTTGGACCTGGTAGCTGTCCAGCTATTCTCACTGGAGAGTGGGCAGATGCCATATCAGAGGGCCTCATGGCATCTCTGAAGGGTCGTGGACAAGGGCAACACACCTATTCTTTCCCAGCTTTGCCTGTAAGATAATCAGTTATGGGCACATGCTACCATAGCAACCTTGGAACACTGTGGCATTCTGAATAATGAAGTGTCAGATCTGTAAACCTGCCAGCCTAGAGTAGTTCCCATATGCTATGACTCTCTCTCTTTCTTTTTGCATAGCATGTTGGATGGTGGGGGGCACAAGCACACAAATCTGCTCTTGCGTCAGGGGAATAATGATGAGAACAATGATGGCCACTGCTGATACACTGCTGTAATGGGTCATGCCACAACAATCCCAAGAAGCAGGTGCTGTTCTTTTCTTTTCTTTGTAAACCCTTACTTTCTGTCTTAAAATCAATCTTGTGCATCAGTTATAAGGGCAGAAGAGTGGTAAGGGCTAGGTAATGGCAGTTCAGTGACTTGGCCAGGAGTCACACAGCTAGGAAATGTTTGAGGTCAAATTTGAATCCAGGACTTCCTGTCTCCAAATCCGGCTCTCTAGCCACTGAGCAACCTAGCTTCCTCAGATGCTATTATTTCCCCCTTTCTGCAGATGAGAAAACTGAGGCTGGGACAGGTTGAGTGATTTGTCCAGAGTCACACAGCTGGGAAGTGTCTGAGGTCAAATTTGAACCCAAGACCTCCTGCCTCCAGGCCTGGCTCTCCATCCACTGTCATCTAGCTTCCCCAGGTGTTATTTTACAGACAAGCAAACTGAGGCTGGCAGAGGTTAAGTGATTTGCTCAGGGTCACATGGAAGGAAGGAAGGAAGGAAGGAAGGAAGGAAGGAAGGAAGGAAGGGAGGGAGGGAGGGAGGGAGGAAGGAAGGAAGGAAGGAAGGAAGGAAGGAAGGAAGGAAGGAAGGAAGGAAGGAAGGAAGGGAGGGAGGGAGGGAGGGAGGGAAGAAGGGAGAAAGGAAGGAAGGGAGGGAGAGAGGGACTGAGGGAGGGAGGGAAGGAGGGAGGAAGGAAGGAAAGAAGGAAGGGAGGGAGGGAGGAAAAGAGGGCGGGAGGGAGGGAAGGAAGGAAGGAAGGAAGGAAGGAAGGAAGGAAGGAAGGAAGGAAGGAAGGAAGGAAGGGAGGGAGGGAGGGAGGGAGGGAGAGAAGGAGGGAGGGAGGGAGGGAAGGAGGAAAGGAGGAAGGGAGGGAGGGAAGGAGGAAAGGAGGAAGGGAGGAAAGGAGAGAGAAAATAATGGAAGGAAATGAGCATATTTAGACAGTACTCTATGTGCCAAGCACTGTGCTAAGCAGTTTGACACTGTTTTCTCCTTTGATCCTCGCCCTGGGAGATGAGTCCCATCATCATCCCAATTGAAAATGATTCTGTCCGAGGTAAATGGCTTGCCTGGAGTCATCCAGTTAGTCTGAGGCTAAATTTGAACTCAGATCTACCTGACTTCGGGTCGAGTGCTTAACACACATTCATTATTTACAAAAAGAAATAAAAAAGCTCTTTGTAAAAACTCAGCCCACTAAACAAAAATAAATACCCCCCACCCCCACCCCTGCGTCTCCTCTTCTTCCCCGCCCCAGCCCAGCCCGTGGCCAGGACCAAGGCCACCTCCCTTGGCCAGGACCAAGGCCACCTCCCTTGGCCCCAGCCCTGGCAGTGAGCAGTCCCCGGCGCGGCCTCTGCCTCCCTCCCTGCCTGCCTGCCTGCCTGCCTCCTCCCTCCCTGGGTGTGTGTCTGTGTATGTGTACGTGTGTGTGTGTGTGTGTGTGTCTGCGCCGCCGTGGAGCCGTAGTCGATTGCGGCAGATTTTTGTCCCTCCGCGCTCGCCCTCTCTCCTTCTCTCCCCCCGCCCAGCCCCCACCCCCGGCGGCGGCGACTCCAGACTGCAGCCCCCCACCCGTTCCTTCCCTCTTCCCTCGGCAAGCTCGCAGCGGCAGCAGCGACAGCGGCTGTGGCAGAGGCTCCTGTGGCTCTTCATTCTCCTCATCCTCCTCCTCCTCCTCCTCGCTCTTCTCCTCCTCCTCCTCCTCCTCGCCCTCCGCCTCCTCCTCCTCGCTCTCCTCCTCCTCCTCCTCCTCGTCTTCCTCGTCGTCGTGTGGGGGAGGCGGCGGCGGCGGCGGCGAGATGCACCCGAGCGCGCCGAGCTACCCCACAGCCTCGCTGTACGTGGGGGACCTGCACCCGGAGGTGAGCGAGGCGATGCTGTACGAGAAGTTCAGCCCGGCCGGGCCCATTCTCTCCATCCGTGTCTGCAGGGACATGATCACCCGGCGCTCCCTGGGCTACGCCTACGTCAATTTCCAGCAGCCGGCGGACGCGGAGCGGGCCCTGGAGACCATGAATTTCGATGTGATCAAGGGCAAGCCGGTGCGCATCATGTGGTCCCAGCGGGACCCGTCCCTGCGCAAAAGCGGTGTGGGCAACATCTTCATCAAGAACCTGGACAAGTCCATCGACAACAAGGCCCTCTTCGACACCTTCTCGGCCTTCGGTAACATCCTCTCCTGCAAGGTGGTGTGCGACGAGCACGGCTCCAAGGGCTACGGCTTCGTGCACTTCGAGACCCGCGACGCGGCCGAGAGGGCCATCGACAAGATGAACGGGATGCTGCTTAACGACCGCAAGGTATTCGTGGGCCGCTTCAAGTCCCGCAAGGAGAGGGAGGCCGAGCTGGGGGCGCGGGCCAAGGAGTTCACCAACGTGTACATCAAGAACTTTGGGGAGGACATGGACGACCTGCGGCTCAAGAGGCTTTTCGGAAAGTTCGGGCCCGCCCTGAGCGTCAAAGTCATGACGGACGAGAGCGGGACGTCCAAGGGCTTCGGCTTTGTCAACTTTGAGAGGCACGAGGACGCCCAGAAGGCCGTGGAGGAGATGAACGGCAAGGAGCTGAACGGCAAGAAGATCTACGTGGGCCGCGCGCAGAAGAAGGGGGAGCGGCAGACGGAGCTCAAGCGCAAGTTCGAGCAGCTGAAGCAGGACAGGATCACCCGCTACCAGGGGGTGAACCTGTACGTCAAGAACCTCGACGACGGCATCGACGACGAGCGCCTGCGCAAAGAGTTCTCCCCCTTCGGCACCATCACCAGCGCCAAGGTGATGATGGAGGGGGGCCGCAGCAAAGGCTTCGGCTTCGTCTGCTTCTCCTCGCCCGAGGAGGCCACCAAAGCCGTCACGGAGATGAACGGCAGGATCGTGGCCACCAAGCCCTTGTACATCGCGCTGGCCCAGCGCAAAGAGGAGCGCCAGGCCCACCTCACCAACCAGTACATGCAGAGGATGGCGAGCGTCCGGGCCGTGCCCAACCCCGTCCTCAACCCCTACCAGCCTCCCTCGGGCTACTTCATGACCGCCATCCCCCAGACTCAGAACCGGCCGGCCTACTACCCGGCCAGCCAGATGGCTCCGCTCAGGCCGAGTCCTCGCTGGACCTCGCAGGGCGCCAGGCCTCATCCGTTCCAGAACCTGCCCGGGGCCATCCGCCCAGCAGCCGCTCGGCCACCCTTCGGCTCCATGCGGCCCACATCCTCGCAGCTGCCGCGGGGGGTGGGGGCCTCCCAGCGCATCGTCAACAGCTCCACTCAGGCCCTGGGGCCGCCCCTGGGGGCCTCTGCAGGGGCTGCCGGAGCTCCCGGTGTCCGGATGGGCCCACAGTACAAGTATGCAGCGGGGGTTCGCAACCCGCAGCATCATGTCAACGTCCAGCCCCAGGCCAGAGTGCAGCAGCCTGCCGTGCACGTGCAAGGCCAGGAGCCTCTGACGGCCTCCATGCTGGCGGCGGCTCCTCCTCAGGAGCAGAAGCAGATGCTGGGGGAGCGGCTGTTCCCGCTCATCCAGGCCATGCACCCGAGCCTGGCCGGCAAGATCACCGGCATGCTGCTCGAGATCGACAACTCGGAGCTCCTGCACATGCTCGAGTCCCCGGAGTCCCTGCGCTCCAAGGTGGATGAAGCCGTGGCGGTCCTGCAGGCCCACCAGGCCAAGGAGGCCGCCCAGAAGGCCGTGAAGAGCGCCGCCGCCACCAACGTGCCAGCCGTTTAGGGGGGAAGCCCGAGCCTGTGCTTCCCCTGCCGAAAACCCAGCATTGTGAACTTTGCCAAATGTGAACTCGAGGAGAACTGGAGGACTGTGGACTCTGTACCGGGCGGCGCGGGGCTGGGCCTCCGCTACTGCTTGATCGACTGACTGACTGACTGACCGACTGACTGAGTGCTGGAGCGATTGCTTGGGGGGGGGAGAGGAAGGGGGGGAGAGAGACAGAAAGAGAGAGAGACATTGAGAGAGGGAGAGAGAGACAGAGAGAGACAGAGAGAGAGGAGGGGAACCGGCAAAACGGGAAAACTCTAAAAACCAGTTCATGTTCTACGGGGGGGGGTGGGGGCGGGGGGGGGCAACACTGTACAAAGTGTCACGTGTTCCTTTCTTTCAGGTTGTCGTTGTTTACTCCGGAGAAGCTCCGAGCTTCTGGCGCCGCTCTTTAGCTAGCAGAGCCCGAGCTGAGCCAGGGAACTGTGCTTGGATTGTCAAATTCGTGCTTTAATAAAGTCTTTAAACTGTGGTGGGAGGGGGAGCCCCGCTCAGTTTCCCCTCCCCGTCCTAGTTCTCCCGGGGTGGAGGGGGAGGACAGACCTGAGTGTGGGTAGGTGCAGGACCGCGCGTGGGGGTGGAGAGATGAGCTGCTGGGAGGGAGAACCGGTGCCAGACAGTTGCTGCGGTGTGCCAGGGGTCAAGGGCGGGGGGGGGGGGGGGGGGGGGCAGGAAGGGCAGCTGGGAGAAGGCGCTGTGGACCCAGCCTGAAGCCAGTGTAGCCCAGGCTGGGGCGGCCTTGGACTCTGGGGCTTCTGAAGAGCGTGGCTTGGGAGGGGACAGGCTGCAGGGGGAGGGGGGCCGGAGGCGCCGCTTGGATCACGGGCATCCCTAAGGCCACTACGAGACTGCCTGAACTCGCTGGCTTGGTAGCAGGCCTAGGCTTCTGGGGCCTGGCCTGCTTTGTCCTTAAGGGGCCAGAAGATGGGCTTCCAAATTGGAGCGCTCCCGAGACAGCAAAAAGCCTGGGCCGACCCACTGCTTATTGCGGCCCAATCGGCTCCTTGTTACCCTTTGGTGGTTCTAGCATAGACTAATGTCTAGATCAGTAGGACCAGCACTGAGCCTGGGCACCTACAGCTCTGGGGAGGGGGGAGGGGAGGGTCTCCTTGATATCTGCCAAAGCCCACACTTCCCTGAGGAGCTGCCTCCCAAAGCTCACCCCTTCTTAGAGTGGATCCTGCCTGCTTGGGAAGTGCCACTCCGCAGGATTCTCCCTCACTCTGTTAGTGTAGAAATGTCCCTGGTGCTGCTCAGGCCTGTGGGGCCTGGAGGCCCTGAGTTCCAACGCCGCTTCTCCTAGCCACGTGACCCTGGCCAAGTCCTGTGCTGCCCTTCTACCTTGGAACCAGTACCCAGCATTGACTCCAAGTTGGAAGGGCCATGTCAACACTTCCAAGTTCCAGAGGCTTGCTGATGGTTTTCCGTGGGCAGGCCTCTCTTGCCCAATTAGCCTGGATCATCCCCATGCTTCACAGACCTGCTTCCAGTGGGCCATTCTCGGGCAGAGCAGGCTGGGGCTATTGCTTCCCCCTCCTTCCGGAAAGGGAAACCCACCACAGAGGGGCATCATTTTTCCTAGAGAGAAGAGAACAGTTAGCCAGAGGAGGAAGCAGCACTGAGCAGGGCTGGATAGGCTGCTGCTTTTTAGAACAGGCTCCTCTGAGGGCAGGCCAAAGGGACTAAGGGGGGGGGTTTCCGAGGCCCCAAGAGGCCCCTGACACTGATGCAGGTAGAGAACCAATCAGGTTATTGCCCAGGGAAGTTTGGCAGTGATTGGGACAGCTTTAAAGCAAGTGTGGCATTTGGAGGGAGGAGGAATGGGCCAGACACTGAGGGAAGCCCATGCACAGCCCCATGGCCGTATGGCTAAGCATGTGCAGAGCAGGTTTGGGGGTTACATTGCTCATTTCCAGTCTCTCCTATCTATCTGCTCTCCACCATTTCATAGCGAAAGATTTCTGAGGGAATGCTTGTCCATAGTCACAGGAGGGAAATGAAAAAGGAAATGCATCCATTCACATATCTTAAATCTATTTAGTGAAAGATACAGACTGTGTGACCCTGGGCAAGTCATTTAACCTCTACTACCTAGCCCTTACTACTCTTCAGCCTTAAAACCAATATATAATATTGAGAGAAAGCAAGACAGAGACAGATACACACACAGAGAGATACACAGAGAGAGAGAGAGGGAAAGAGAGACACCCAAAGGGAGAGACAAGGAGAGAGGGAGACAAAGAGACAGAGAGGGAGAAAGAGAGAGGAGAGAGGGAGAGGGGGGAAGGAAGGAAGGAAGGAAGGAAGGAAGGAAGGAAGGAAGGAAGGAAGGAAGGAAGGAAGGAAGGAAGGAAGGAAGGAAGGAAAGAAGGAGGAGACAGAGAGAAAAGGGAGAGGGGGGAGGAAGGAAAGAAGGGAGAGAGAAAAAGAGAGAGGAGAGATAGAGGGAGAGGGGGAAGGAAGGAAGGAAGACACAGAGAGACAAGAGGGAGGAAGGGAGAAAGAAAGAGAGACAGAGACAGAGACTTATTGGGACATAGCTTGGTATAATAGAAAAAGACCTGCCTTTGTAGTCAAAGGACTGGACTGAAATTCTGGCTGCTTCCTACCTGCATTCCTTCAAGCAAGTCGCCTAACCTCTCTTCAGCCTCATCTGCAAAATGAGAAGCTTGGATTAGATGACTTCTTAGGTCTCTGCTGGATGATCAGTGCTCAGGTATCAGTCAGTCAATCAAAGAGCATTTATTAAAAGCCTGTTATGTAACAAATACTTTTCAAGGAGCTACAAATACAAAGCCAAGGAGAGAAGACCCTTTGCTCAAAGAGCTTCCATTCTGTCAAGGGGAGACCACGGGAATGTGACCTAGGGTTCCAGGGTAACACAGAGTTCTTGAGAGGAGAAATCCTTGTTCTCCCAGCTTCCTCCTCCCAGCTTCCTCATTCATGTTGTCTTCAGAGAAGGGTACCTGAATGGAGAGAGACACTGTAAAGGAATGTAGAGGAAGTGGCACTTCCCTCATGTCCCTTTTTCCACCAGACCCCATTAGTGACTTCTGGAAATTTCCTTTCAGGTGACATTATCTGTTTCCAGTGGGAGAACTCATTCTTTCTGTGTATTGTCTAGTATATTCTACTGTATCACTTATGACTTCTTTCCTCTTTGGGGCAGGATAAATGTGTTTATTTGCTTTCCCCTACTTATCCTTGTGTCCAGCTTTGGGTGGGAAAGTCTTCAGATATAGCTTAAGGCAGTGGTGTCAGACTCAAATAGAAATGGGAGGCACTAATTGATATTGATAGACAAGGATCCCTATGGGTGACGTGTTGACAGCTTTAAAAAGAATATTATCTATGATTTGCTGTATTTTTATTTACTTTTAAAATATTCCCAATAGATTGGAATCTGGTTCAGTACCGAGGAGTGTTGCAGGCTACACTGGGCCTATGGACCTTGGGCTTGACATCTGTAGTTTAGGTCACTCCTCCTAGCAGCCAAGAGCACACTTTGAACCTAAAAAATGATTTCCCCTGGACTAGGGAATAGGCTGTAGGTATTATTTAGCCTCATGCTCCCTCTCTGAGGAGAGCAGAGTGGTCAAGTTCACAGCTGGCCCCAATCTCCTGCTCCAGGCTTGACAGGAATCAAACTCTCCTTTGAAAAAGGGAAACTCTAGAAATATCTATTAATGACTTCCTTTGGACCATGTCTACACAACCCCATGTGGACATATATAAGCTACATCAGTGATATATGCATACCCACATAGGCATATATAAATATGTAGAAAGTAATTTTCCTTTTTTAAATTGTATTTTATCCAACTAGCAAAAATCCGTCTTCTCTCACTCCTAGGCCTACTGAAAACAACAACAAAAAAAGCAGAGTCCATTGCAAACAGGTGTAGTGGAGCAAAACAAATTTCCACATTATCCATGTCCAAAACAAATTCTCGTTCTTTGATCTGAGCTTTTCACCTCTCAGGAGATGAGTAATGTGTGTTGTCACGAGTCTTCTGGAATCGTGGTCATTACACTGAGTAGAGTTCCCAATTAATTCAAACTTGTTTGCCTTCACTATGTTGCATTGTGAATTGTTGTCCCCATTCTGTTTTCCTCACTCTGATTCAGTTCAGATACATTTTCCCAGGCCTTACTGACACTCCCCGTTCCTCATTCATTTCTTATGGCACAATAGTATTCTATCACCTTCAAATGCCATAACTTGTTCAGCGATTCCCCAACTGACAGACACCCTCCTTGGACCCCATTCTTTGGGATTCTCCAATTTCATTTTTTGCCACCTCAAAAAGAGCTATAAATATTTTTGTACATCCTTAGCTCTCCCCTAATGTACCTTCCTTTTAATTTTCCATTTCCCAGTCTTCCCTTTCCTTCCTATTTCCCTATTGAATGAAACATTTGTGTGCCCAATTCTCTGTGTGTATTTGTGGGGAGGGGTATTCTTCCTTCTTTTGACCAGCTCAGATGAGTGAGGCTCAGGATTCAAATGATGCTCCCCCAATACCTCCTCTCTGTTTGTAGAGATGTCTATTTGCACAACTGGATCTTGTGAAAGAATCTTCCCCAACCTCCCTTTCCCTTCCCCATCCCATAGTACATTCCTCTTCCTCTCTCTTTTAAGTCTTCTCTTACATAAGAAACTAACAATAGTAGCTTTAGCAACAAGAAAAGAAAAAAGACATCGAAGGAATTAAAGTAAGCAATAAGGAAACGAAACCATCATTCTTTGAAGAAGGTACGATGGTCTACTTAGAGAATCCTAGAAAATCAACTCAAAAACTAGTTGTAATAATTAATAACTTCAGCAAAGTTGCAGGATACAAAATAAATCCACATGAATCATCAGTATTTCTGTATATCATCAACAAAGTTTAGCAGCAAGCGGTAGAAGGAGAAATTCCATTTAAAATAACCCTCAACAATATAAAATACTTAGGTATCCACTTGCCAAGACAAATACAGGAATTCTATGAACACAGTTACAAGACACTTTTCACACAAAGTCAATTAGAAAAATATTAGTTGCTTGTGGGCAGGCCAAGCTAATATAATAACAATGACAATTCTACCTAAATTTACATATCCAGTGCTATACCAAACTACCAAATAATTATTTTATGGAACTAGAGGAGGCAATGACAAAATTCATCTGGAAGAACAAAAGGTCAAGAATATCAAGGGAATTGGTGAAAGAAAAACGTGAAGGAATGTGACCCAGGAGTATCCCATCTCAAACTGTACTATAAAGCAGCGATCGTGAAAACAATATGCTGCTGGCTAAGAAATAGAATGATGGATCAATGGAATAGACACAATACAGATTTACAATGTAAGTGATCTTAGCAACCTAGTGAGTGTTTGATAAACCCAAAGACCTGGCCAGCTTTGGGGCTAAGAACTCACTATAAAAAAAAATTACTGGGAAAACTGGAAAACAGTATGGCAGAAAGTAGGTATAGACCAGTATCTCAAGAACACCCTATAGCAAGATAAGGTCTAAATGGATATATGATTTAGATATAAAGAGTGATACCATAAGTAAATTAGGGAAACAGAGAATAGTTTACCTGGCAGATCTATAGAGATGGGAAGAATTTATGACCAAACAAGAGCTTCAGAATATTACAAGATGTAAAATGAATAATTTCAATTATATTAAGTTAAAAAGCTCTTGTACAAACAAAACCAACACTAAGATCTCAAGGGAAACAATAAACTGGGGGGGGGTATAATAAATTTCTCTGATAAAGGTCTAATTATTTCTCAAATTTAGAGAGAGAGAACTAAGTCAAACTGATAACACAAGCTATTCCCCTATTGACAAATGGTCAAAGGATATGAACAAGAAATTTTCAGAGTAATAAATCAAAGCTATCAATCATCATATAAAAAAATGTTCTAAATCCCTCTTGATTAGAGAAATGCACATCAAAACAACTCTGAGGTATCACCTCACACTTAGCAGATTGGCTAACATGACAGCAAAGGAAAGTAATGAATGCTGGAGGGGATGTGGCAAAGTTGGAACACTAATGCATTGCTGGTGGAGTTGTGAATGGATCCAACCATTCTGGAGGGCAATTTGAAAATATGCCCAAAGGGCTTTAAATGACTATCTTCCCTTTTATCCAGTCATATAACTGCTGGGTTTTTACCCCCAAAGAGATAATAATAAGGAAAAAGACATGTACAAGAATATTCATAGCTACACTCTTTGTGGTGGCAAAAAATTGGAAAGTGAGGGGATGCCCTTCAATTGGGGAATGGCTGAACACATTGTGGTATCTGTTGGGGATGGAATACTCTGGTGCTCAAAGAAATGATAAACAGGAGGATTTCAAAAAGAGCTGGAAAGACATACGTGGAATAAGCAGAACCAGGAGAATGCTGTACACAGCAACAGCAATATTGTACAGTGATCAAGGATCTCAGTTATTCTCAGCAACACAATGATCTGGGAGAATTCTGAAGGATTTAGGACAAAGAATGCTACCCACCTCCAGAGAAAGAACTGATGGAGTCAGATGCAGACAAAGCATACTATCTTCCACATTGGTTTATTTACAGTTTTATTTGGGGGCTTTGGTTTTATATGAATATCCTCTTATAACAATGACCAGTATGAAAGTATGCTTTACATGACAATACATGCATAACTCAGACAGAATTATTTACTATCTCCAAGGTGGGGAGGGAAGGGAAGGAGGGAAACAATTTGGCAATCTTATAATTTCAGAAAACATGTTGAAAATTTATGAATTTAAAAAAAGGACAACCATCCAGTCACCCAGGCTAGCACCTTGTAATCATTCCAGCTTCTCTCTTGCACTCATCCCACACAGTCCTGTCATCTCTACCTTTGTAATCTCTCTCATGTGTCCCCTTCTCTCCTCTAACACTGCCATCACTTTGGTGCAGGGACTTGTCACCAGTGCATGTTGGGCCCCCTTGTCTTTTTATGCTCTGGTTCAATGTCCACTCAGCTGCCAAAGTACTGTTTCTAAAGTTAGGACTGAGCATTTCCCCCTCCCACTCAATAAACTGCAGTGGTTCCCTATTACTGATGGGATCAAATATTGGCTTTTTAAGATATATTTTAAGTATTTTTTCATGGTTACATGTCCATGTTCTTTCCCTCCCCTCCCCAGCTGACAAGCAATTATCACTCAATACCTATTTCTATATTATTGATTTTTGTAATAATGTCTTAAAAACCAAAACCCCACATCCTATACCCATATAACCAAGTGATAAATCATGTTTTCTTCTGCTTTTCTACTTCCACAGTTCTTTCTTGTAAGTCCCTCGTGATTGTCCTGGATCGCTGCTATCATTAGCAAAGTCAAGTAATTACATATGATCGTCCCACAGTGTTTCACTTTCTGTGTACAACATCCAGGTTCTGCTTATTTCACTCTGTATCAGTTCGTGGAGGTCTTTCCAGCTTGTATGGAAATCAAGCAGTTCATTATTCCTTACAGCACAATAGTGTTCCTTCACCAACAGATACGTGTTCAGCCACTCCCCAGTCGAGGGATACCTCCTCGTTTTCCAGTTTTTTGCCACCACAAAAAGCGCCGCTATGAATACTTCTTGACTTCTAAAGCTCTTCTGAACCTGGCCCATGCCTACTGTTCTTCACACCTGATCTTCCTACTCCATCTCCTGTCTCTGAAGCTTTTCACTGACTGTTCCACATTCTAGACATGGAATGTCCTCCTCCTGGCTTCCACTTAACTCAAATCCTCCCTTCTCCTGTCCTCTATTTAGTGTCTGGCTTCCCAGATTACCCTGCATTTACTCTGTCTCTGTCTTGGTTGTAGGTTTGTATGTTGTCTTCACAATTAGAATGTGAACTCCTCGAAGTCAGGAGCCACTCTTGCTTTTCTTTGTACCCCTAGTGATAAGTGAGGACCTGGTTGGCGCTCAGTAAACTGATTAAGAAGTACTCATTGACTTAACTAACGATGGACTATATTCCCTATTTTAAATATGAAAACAAGATTGTAGGTTTTCATTTCTTAAACAACAAAGCCAAACCTTACTTTCCACCTTAGAATCAATTGGTCATAAGGCAGAAGGTAGTAAGGGCTAGGTGATTGAGGTTAAGTGGCTTGCCCAGAGTCAGAGCAGATTTGAAATTTCAAATCTGAGGTCACATTTGAACTCAGGACCTCCTATCTCCAGGCCTGGCTGTCTATTCACTAAGCCACCTAGCTACCCCCTTTTCCTCCATTTTCAGCTAACAACGTCTCATGTTTTCTTTTTCATCCCTTGACAGGCCGGTATTGATGGGGAGAGCATTGGAAATTGTCCCTTTTGCCATCGTCTCTTCATGGTCCTCTGGTTGAAAGGTGTCAAATTCAATGTTACTACTGTTGACATGACCAGGTGAGAGAAAGCAGGGCCTGTTTGATGATGGGATTCAAGATTAAAAGAGACAGCCTGAAGGTCTGCCTTGACCCTGTGCTTGATCCAGTTATAAGAAAATGCCATTATATTGTCCTGCCATAGGACCTCTTAGGTTCAAATTATGACCATCTGTCATGTGATGTGACTTTCCCTTTTGGTGCGGCCTATAGCATCTCTTGACTTGGTCATTAAAAAAATGCCTCTTTTACTACAATTTATAGATGTTCAAAGGTAGCATGGATTACCAGGCAGAGGACTCTACTTAGAGTCAGGAATTGTTGCTGTACATGGGATTTTCTTGGCAAAAATACTGGAGTGGCTTACCGTTTCCTTCTCCATTGGCAAACAGAAGTTAAGAAACTTGCCCAAGGTCACACAGCTAGGAAGCATCTGAGGCTGGATTTGAACTCAGGACTTCTTGGTTTTGGGGCAGCTAGGTGGTGCAGTGGATAGAGGCTGGGTCTGGGAATCAGGAAGACTCATCTTCCTGAGTTCCAATGTGGCTTCTGGCACTTCCTGACTGTATGACCCTGGGCAAGTCACTTAATGCTATTTATCTCAGTTTCCTCATCAGTAAAATGAGCTGGAGAAAGAAATGGGGTCACAAAGAATTGGACATAACTAAAAAAAGTACTTCTTGATTCTAAGCCAGGAATACCCGTGTCAAGTCCTTTCTTTGACTCATACTAGCTCTAGGGCCCTGGGCTAATCAATAAATCCCTCATTGCCCCAGAATGCTTTAAAGGTCTGCCCCAGACTTTTTACCCAGGGGGGCCAGTTCACTGTCCCTCAGACTGCTGGAGGGCCGGACTATAAAAAGAAAAAGAAAACTATGAACAGATCTGTACACTGCTGTCTGGGATAGTGGAGGCTGCAGTGCTGGCTGGGATGGGCCTGTCACACCTTGCACAGGCCCATCATCACCTCCACCACTATACCAGGCAGCAGCATACACAGTGCGGAATCCTCTCCCCGTCTTCCATCGTGCAGCCACAGAATCCTTTGCGTGGTGCCTCGTTCTCCTTCAGTTACTCTCAGAACAAGGCGCCCCGCCAAGGATGACGTCACTGGAAGTAGTACAATGCCACCACATATGGTGCTCCTCTCACTGACCACCAGTGAAAGAGGTGCCCCTTCCAGAAGTGCGGTGGGGGCCGGATAAATGGCCTCGGGGGTCACATGGGGCCCACAGGCCATATTTTGGGGACTCCTGCTTTAAACCAAGATGAATCTCTTATGTATTCAAGATGTGCCAAGCACCATGCTAAAGGAGTTCACACATAGGAAGGTCCCCACATTGATGAAATTGCAGGTCTGCCCCCATCCCACATTAGACAATTAGACATTAGAGCACCATCTGAAGCATAGAAGAAACATACCCAGTTATGGAAGTATCCATCCCACCTCTTGCTGATCTCACTGGTCTTTTCCAGTTGCAGTTAAGCCTAGAGACCTGGGAGATAAGATCTAGAAAGTGTCCATCAACCTTCATAGAATGTGGCATTGGAACAGAGAACTAGACTGGTAGTCAGGAAGATCTGGGTTCAAATCCACCCCTGACACTTATTGGAGCAGGTCACCTAAACTCTGTCTTGGTTTCCTTATCTAAGGACACTGGGGAGTATCTTAAACTCAACAGGTCTACAGTTGAACGCCTAATGTTTTCCCCTAAACCTCTTCTCTGCCTCACTTTCCTGTTACTGTTGAAGGAACAACTATCTTTCCATTGCCTCAGCTTCTTAATCTTCTCCCTCACCACTAGCTCCCCTGTATCCAACTGGTGGCCATTTCTGCCATCTCTGGCACCACCTAACCCCCTTTCGCCACTCACACAGCTCCAACGTTTAGTTTAGGCCCTCATCATCTCTCACCTAGAACACTGTGGCAGCCTCCTAATTGGTCCCCTTGCCATTCCATCTTCCCAGCCTCATTGAACACTGTTTCCTTTCCCATGATCTGCAAGCTAGATGCTTTGTTCCTCACTCGTGACTCTCCATCTCCAATCTCTTTGCCTTGATGTGCTTAGAATGTCCTGCTGCCTTACCTCTACCTCAGAGATTTCCCCAATTCCTTTAAGGTTGATCTTGAGGATCATCTTCTACAGGAAGAATTTCTCAGCTCCCCAAATGTTAGTGCCCACCGTCCCTCTCAAACCACTTCATTGTACTTAACCATTTGGGGTGTGTTCACATGTGTGCAATAGATGGATTTGCTTTTTATTCATGCTATACCCATTCTTCTATGTCTGTTTCCTCTGCGGACTATATCTTCTTGTGAATATGAATAGTGCTTCTATCCCTAGCACTTACTCAGCCCCATGTCTGGCTTGTAGTAGGTGCTTAATAAATACATGTTGAGGGGCAGCCAAGTGGCTCAGTAGATAGAGAGCCAGGCCTGGAGACAGGAGGTCCTGGATTCAAATATGGCCTCCGACTCTTTCCAGCTGTGTGTGACCTTCGTTTGATCTAATCATCCCTGCTAGCTATTGTGCTATTCACCGCTAACCTACTTGTGGGACTTTTCTACACTTGGTGCCTCCATTCCCTCTGGCCTCTTGAGACTCTTTTCTAAATCCTGTGCATTCACTTAAAATGGTGAATATGAGGCCAACATTCTCTTCCCAAACTGAGTGAATCCAGGGGCCTTTACTCAATGCTCATCCTCCTTGCCTTCTCTGCAGCCTTTAACACTGTTGATCACCTCTTCCTTCTGGACATTCTTTCCTCTCTGGGCTTCCATCTGCTTTGCTGATCACTCTCTGTCAGTTTGCTTTACTGAATTTTCATCCAGATCGTGCCCACTAACCGTGAGTGTCTCCTTGGCCCCTTGTTCGAGGCTGTCTTCTCTTCTCCTTCTATACTCGGTTGCTTGGTGATCTCGTCTGGATTCAATTCTCATCATATGTGGATGATGTCTAGATCTTTTTTTAGCCAGCTGTAACCCATTTCATGGTCCTTGGGCTTGCAAGGTCAACTGCCTGAATGTCCCACAGGCAGCTCAAACTCTCGTCTAGGAAAGAACTATTCTTTTAACCCCCAAAGCCTCCTGTCTTCTCAGCTGCCATACTGCTCTCAAAGCACCGCCATCCCCTCCGTCATCCAGGCTCAGTGTTATTCTTGATTCCTCATTGGCACTCACCCAGTGTGAGGGAGATCTCCAGTCTGCAGCCAAGTCTTACTGTTTCTGCCTTCACAATGACCCTACTCTGTGTCCTCCTTTCTCCACTCAGACAGCCGCCATCCTGATACAGGCTCCCATCACATCATGGGTGGGCTACCATGGTGCCTTGCTGTTTGGTCTCCTTGCTTCGAATTTCTTCCCAGTCCAGTACTTCCTCCACTTGGTTGCCAGAGCTCCTAAAGCTCAGACCTGACTATGTCACCCCTCTATTACTTCCAAGATCAAGTCTAAAAATCTCCAGTTTGGCTTTTAAAATCCTTTCCAACTTGGGTTTTTCCTACCTTGCCAGTCTTGAATTTATCTCCCTTCCCGGCACTCTATGATCCAGCAACAAAGGCTTCATCTCCTGCCTCTGGGCCTTTTCTGTCTTTCTGTACCCCTTGCCTGGACCGTTCTCCCTCCTTATCTCTGCCTTTTGGCTCCCCTGGCTTCCTTCAAGTCCTAGCTAAAACCTTTCCCAAACCCTCCTAACTCTGGAGCCTTCCTTCCGTTCATGATTTCCTGTAGATCCTGTCTAGAGCATGTTTTGTCCACACTTGGTTTCATGTCGTGCTGGTGAGCTCCTCGAGGGCAGAGACAGCATTTTCCCTCTTTTTGTATCCCCAGTGCTTAGCACAGTACCCGGCAACTAAAAGGTGCTTAACAGATGCTCATCAGCAGACTGGCTATTCAGCCGTATCTGCCCTCTGACAGAGATGTCCACAAAGTAAAATTGGCCAAAGGGACAGGATAGTTTAAGACCAGGATAAACAGCTCCCCCACACACGAAAGTGGTCAGCCAGCAGTTTTCTTTATTTGATTGACTGGCATGCTTGACCCCCTATTGGACTTGAGTAGGTCAGCCTCTTCGTCCACTGCTCTCCCAGCACATTCTACAATGTCCTGGAGTGACAGGTAGGGGGCTTCTTCTCTGGTGGTATTGAACTCAAATAAAACTTGATCCCTGCGGGCCACATATTGGCTTAGAACATCACAAGTAACCTTGATGGAGGCTTTTCTTTTTAAGCCCTTCCCTTCTCTCTTAGAATCAGCATAGTGTATTGGTTCTGTTGACTGGGAAAACACAGAACTCTTAAATAGTCAGAAAAGCCACTCTTTAATCAAGGAAGGGGGCTCAGTGCTGAGTTAGGCCTCCGCCCAGAGCTGCGCCCCCCATGCCTCCGCAGAGTCCGAGGATTGAACTCTGGATGCTCCGTCACTGACCCCTGGGAGAGCCACCAGCGTTATTGTGGACAATTCCAAGGAGCCATTAAAGTTGGGAAGCTTAAATTCCTTCCTAGGGGAACTTTCTAGGGGACTGAGGATGAGAGGGACAGTTGATTGACTTTACAAAGGTAACCAGGGAAAATGAGGACTTCCAGACAGGGATAGCTGTGATTTTACTTTACAATGGACCCAAAAGGGAAAGACCCCTTGGTAGACACCTTGGTAAAGGACGTTGGCCTAAGGGGAGAAACCATTGAGACAAAAGAGATACTCCGCACCTAAGCAAGTAAACTGGGGGTCATTAAAGCTTTCTAGGCTACCAGCTAGATTCCATGTTGACAGTTCCAAGGCAGAAGAGCAGTAAGGGTTCATTGACTTGCCCAGGGTCACCCAGCTAGGATGTATCTTCAGTCAGATTGGAACCCAGGACCTCCCATCTCTAGGCCTGGCTTTCCATCCACTGAGTCACCCAGCTGCTCCCATGATCTATGTTTTATTGCATCTTTATTGATTTCGTTGAACATTGCCCAATTACATTTTGATCTGGTTCCCACTGCTCAGTGTCCCAGAGTTGGACACCTTTGGTAAATAACTCTTTCTTTCTGATCACTCCAGGAAACCTATCGAGCTGAAGGAATTAGCCCCAGGAACGAATCCTCCTTTCTTGCTGTTTAACAAGGAACTTAAGACAGACTTCATTAAGATTGAGGAATTCCTAGAGCAGGTTCTGGCTCCTCCAAGGTATGGAATTTTCACCTCCCTTGCTGCTTATTCACCCTCCCCACCTGGGACTCACTAACTTCCAGGCCTGGGGGTTGGGGAGCCACGTCTCTCTTTCATTCTCTGGAGTGGAAAATGATGCTAATTGTGTGGATCTAATTGATGTGGAGAGCTGGAGGAAGGGCTGAGGAGACACTGGTTGATTTGGGCTTTAGCCACTGTGGGATGGGGTAGATCCACTTGAACCCAGAGTCTTGTGTTTTTGGAACTCCTCTTCCTTCCTGTGGTCAGCCCTCCGGAGCAGCTGGACACTCCTCATCTTCCCCCAGACACTTTGAGCTTTGGGCCATCTCAGCAAGCCTCTTCTTTAGAAGGGTTCCCTTCTAATGCTCTTCTATTAGCCTCAGATTACCTCACAACCCAACTGTTCTTGATCCTGAACTCTCTTCACCTCCAGAATGTTCTCCTTTCCTCCTGATTGGCCTTAGCAACTGGCCTGGGGCTTTCCTCTCTTCCCCAACAGTCTACCACACTCACCTCCCATTCTAGTTCAGAGATCTAGAACCTTTTCTGTGTCAGGTAGTCGGGTGACCAATCCCATGGCTGCCCTTTCAGAAACGTGTTTTTAAATGCCCAAATAAAACACAGAAGGGCCCCGTCTCTGAGTAGATGAAATGTGTTCCAAGACCTACCGTGAATGGTTGAAACCTCAGATAGAAGCATATATCTGCTGACCCCCTCCCATATATATCTCTCTCTCTGCTCCTGCCCTCTGCTCTGAGGCCTTGAGCCACCCCCAACAAAAGCCATCAGCCCAGGCGGTAGCCTTGAGGGCCTGCTTCCAGTGTTTCTAGTGGACTTCCAGCACTGTGGACCTCCAGAGCTTTGGGTTGACTATAGAGAACTGAAACGGCAGAAAGCAAATGACAATGAAAGAGCCATTCATACCCTCTCCCTATCTCCTATCTCCCAAGGAGGCATTCTGAACTTTCTTCTTTCCTCAAGATCCAACCCCACTTCTGGATACTCACCTAGACATAAAGGAAGACATCATAAGCAAGTTAGAGGAACAGAGAACATATTTCCTCTCAGAATTTATGGATTGGGGACAAACTGATGGAAAAAAAGGAGAGAGAGAGAGCAAAGTGAGATACAAATGTAATCTTGATGACATCAAATTGGAAAGATTTTCAACAAATAAAACCAGTGTAGCCAAGATCAGAAGGAAAGCAGAAACCTGGGGGGAAATATTTCTAGAGAGAGGTCTCATACCTCAAATATACAGAGAACTTTGTCAAATGAATAAGAATATGAGCCACTCCTCAAGTGATAAAAAGCTATGAACAGCTTTCAGATGAAAAAAAACTTGAAGCCATAAAGGCATATAAAAATGCTTTAAATCATTTTGACAATTAAAGAACTATACATCAAAGCAATTCTCAGATATCATCTCACACCTAGCAGGTTGACTAAAATGTTAAAAGGATAAAAGGACAAATGTGGAAGAGAAAATGGGAAAATGGGAACACTAACACACGGTTGGGGGAGCTGTGAACTGATTGCACCATTTTGGAGAACAATATGGAATTATGGCCAGAAAATGATAAAACTATATACCTTTAGACCCAGCAATGTCACCGTCTACATATCCATCTTCTTCATTATCTCATCCCTTACTTTGTCGAGATCATGGCCATCCAATATGAGATTCCCTCACCTCCCTTCCTATGTATGTCAAAACATCTCTATCTTTTTTTCTTAAAAATTTTTATTTAATTAATTAATTTAGAATATTTTTCCATGATTACATGATTCATGTTCTTTCCCTACCCCTCCCATAGCCAATGCACAATTCCACTGTGTCATCGAACAAGACCTATTTCCATATTATTAATATTTGTACCAAGGTGATCATTTAGAGTCTACATCCCCAATCATATCCCCTCAAACCATGTGATCAAGTAGCTGTTTTTCTTTTGTGTTTCTACTCCCACAGTTCTTTCTCTGGATGTGGATGGCATTATTTCTCATAAGTCCCTCATAATTGTCCTGGGTCATTGCATTGCTGCTAGTAGAGAAGTTCATTACATTCAGTTGTGCCACAGTGTATCAGTCTCTATGTACAATGTTCCCTGGTTCTGCTTCTCTCACTCTGCATCACTTCCTGGAGATCTTTCCAGTTCACATGGAATTCCTCCACTTTATTATTCCTTTGAGCACAATAGTATTCCATCACCAACATATACCACAAGTTGTTCAGCCATTCTCCAAAGGGCATCCCCTCATTTTCCAAGTTTTTGCCATCACAAAGAGCCCAGCTATGAATGTTCTTGTACAAGTATTTTTCCTCATCATCTCTTTGGAGTATAAACCCAGCAGTGCTATGGCTGGATCAAAGGGCAGACAGTCTTTTAGCGCCCTTTGGGCATAAAAACCTCTCTATCTTGACCTAATCTCTCTTCCTTTTTTCTAGCTTCAGAGAATGAGATGGGCTGGCTTGAGGACTTGACTCACCAGTAAAACATCAATTCATTGGGGAAAGTGCCTTCTTCAGTTCTAGGGACCTACACTGAATTGGAAGCAAAAGAGTGGGCCCTATTTGAAGACAGATAGCCCCCATAGTCTTCCAAATTCCATTTGCATACTGGCATAAGAAATAGAAGAAACCATTCTTTGGTGATGACTTCCCTTCCTTTATTTGTCTCAAAAGCATATGGACTATAGGAGGAATGATTAGCAAGTTATAGGATTATTTGATATTTTACTTCAGTGTTACCCTAAAACTCAGGTGGACAAAGTTGATGATTTGACTAAAATCTATCTGGAGGCATATCTGTTTTTTTTTCTCCCAAGATATCCACGTTTGAGTCCCAAGTATCCAGAGTCCTTTGATGTGGGGTGTGACATCTTTGCCAAGTTTTCTGCATACATTAAGAATACACAGGATACCAATAAACGTAAGACATGTTTCTATTTGTCCTTTTTAGATTCCAGGGTTTCTGTTGTTGTTTAGTTGTTTTTTTCTGCCATGTATGACTTTTTGTGACCCCACTTGGGGATTTCTTGGCAAAGATTCTGGAATGGTTTGCCATTTAGATGAAGAAAAAGAGGCAAACAAACAGGGTTAAGCAATTTACTCAAGATCACTCAGTCAGTGGTCAGCTTTGACACAGCTGACATAGCTAAGGTCAGATTTGAACATATGTCTTCCTGACTCCAGGCCCAACACTCTATCCCCTGTGCCACCTAGCTGCCCATTAGATTATAGGGTACTCATCATTAGAGCATCTAGACACTGTAGAATGGAATTCTTCCTCTGTGATCATTAGTTCCCACTTCTCAGTTCAAATGACAAAAATAAAATAACATATTTCAAGCTGGAAGGAACATTAGAAGTCACCAAATCCAGGTTCATTTTACAGAGATGGGAACTAAGGTTCAGGGAAGTTGATAATTATCTACTGTCATCAGAATGCCAAATGGACATGTTTCTTTGGACATAGTTTACCATGGACTGTGGCCTTCTCTCTCCCCTCTCTCAGACGTCACTGGTATAGACTCATAGTTTTACAAATGACATTTTGGCAAAGTTAATTTTTTTCTCAAGCAAATCAAGCCAAGAACCTTCATTGGTGGATCCAGCTTCTGAACTGGATGGAAAACTGCTCTTGCCCTCATCCACCAGTTTATCTTCCTTGAATGCCAGATCTGGGGGGAATGCACCAAGTTTCAATAAGGCACTGTCCTAGCTTCCCACAGAGCCAGTGGGGAGACATTCTTCTCACACAGACAAACTGTAGCACACAATCAAACATGGCCAGCTCATTAGAGAGATTAGAGAGACACAAACATAATGGTAGATGAGGTCTAAGGGTCAAGGAGATTAGAGAAGGCTTCCAAGAAGAACAGACAGTCCAGTTGAGCTTTATAAGATTGGTAAGGATTCAATAGATGGAGGAAGAGAAAGACTGGACATTCTAGGCATTGAAAACATTATGGGCAAGAATGCAGAATGTTAATTCAGGGCAAGAATATTCCAATTTTATTTGAGCTCAGTAAATAGTATTTACTATTCAGTAAGGATGGTAAGGTCCCTAGAGATAGCTGGCAAATTATAAAACATCATGAATATCTGGCACTAGAGTTGGAACTTTACTAGGTAAGATGGGCAATAGGGAGTCAGTGAAAGCTTTTAAGCAGAGGAGTAACATAACCAGATGTATGCAAAAGGATTGAAGAGAGTAGGGAAAGGAGGCATGAAGATTGGAAAGAGGTTACAGTGATAAGGATCGTCCAGACAAGGTGGTACTGACATGGGTCAATGTACTAAGATTAGAATGGAGAGAAGCAACAGCACTTGGTAACTGAACTGATTGTATGTGAGACACAAAAGGAAGGGAAAAGCCAAGGAGAACCAGTGATGGCAAACGTTTTAGAAACTGAGTGCTCAAACTGCAACCCTCACATTGCCTTACCCCAGACAGGGAGGGAGGAAGCACTCCCATCGGGCTGCTGGACATAGGGGCAGGTCATATGAGAAATGTCCTCAGAGGCTTGTGGAGAAGGGAAAGGGTAGCAGCCCCCTCTGGCATGTGTGCCATAGGTTTGACAACACAGGCTAAGAGAATGGGAGACTTGGTGATCCATAAATAATGAAATCCAAAGAGGTAAAGAGATCAAGAATAAGCTTGCTTTAAAACATGGGTTTCAGATACTCAATGGCAAGAAACTCAAATGGAGAAGTCCTACAGGCTCTTTAGACATGAGTCTAAAGCTCAGAAGTAAGATCAGGCTTGGAGCTATTGACCTGGGCCTCATTGAGCCCATGCTCTGGGCATGGGAGTGGTGTGTGTGTTGGAGATTTCCCAATGGACAGAAAAGGAAGAATGGAGGAAAGGCCCAAGGAAGTGAAAAAGAAATGATCAAGGTCTTTCAGCCTTAGCAAGGATGAGGAATCCCTACAGGGATTCCCTCTGTGACAAGAGAGAAAGGGGGAGAGAAACAGGGCAGTGATGTTGAGCAATTTGAGCAGTGTTATAGATAGGTCAACTATCTAGAATGGGAGATGAAACACATTCATCTTCTTGTCCACTCCCTAGACAGACCCTACATTTATTGGCTCCACTTGATGAGCAATGCCTTCATTTTCTTTTTCTCATGACTTCCCTTCCAAGAAACAGCCCATCCTGAAAGACAAAGAGCACTCCTTACCTGGCCTCCCCCACCCATGATTAAAGATACTTGCTTTGTGGTGACCTGTGTGTTCCCTACTTAATTTCTTCTTTAACCCTTCCTGACCACCCCACCTTTTCAGGAAGGGAAAAAGTCTGAACCAATTGACTAATTAATTAATTAAGTAATCCAGTACAGTTCTGTCCAGTGTCAAAGTAATGTGGCAGCCCATGGTATTTGACTCTATAATAATAGTAACAGCTAACATTTATTCATTATGTGTCCAGGCACTGCATTAAGCACTTTACGATTATACCTGGTGAGATAAGTGCTATTATTATCCCTGTTTTACAGTTGGGGCAATTGAGGCAGGCGGAGATGCCTTGTGTCAGTTCAGTCACACAGCTAGTCAAAGTCTGAGGCTGGGCTGGAGCTCAGGTCTTCCTGAAGGACTCCATGCCTGGAGTTCTGCCCATCCTGCCCCCTCCATGCCCTTCTAGCTGAGGCAGCACTAAGTACAAGGCTTAGGCCATAACAGGCAGGGTGCCAGTAAATATATGTTGCTTGGATGAAGCAGGGAGCCATCGGTAAGCTCTCACATGTGGGCTGTGTGGGTAAGAACATGCTGAGGAGGCATTTGACAATGCCAGTTGTTGGGCATCTAAAAACAACCCTGTAACTCCATTGAATGACTCAGATCTGGAGAAAGCTTTGCTGAAGGAGTTTAAGCGTCTCGACATCTATCTGAACACGCCGCTTCCAGAGGAGATCGATCAGGACAGCGCAGAAGAAACCGTGGGCTCCAGAAGGATGTTCCTGGATGGAGATCAACTGACCCTGGCAGACTGCAACCTGCTGCCTAAACTTCACATCATCAAGGTGAGGAGGTGGCACGAGTAGGGCCCCAAGGGCTGGCAGGCAGGCTATTTCCACCCAGTGCACTCCCTTTTCACTACCACCAGATCTCAATGTGTTTTCACCCTTTCCCCTGATCCTCTAGGTGGTTGCCAAGAAATACCGGGACTTTGACATCCCAGCTGAGTTCTCAGGAGTGTGGCGCTATCTGGGAAATGCCTATGCCCGAGAGGAGTTCCGGCACACGTGCCCTGCAGATAAGGAGATTGAAAGCACTTACGCATCTGTGGCTAAGAAATGAGTTAGGAGAAGAAGAGCATGTGTTCCCAAGTGAACAGTACCTATGGAAGCTTCCTTTTGCATCCAATTCCCTCGTTACACTCGAAATGGTGGCGGAACATTTCGCCTTCCGCTTCTTCGGAAGAGAACTCTGCTTTCTAGCTAGCTAGCCAGCCATCCCAAGTGCCCCCTTGCACATTTTCTCTGTCATTCAGCGTTTCCCAAGCATCCATTGTCCTGATGGCAAAATCATTTCAGAACTGAATCTCTAAGAGGCCTCTAACCCAAAATCTCCGCAGAGTCAGAGTCCAGATTGCTTGGGGAACTCGAAACCCCTGATTTTCGCAGCTTTCCTGGCCTCTGGCCAATAGTTCATCCCACTTGAGTCAGGGGAAGGGAAGAAGCATTTATAAGAAACCTACTATTCACAATGATCACCTCATTTGATCCTTAGAACAACCCTGGGAGGTGGGTGATGTTATGGTCCCAGTTTTACAGTTGAGGAAACTGAGGCAGACAGTGGCAAAGTAATTTAACCCAGAGTCACTCAGCTAGTAAAGTTCTGAGGCTGGATTTGATCTCAGGTCTTCTTAATTCCAAGCCTATGCACCAGCTGCCTCAATAGACAGTAACACTAGTCAGTTACCTCAACAGTCAATAAACACTATCGGCCTATTCCCTGAGGACATTGCCCCAAATCATTGGCCTCTCCAAACATCAATTCCTCTGAGCATGTCTATGAGTAACAGCTGGTGTTGTACAGGGCAGGTCACATAGCTTACAAGTTCCAGGGCATGGGAAATGGTGTTAGGTGACTTCTATCCATTTTCTGAATCAATCCTTCACAGTGAAAGGCATGAAGAAAAATGCCAAATGCCTTTGTTGTTAATGCCCCTTTTTGACTCACGCACGCACGCACGCACGCACGGACGCGCACACAGACACACACATGCACACACGTTCACACACATCTACATCTTTTACTGTAATCATTAAATGAAAGGAGGAGCATTTGGGAGAACCAAAAAGAAAGTTCAAAAGGACGGCCAGTGAGCTAGTCAAGGGTAGGCCACTCTGGAGCACCCTTCCATACCTAGGATCACTGATAGCCCCCATGAACAGAGATAAGTAGCCTAGGATGCCTGTTACTGCATTCAAACTGCTAGCCAACTGTGAGGTGTTTATTAACCATCTTCCTTTTATTGCCAGCTTCCCATAAACCAAAGAGCCCACCAGAGGGACACATTCCACAGATCAGTGAGTGTACTCATGGATCCAAGTCACCAACTTGGAATTTCCATTCCCCACACACTATCATTCCGAATTCTTTCTCTTGCTCTTCGCACACCAGCACATGGCGCCCCGCCCTGGCAATTTGCCTTTGCCTATAGAAGTGCCTGGCCTCAAGAAGGGAGAAAAGGGGCATCCCCGTGACGTGACCTCGGCTTCTCTTTGAAGAGTCCCAGGTTTCAAGGGTGTGCCAGCAGATAAAGGACTAAGTTGCTCGGCCTGTCTGTGTATAGATGAGAGATTTGAGGAAAACTAGTAAAGCTTCTCCTAAGCACCTTCTATCTGCCAGGCACTCTGCTAAGTGCTCAGGATACAAAGGAGGGCAAAAGGCAGTTCCTCCTAGTCTATGGAAAAGTAACAGAGGATTAGGAAAAGCATTTTGCAGAAGGTGGGGCTTCAGCTGAGACATGCAGGAAGCCAGAGAGTCTTGTTTAAAGAAGAGAAAGGAGGCTTGTGACACTGGATCAAATAGCATGTCTGGGGGGTGAGGTGGGACTAAGGTGTAAGACAACTGGAAAGGCCTTTGAGTGCCAAGTAAGCACTTTGTAGCTGATCCTGGAGGCAATAGGGAGCCACTGGAGTTTATTGAGTAGTGATGTGATGAGATCTGTGTTTCAAATGGAGAGGAACTCTGCAGACCTCTGATAAGGCTATTGTAGTAGTCCAGGCCTGAAGTATAGCGGTGAGGGTCTGCGGTAGTCAAGTCAGAGGACTTAAGTGATCCTCCAGATGAATTGACAATGCCATCCGCACAAGTCAATAGAGAATGTAAAACTCAAAGTTCTAGATAAATGTTAGCTATTCGGAAAGACTGTTTTCTGTCCTCTGAGAGGCAGCTTTGGCCTCGGGGCAAGAGATGTACCTGACACCTACTAGTTGTCTGACTCTGGGCAACTTGCCAACATTTTTCATGTGGCAACTCAATGAGTTGCAGAGAAGGTACCAAATTGATGGGCTTTCATCTCCTTGGAGTTCCCCAAGCCAATAATAAAATCAGCTCTGGTCTGTGCTTTAGGGAAAATGCCAGAACGTGACACTCACAGATAAGTCACAGAATGGAAGTTCTGGAGTCCTGAGACTTCTTGTGCTATCGGTCATCTTTTCTTGTTTTATAATATCATGAATAAAAATCATTTTGTATTTTCTACTCTTGGCAGCTTGTTTCTAGCACCTCTGGAGCTAGGCATCTGGGTCTAGCCCATTCCTGTGCCAGAGGCTCCGGGAACCCCTGTAGAGGCTTGCCCAGTCTTGGTGATCCAGGGATTCCCTCCATCCTCTGATGCTTCCTTCAGTTGTCTCTGGTCATGCCAGATCTCGAGACACAGATTTCCCTCCCTATGTACACTAAGCACTACTTCCAAAGAGCTGGGATGTGGTCGGTGACAAGCTCAGCCTCCCTGGGCCTTCTTCCTGAACCCCCACACCTTTGCCCTATCCCCAATTCATCACTTACTTTCTCACCTTCTGGGAATGAGTCTCTCTGAACTTGGGCTGGGACTTGGATGACTGACACTCAGGTGATTCTCATTGGGCCTTTCCTGCTAGAGCTTGAAGAGAACTTTAGTGTCTGAGTTCATGAACTTGTTTTTCTTAAACCCTTCCCTCCTGCCTTAGAATCTATACTAAATATCAGCCCCAAGGCAGAAGAGCAGTAAGGGCCACGCAATGGGGCTTAAGTGACTTGCCCAGGGTCACAAAGCTAAGAAGTGTCTGAGGCCACATTGGAACCCAGGACTTCCCATCTCCAGGTCTGGTAATCTATCTACCAAGCCACCTAGCTGCCCCCCTAATGGGCTTGTTTATTTTTAAACTATATTTCAATGGAATGAATTTCCTTTGTAGTCTGTATTTTATTCTGGGTATTTAGTAGCATAATTCTAAGAAAGGGTCTTCCGGCTTCACCAGGTTGTCAGAGGGGTCTAGCAGACAAAAAGAGTTAAGAACCCCAGACGAGAGTCAACCAAATCCCCTTGGAATTCGGTTTCACTCTAGCCCTAATTCTGATCTAGTCATCATCCCCACCCCCAAGTCATCTCCAGGTACATTCAATAGAATTGTAGATTCAGGCTTTAATTTCTGACTTCTCCCCTTGCCTCTACTTCCAGGCAAGCAAAGCTCCTAATGCCCTTTCTGGCTAGTCCTCTGGAATCCTTCCCCTCCCCTTCTCGGTTTCAGAATCAAGATGGTCCCCTCCCGGGTAGTTTCACAATATCCCAAACTTTTTGCTTTATTCTCCCTGGAATCTGAGCCCAGAACCTCTTACATTTCCCAGAGGCAGCTAATGTCTACCAAGTGCCATATGTTGCTGTGCTCCTGGTCTGAAGCAATGGCACCCCTCCCCCTGCCCAATCTTAGTAATAAAGTCACAGGAACTCGAATTGACCAGTTAACAAACATTTATTGAGCACTTACCGTGTTCAGAACTCAATCAATTGGCTTAGAAGAATTGGCACCCACGATTTCCCTTAAAAGTCTGGGACATCCTCTCCCAGTGCCCATGGGAGGAATGGGTTCAGACTTGGGGTTAGCCATACATGGAGGATGTAGCAAAGTGAAACTCTGTGGTTGGCAAAAGATGAAATGACTGAGCTCAAGAAAGGCTTGATCTTCAACCTCAAATCCAAGTGGAGACACTCTTCATTCATTCATTCATTCATTCATTCATCCATTCAAACAATGAATCAAATAAGTCCAAATAATTAAAAGGAAACAATGCAGCATTAGGTAATCTGATTTCTAATTGGATGGGACTTTCCAAGTTGGGAGGGGGAAAGTGAACAAGTGCAATTCCTTGAATCTAGGGAAAGAAGTGTCCTACTCCCCCCAAGTGTTTGTGAACAACCAAAAAATGCAGAAACAATAATTGATTGATCAGTACAAGGTCATTTTTCAGAGGAGACATATAGATGGCTTGAGTTGTCCAGCTATGGGAAAAGTCCTCCTACCAATCTTCAGATATGGCTGGAGTTCTGGTCAGCATCACTAGGTCAGTGTAAGCAAAGTATTGGCACATGTGCCTGGGCCACATGGGGCAGGGCTGCTCCTTTCCCCATCTTCCCATTGCCACAGGACATTTTTTGTATGGTCTGACCTTCTGTCCTATCGCCCAAAACAAGCACTTCCTCCCTCCACTCTGAGGTAATGTGGGGGGCTCAGAGGCAGCTCAAAGTTGCAGTTTGGGCATGAGAACTTGAAAATGTTTACCAACACTGACCTAGGTTCCTGGTTAAAGGTCTCTAAGGAGCAGGTACAGGTGGTCTAGTTTCTCAACAAAATGGAATAAGCTATTCTCCTAGTTCCCACAACTGAATTAACTTTTTTCACTGGACAGACTTTGGACCAGGCCCATAACTGAATAGAAAGGAAACTGAGCTAGCTCTAGAACTGAGTCACAAGATGGAGTCAGGTTGGTTCACTCAATTGCTACAATTAACCACTTGCTTTTCTGATCCCCTCAATTCCTTACAAATGCCAAGGACACGCTGAAAATAATCGCTTTATTACTGGGCCATGGAACACTAGCAAGTAAGATCATTCTGCCTTGGACGCAGCTGGGGAGAAGCACAGCCCTGCCGCCCACCCCTGAGAGAGCCAACACAGTAACCAGCACAGTCACGATGGCATGGCGGCTCCCTTTATCTTCATGTGTGAAGTCCTCAAGCTCACTTCCTTGTTTCTTCAGCCAGCACCCAAATCACCAGCCATGTCCAATAGACTTGGGCGGTTCAGTTCTCTGGTTCTGCCCCCCCCCCCAGTTAGTGCTGGCCATCTTCAAGAAAAACCAAGAGAGCAAATCTTCAGAGTAGCCGGGCTCTCCTAGAGGTGCCCCAAGCACACAGAGTCAGTGGTCTGAGACCTGGAGTATCAGCACTGACATGCTTTCTATAGAGAAAGAGAGGACCAAAGCTGAGAATTACAGCAAAGCCATAAAAAAGCAACTGAGAAAGGGAGGGGTGTCTCAGGTGGGGCTACTTGCTGTGCTAATGTCGGCTGGACTAGAGCTTCTTTTGAAAGGGGGTTTTGACAGCCCCTGGGAAAGGGGCTCACAAGTCTCTGTGGAGCAGAAATCAGTCTGTGGTTGCCTTGAAAAGAAAGGAGGGAAGGAAGAATATTTCAGAAGGGAGGGGTGGGATGGAGGAGTTGTTGATGACAGGCGAATTCAGGGGATTTTGACAGACTCACTTTGACATGCTCCTATTTCGGTCATTAATGTGATTCTCTTCTTATTCATCCTAAATATTAACACTGACTTAACTCAGGTATTAAAGCTATTAATCAGGGGCAGCTAGGTGACTCAGTGGTTTGAAGTCCTGGGTTCAAATGTGGCCACAGACACTTCTTGACTGTGTGACTGACCCTGCACAAGTCACTTCACCCCCATTGCCTAGTATGGATTCCAACACAGAAGGGAAGGGTGTACCAATAGCTTGGGCTATCTCTTACTACAAAATGGAACTCGGCCCCACCCTGACTGCTCTGGTTGAGACATTCCTTTCCCTTTCCAACTCCCAGAGAGCCACAGCCTCCTCAGAAGAAATCCTGGAGGTCAATTCTGTTGACTCAACAATGGAATAAGTGGTGGGCGGGGGGAGCCACAGGGTTATCACCATAGTGACAGATGGCATCTCCCTGGGTAACCCTCCAGACTGCTGGTGGTGTTAGCTGCCTATTCATGGTGACTATGCAAGACGCCAGCAAGATCTGTCAGTTCTAACTAGTCAGGTTGCCAAGGAGACTATTATGAAGAGGAAACAGAGGAGGAAGAAGCAGCCAATGGACAAGGGAGGGAAGGATGACAGACAGCATGGAGGAAGGCGCAGAGAGAGAGGCCAAGAACCGCTAAACAGCAGCTCCAGGAGCCAATCACAGCGCTGGGGAACAGACATCAATCGCTAAAAAAAGACCAGGGAAGCAGGGCAGTATTGTTGTATTGTCTCAGGCTGGAGGTCATGTCCTGGCAGTAGCCGGATGGAGCTGCGATCGATGACTATGGGACAGACAGGAGGTGGCCAAAGTGGATGTCCAGATGGTTGCAGAAGAGGTGGAAGGGACAGGGAGAGAAATGACAGGGTCAACAGGGACTGCAGTCTCTTACTGATGTTGCCATGGAAACTGTTGCATCCTAAGGGACAGGGCTCTACCCAACATTCCCCTTTCTCTTCCTTCCTTAACACGCACACCCCACCCAAGAAAACAACAAACCGTAAAAATATTTGAAAATATCAGATATTTAAAAAAGAAAAGAGCAAACCCTGTGGACTCAGGAGATCATTGGGAAAAAAACCCAAAAACCTCTTACCTTCCTTCCATCTTGAAACCAACTGTGTATCAGTTCCCAGGCAGAAAAGCAGTAAGGGCTAGGCAATGGGGATTGTGGCTTGCCCAGGGTCACACAGTCAGGAAATGTCTGAGGCCAGATTTGAACCCAGGATCTCCTGCCTCTAGGCCTGATTCTCAATACACTGAGCTACCCAGCAGCCCCAGGGTATTTTTTAAAGTATTTTTCCACGGTCACATAATTCATGTTCTCTCCCCCCCCCCTTTGTCCCTGCCCCCCCCTTCCCCAAGCTAACAAGCAATTGGAGTGGCCTTTTTCTGAGACAGACTTTTTGGTATCCAGCTGGTATCCAGCTCCCAACCTTTAGTTTTCTAAGTAGCATTCTTGACCCATCTGTGCCTTTCCCTGGGGTTTAGATTCATGCCCTCATCTATGCAATCAGAGGGACACCTGAGGGTGTTTCCGTGTTCTGTATTCATCTGGATTGGGCTGAGTAAATTTGCCGAATTATTTCTCCAAAAATAAAAAAGGGATTTCGAGGAATCATTTTGATGATATAGATCCCATTGACACAAATAGATCTGAGGTGGTTCAAATTAGAAGTGTACCAGGTAAGTGGGGTGTGAAGGCTCTGATCACGATTTCTTTCCCAAGATATATTAGGAACTGACTCAAAGACACGATTAAAGGCTATTGCCCAAGACAGTTGGACAAAGGCAGCTTTCCCATATGGATGCACAAATACTATATTGAAAAATATCTGAAACCATTAATAATTAGAGAAATGCAAATTCGAGAAGCTTTGAGATTCCATTTCATACTTCTCAGAGTGGTCAAAATACCCCAAAGAAGAAAATGGCAAATGTTAAGAGGATTTAGAAAAACAGGCACACTTGGGTACTGTTGATGGAACAATGAACCAACTGGTCCAGGCATTCCGGAAAACCACTTGGAATCCTCCCCAGAAAGTTCCCAAACTGTGCATATTCTTTGACTCACTGTACCAGACTAAGCCGAGGCTCCAAAGAAATGAAAAAGAGGACTCCCATGTACAAAAATCTCCAGGGCGATTCTCTCCATGATGGCAAAAAATCATCTACCTATACATAAATATATTTACAATTAGGTTATGCTATAGATTACATATGTAATCACTCCTCAGCTGACCAGCGTGGTGTGATGGAACACTATTGGGCTGTAAGAAATAAGAAGGGGGCGGGTTCAGAAAAACCTGGGGAGACTTGAACTGATGCAGAGCGAAGGACAATTTGTACATGCAGTTACTGGAAAGACAAACGATTATGAAAGAATGTGGAATCAGAGAATCAAGACAGTGAGCAAACCAAAGGATGAACATGCTACTCACCTCCTGACTAGGAAAGATGAACACCCTCAGACACGGTTAATGTGGGGATTGTTTTGCCACACTATGTACAGAGGTATTGAGGAATTTTTTTTTGTTTAGTTGGAATAGATTAATTTTAAATGTTTCAAAATTAGTAAAAATAATCAAATGAATTTTAGTATAATTTCATTAAATTACAGTGAAAATGTTCAGGATGTATCAAAAGCAGTCCTTTAAAGAAAAAACATACATATATCTCCAAACACTTTCATCAAAACATAGAATGGCCTTTGGTGTTCCTATTTGCCTAGCTGCTCTCATCGTGTATTCATTTTTCCCACAACTGTAAAAATTATTCCTTGCTTTTATGTGAGACTCCATCCCCCCACAATGTTCTTGTCCCTTCCCTTTCTCCCATTGAATTCTTTCTCACCCTTCCATTCAAGATAATTGCAACATAGTATATATAGCATGTTGGGTACAACACAGTAGACTTACAGGAATTTCTCTAAACAGACTTCTGTCCTTATGATGATAAAGTTCTTAGGGATTACATGAATCATCTTTCTATATAGGAATGTAAGTCGTTAAACCTTATTCAGTCGTTTGGGTTTTCCTATTTTTACCTATATTACTCTTTTTTTCTTTTCTTTTTCTTTATTTCTTTTTTTCCCTTTTAAATATTATTTTATTTGGTCATTTTCAAACATTATTCATTGGGAAAAAAAGATCATTTTCTTTTCTTCCCTCCCCCCCCCATTTCTCCCATAGCCAACGCATGATTCCTCTGGGTATCACATGTGTTCTTGATTCGAACCTATTTCCGTGTTGTTGGTATTTGCATTAGAGTGTTCATTTAGAGTCTCTCCTCAGTCATATCCCCTCAACCCCTGTAGTCAAGCAGTTGCTTTTCTTTGGTGTTTTTACTCCCACAGTTTTCCCTCTGCTTTTGGATGGTGTTTTTTCTCCTAGATCCCTGCAGATTGTTCAGGGTCATTGCATTGACACTAATGGAGAAGTCCATTACGTTCAATTGTACCACAGTGTATCCATCTCTGTGTACAATGTTCTCCTGGTTCTGCTCCTCTCACTCTGCATCACTTCCTGGAGTTTGTTCCAGTCTCCATGGAATTCCTCCACTTTATTATTCCTTTTTGCACAATAGTATTCCATCACCAACATATACCACAGTTTGTTCAGACATTCCCCAATCGAAGGGCATCCCCTCATTTTCCAATTTTTTGCCACCACAAAGAACAAAGCTATGAATACTTTTGTACATGTCTTTTTCCTTATGATCTCTTTGGGGTACAAACCCAGCAGTGCTATGGCTTCGTCAAAAGGCAGACAGCCTTTAGCCCCCCTTGGGCATAGTTCCAGATTGCCCTCCAGAATGGTTGGATCAATTCACAACTACACCAGCAATGCACTAATGTCCCCACTTTGCAACACCCCTCCAGCATTCATTATGTTCCTTTTCTGTCATGATAGCCAATCGGCTAGGTGTGAGGTGATATCTCAGAGTTGTTTTGATTTGCATCTCTCTGATTATCAGAGATTTAGAGCACTTTTTCATGTGCTTATTAAGAGTTTTGATTTCTTTAACTGAAAATTGCCTATTCATGTTCCTTGCCCATTTATCAATTGGAGAATGGATTGATTTTTTGAACAACTGGTTTAGCTCTTTAGAAATTTGAGTAGTTAGACCTTTGTCAGACGTTTTTGTAATGAAGATTGTTTCCCAATTGGTTGCTTCCCTTCTAATTTTGGATGCATTAGTTTTGTTTGTACAAAAACTTTTTAATTTGATGTAATCAAAATTATTGATTTTACATTTTGTGATTTTTTTCTAGCACTTCCTTGGTTTTAAAGTCTTTCCTTGATCCTAAAAATTAAGGGAGAAATTAATAAAATAGAAAGTGATAGAACTATCAAACTAATGAATAAGACTAGAAGCTGGTACTTTGAAAAAAACAAAATAGACAATGTACTGGTCATTCTAATTTAAAAAAGGAAAGAAGAAAAGCAAATTAACAGCATCAGAGATGAAAAGGGCAACCTTACCTCCAATGAAGAGGAAATTAAGGCAATCATTAAAAACTACTTTGCCCAATTATATGGCAATAAATATGCCAATCTGGGCGATATGGATGAATATTTACAAAAATATAAATTGCCTAGACTAACAGAAGAAGAAATAGAATTGTTAAATAATCCCATATCAGAAAAAGAAATCCAACAGGCCATCAAGGAACTGCCTAAGAAAAAATCCCCAGGACCTGATGGATTCACAAGTGAATTCTATCAAACATTCAAAGAACAGCTAACCACAATACTATACAAACTGTTTGACAGAATAAGCAAAGAGGGAGTCCTACCAAATTCCTTTCATGACACAAACATGGTACTGCTTCCAAAGCCAGGTAGGTCAAAAATGGAGAAAGAAAACTACAGACCAATCTCCCTAATGAACATAGATGCAAAAATCTTAAACAGGATACTAGCAAAAAGACACCAGCAAGTGATCAGGAGGACCATTTACTATGATCAAGTAGGATTTATACCAGGAATGCAAGGATGGTTCAATATTAAGAAAACCATCCACATAATTGACCATATCAACAAGCAAACCAACAAAAACCACATGATTATCTCAATAGATGCATAAAAAGCCTTTGATAAAATACAACACCCATTCCTATTAAAAACACTAGAAAGCATAGGAATAGAAGGGTCATTCCTAAAAACAATAAACTGTATATATCTAAAACCATCAGCTAACATCATCTGTAATGGGGATAAACTAGACGCCTTCCCAATAAGATCAGGAGTGAAACAAGGATGCCCATTATCACCACTATTATTTAACATTGTACTAGAAACACTAGCAGTAGCAATTAGAGAAGAAAAAGAAAATGAAGGTATTAAAATAGGCAATGAGGAGACCAAGTTATCACTCTTTAAGGATGATATGATGGTCTACTTAAAGAATCCTAGGGAATCAACCAAAATGCTACTGGAAATAATCAACAACTTTAGCAAAGTTGCAGGATACAAAATAAACCCACATAAGTCATCAGCATTCCTATATATCTCCAACCCATTTCAGTAACAGGAAATAGAAAAAGAAATTCCATTTAAAATCACCCTAGACAATATAAAATACTTAGGAATCTATCTGCTGAGACAAACACAGGAACTATATGAACACAGCTACAAAACACTCTCCACACAACTCAAACTAGATCTGAGCAATTGGAAAAACATTAACTACTCATGGGTGGGATGAGCTAATATAATAAAAATGACCATCCTACCCAAACTTATCTATTTATTTAGTGCCATACCCATTGAACTTCCAAAAAACTTCTTTACGGAATTAGAAAAAAACATAACAAAATTCATTTGGAAGAACAAAAGATCAGGGATATCCAGGGAAATAATGAAAAAAAAAATGCGAAGGAAGGCAGCCTTGCAATTCCAGATCTCAAAATTAAAACAGTGGTCATTAAAACAATTTGGTACTGGCTAAGAGACAGGAAGGAGGATCCTGGAATAGACTTGGGGTAAGTGACCTCAGCAAGACAGTCTATGACAAACCCAAAGACCCCAGCTTTTGGAACAAAAATCCACCATTTGATAAAAACTGCTGGGAAAATTGGAAGATAGTGTGGGAGAGATTGAGCTTGGACCAACAACTCACACCCTACACCAAGATAAACTCAGAATGGGTGAATGACCTGAACAGAAAGAAGGAAACTATAAGTAAATTAGATGAACACAGAATAGTATATTTGTCAGACCTTTGGGAAGGGAATAATTTTAAAACCAAGCAAGACAGAGTCACGAAGTATAAAATAAATAATTTTTACTACATCAAATTAAAAAGTTTCTGTACAAGTAAAACCAATGTAACCAAAATCAGAAGGGAAATAACAAACTGGGAAACAATCATCATAACAAAAAACTCCAACGAAGGTCTAATTACTCAAATTTATAAAGAGCTAAACCAGTTGTACAAAAAAAATCAAGCCATTCTCTAATTGATAAATGGGCAAGGGACATGAATAGGCAATTTTCAGTTAGAATAAGCACATGAAAAAGTGTTCTAAATCTCTCATAATCAGAGAAATTCAAATCAGAACAACTCTGAGGTATCACTTCACACCTAGCAAATTGTCTAACACGACAGCAAAGGAAAGTAATGAATGCTGGAGGGGATGTGGCAAACTGGGAACATTAATTCATGCTGGTGGGGTTGTGAATTGATCCAACCATTCTGGAGGGCAATTTGGAACTATGCCCAAAGGACGATAAAAGAATGTCTACCCTTTGATCCAGCCATAGTACTGCTGGGTTTGTACCGCAAAGAGATAATAAGGAAAAAGACTTTTACAAGAATATTCATAGCTGCACTCTTTGTGGTGGCCAAAAATTGGAAAATGAGGGAATGACCTTCAATTGGAGAATGGCTGAACAAATTGTGGTATATGTTGGTGATGGAATACTATTGTGCTAAAAGGAATAATAAAGTGGAGGAATTCCATGGGGACTGGAACAACCTCCAGGAAGTGATGCAGAGTGAGAGGAGCAGAACCAGGAGAACATTGTACACAGAGACTGACACATTGTGGTACAATCAAAGGTAATGGACTCCTCCACTGGTGGTAATGCAGTGACCCTGAAAAACCTAGGGGGGTACAGGAGAAAAAACACTATCCACATCCAGAGGAAAAACTGTGGGAGTAAAAACACTAAAGAAAAACTACAACTTAATGACATGGGTCTAAGGAGATATGAATGCGGAAATAGACTCCAAATGAACACCTTATTGCAAATACCAACAACATGGAAAGAGGTTCTGATCAAGAACTATGCTATGGGAGGGGTAGGGGAGGGGAAGGAGGGAAATAAAATGATTTTTATAACCAATGAACAATGTATGAAATTAAAAATTAAAATTAAAAAATAATGTCTTTCCTTTCCAAAGATCTGACAAATATATTATTCTGTGTTCCCTTTAATTTGCTCAGAGTTTCCTTCGTTATATTCAGGTCATTCATCCATTCTGAGTTTATCTTGGTGTAGGGTGTGAGATGTTGGTCCAAGCTTAATCCCTCCCACACTGTCTTCCAATTTTCCCAGCAGTTTTTATAAAAAAGTGGGTTTGGGTCCCCAAAACTGGAATCTTTGGGTTTATCATAGACTGTCCTGCTGAGGTCACTTACCCCAAGTCTATTCCACTCGTCCTCCCTTCTGCCTCTTAGCCAGTACCAAATTGTTTTGATGGCCACTGCTTTATAGTATAGTTTGAGATCTGGAACTGCACTTCCTCCTTCCTTCGCATTTTTTTTTCATGATTTCCCTGGATATCCCTGATCTTTTGTTCTTCCAAATGAACTTTATGTTTTTTTTTCTAATTCAGTAAAGAAGTTTTTTGGAAGTTTAATGGGTATGGCACAAAATAAGTAAATTAATTTAGGTAGTATTATCATTTTTATTGTTAGCTCGTCCTACCTATGAGCAATCAATGTTTTTCCAATTGCTCAGATCTAGTTTGAGTTGTGTGGAAAGTGTTTTGTAGTTGTGTTTGTATAGTTCCTGTGTTTGTCTCAGCAGATAGATTCCTAAGTATTTTATATTGTCTAGGGTGATTTTAAATGGAATTTCTCTTTCTAATTCCTGCTGCTGAAATGGGTTGGAGATATATAGAAATGCTGATGACTTATGTGGGTTTATTTTGTATCCTGCAACTTTGCTAAAGTTGTTGATTATTTCCAATAGCTTTTTGGTTGATTCTCTAGGATTCTTTAAGTAAACCATCATATCATCCACAAAGAGCGATAATTTGGTCTCCTCATTGCCTATTTTAATACCTTCATTTTCTTTTTCTTCTTTAATTGCTACTGCTAGTGTTTCTAGTACAATGTTAAATAATAGTGGTGATAAGGGGCATCCTTGTTTTACTCCTGATCTTATTGGGAAGGCTTCTAGTTTATCCCCATTGCATATGATATTTGCTGATGGTTTTAGATATATACAGTTTATTGTTTTTAGGAACGACCCTTCGATTCCTATGCTTTCTAGTGTTTTTAATAGGAATGGGTGTTGTATTTTATCAAAGGCTTTTTCTGCGTCTGAGATAATCATGTGGTTTTTGTTGGTTTCCTTGTTAATATGATCGATTATGTGGATGGTCTTCCTAATATTGAACCATCCTTGCATTCCTGGTATGAATCCTACCTGGTTATAGTGAATAACCCTCGTGATGACTTGCTGGAGTCTTTTTGCTAGTATCCTATTTAAGATTTTTGCATCTATATTTATTAAGGAGATTGGTCTATAGTTTTCTTTCTCTGTTTTTGACCGGCCTGGCTTTGGAATCAGTACCATATTTGTGTTGTAAAATGAATTTGGTAGAACTCCTTCTTTGCTTATTCTGTCAAATAGTTTGTTTAATATTGGGGTTAATTATTCTTTGAATGTTTGATAGAATTCATTTGTGAATCCATCTGGACATGGGGATTTTTTTCTTAGGGAGTTCTTTGATGGCTTGTTCAATTTCTTTTTCTGATATGGGGTTGTTTAGGTAATCTATTTCTTCCTCTGTTAGTCTAGGCAATTTATATTTTTGTAAATATTCATCCATATCACCTAGATTGCCATATTTGTTGCCATATAATTGGGCATAATAGTTTTGTAAATATTCATCCATATCACCTAGATTGCCATATTTGTTGCCATATAATTGGGCATAATAGTTTTTAATAATTGCCTTAATTTCCTCTTCGTTAGAGGTGAGGCCTCCTTTTTCGTCTTGGATACTGTCAATTTGATTTTCTTCTTTCCTTTTTTAATTAGATTGACCAGTACTTTGTCTATTTTGTTTTTTCACAGTACCAGCTTCTAGTCTTATTTATTAAATCAATATTTCTTTGACTTTCAATTTTATTAATTTCTATGATTTTTAGGATCTCTAATTTAGTCTTCATCTGAGGATTTTTAATTTGTTCACTTTCTAGTTTTTTAATTTGCAAGCCCAATTCATTGATCTCTGCCCTCTCTTGTTAATATATGAACTCAAGGATATATTTTCCCCCTGAGTACTGCTTTGGCTACATCCCAATAGGTTTTGAAAGGATGTCTCATCATTGTCACTTTCTTCAATGAAATTATTGTTTCTATGATTTGTTCTTTAACTAACCGATTTTGGAGAATCATATTGTTTAATTTCCAATTAATTTTTTATTTACCTCTCCATGTACCCTTACTAATTATTTTCATTACATTGTGATCTCAGAAGATCGCCTTTATTATTTCTGCTCTTTTGCTCTTGTTTGCAATGTTTTTATGCCCTAATGCATGGTCAATTTTTGTGAATGTACCATGTGCTGCTGAAAAGGTGTATTCCTTTTTGTCCCTATTTATTTTTCTTCACATGTCTACTAACTCTAATTTTTCCAAGATTTAATTCACTTCTCTTACCCCTTTCTTATTTATTTTGTTTGATTTGTCTAGTTCAGATAGAGTAAGGTTCAGGTCTCCCACTAGTATAGTTTTTCTATCTATTTCATCCTTGACCTCCACTAGTTTCTCCTTTAGAAATGTGGATGCTATGCCATTTGGTGCATACATGTTGAGTACTGATATTTCCTCATTGTCTATACTGCCTTTTATTAGGATGTAATTACCTTCCCTATCTCTTTTAACTAGATTTATTTTTACTTTGGCTTTGTCAGATATCATGATTGCGACTCCTGCCTTCCTTCTTTTTATCTGTTGATGCCCAATAGATTTGGTTCCATCCTCTTACTTTCACCCAATGTGTATCTACCTTCCTCATGTGTGTTTCTTGCAGACAGCATATGGTAGGGGCTTGGATTCTAATCCACTCTGCTATTCACTTGCATTTTATGGGCGAGTTCGTTCCATTCACATTCAGAGTTATGATTACCAACTGTGTATTTCCCAGCATTTTGATTTCTACTCCTAGTCCTGCCTTTTCTTTTTTCACTATTTCCTTTTACACCAATGTTTGTTTTTAATCAGTCCCCCTAGTTCCCACCCTTATTTTACTTCCCTTTCTACCCCCCTCCCTTATTTCCCCCCTTATTTTATTTGCAGTCTTTTTAAAACTACCCCCCACCCTCTCCCTCCATTGTACTGTTTCCCTCCCCACTAGTCCATTTCTTACCCTTCTGCTTCCCTATCGGGCGCAAATCTATTCTCTGTCACAATGGATTTGATTGTTCTTTCCTCTTTGGGTCAATTTCAATGCACATAGGAGTTGAGTATTTCCTATCTCCAATATCTTTACCCTTCCAGGGTATTGATGTTCTCCCCCCTCCTGCCATGAGGTTTTTCGTGGCATATAAATTTACTCCCTTTTGTTTCTTTTCCCACTTCTTTTAGTATTAACCTCTTTTTTAAGCTCTAGTTGTATAGATAGATATATATATACACACACACATGTATATGTATTTATGCATACATATATCTATATACATATCAATATCTTGTCATTTCATCCTATACAGTTTGTCACTGTTCCCTCTAAGTGTAATTCTTCTAGCTGCCCAAGTGATAACAATTTTTAAGAGTTACCAATGACCTCTTTTCTTATAGGGATACATATCGTTTTAACTTATTGGATCTCTTAAAAAAAGTTTGGTTTTTTTAGTTTTGTTTTTCTTTTTCCCTCTTTTTAAATTACCTTTTGATGATTTTCTTGAAGTTCTGTGCTTGGGCATCAAATTTTCTGTTCAAGACTGGTCTTTGTTTTATGAATGCTTGGACGTCTTCTATTTTGGTGAATGACCATACTTACCCCTGCAAGAATATAGTCAGTTTTGCTGGGTAGTTGATTCTTGGTTGTAGACCTCATATTCCTTGCCTTTCGATCCTTCAGTGTTGATTCAGCTTGATCCTGTGTTATCCTCACTGTGGTTCCCATGGTATCTGAATAACTTCTTCTTGGCAGCTTGTAATATTATTTTCCTTGGTCTGATAGTTTTTTAATTTGACTATAACAACATTCCTGGGTGTTGTCAGTTGGGGATTAAGTACTGGAAGTGATCTGTGGATTCTTTCAATCTCCACTTTTCCCTCTTGTTCTAGAATATTGGGACAGTTTTCTTGGATGATTTCCTGTAGTATTATGTCCATGTTTTTTCTTTTGTCATGGTCTTCTGGTAGACCAATGATTCTTAAGTTGTCTCTCCTCAAGCGTTAAATCTTCTGTTTTGTGAATGAGATGCTTCATATTTTCCTCAATTTTTTTCATTCTTTTGGTTTTGTTTTATAGTGTCCTGCTGCCTTGTGAGGTCACTTAATTACAGTTGTTTTATTCTGGTTCTTAAAGACTGGATTTCTTCCCTGGCTTTTTGGTCGTCCTTTTCCTTCTGGTCTGATTTTCTTTGGAGGTCATCTTTCATCTTCACCTCATCTTTCATCTCCTTTGCCTCATTTTCCAGCTGGTTGATTTTAGCTTTCAAGACACTATTTTCTGTTTCCAAATGACTTATCTTAGTTTTTAAATTCTTTTCCCAGTTGTCACCAGCCTCTCTTAATTTTGTTTTGAATTGTATTTTGAGTTCTTCCAAAGCCTGTGTCCAATTTGCTGGAGTTTCTGTGTTTTTCCTTGATCCTTCTGTTCCATTTGCTCTTTATAGAAGTTGTCGATTGCAATTTCTTTTTTCTTTTTCTGTTGTTTGCTCATATTTACCCCTTCTTTATTCCCCACAGTTGTCTGTGCTCTTGCTCCTCTCATATTTTTGGTTTTGGGGTCTTCTGTCAGTCTCCCCTCTTGGAGTTTTGTCAGGAGATCTCTCAGTGAAGTATGTGGTGGAGGGGTGTTGTAGCTTGAGCTTCCCTATCCTTTGGAGGCTTTTTATTGGATTAAAGTCCAGCAGTCTGTGAAGGAGGGATGTTGGAGCTTGAGATTCCCTGACCTCTGAAGACTTTTTATGGGATTAAGTTCAGCTGGGTTGGGCTGGGTGTGCCCTGAGGCCAAAACCTCCTAGAAGGCAGGAGCAATATGGAGGGTCTCCGCCTCTGTGACCAGGCTGCAACTCTGTGCTCTCTCTCCAGCTCCTTCTCTACCACCTGTGTTTGATGTTCTGAGCCTGGCACAGCCCTGCCCGCAAGGTACTCCCTTCAGACCAGCACCTTTGCCTGCCCAGAGGTTCCTGCTGCCACAGGAGGCTTAGCACTGGGGGGGGGGGTTCTGGGACCTTCTTTCTTCCTTCCCCTTAAACCCAAGTGTTCTTGAATTCTGGTTTGGGGGGGGGCTTACCTTTTGAATTGAGTCCAGAAGGAAGGTTCCTTGGCTCTGTCTTGTTGTTAGGCTTGATTTTCATTCCCCTAGCAGCATTCAGTTTGTAATCGGTAAGGGTTCTCAGAGGTTTGAACTTTTGCTGCCTCTATGCCACCATCTTGACTCCCCCTCTACCTATACTACTTTTGAGTCATGTCTGAGTGTCAAATTTTCTATTCAGCTCTGGTCTTAGGAATATTTGGAGGTCCTTTTTTTCATTATTTTTCCCCTGAAAGATTATGCTCAGTTTTGCTAGGCAGATGATTCTTGGGTTTTTACCCTTGGTCCTTTGCCTCCTGGAAAACCATATGCCCTGTCGTCTTCTTTATATAGTAGCTACTAAATCTTGTGTGATCCTTACTTGAGCTTCCATGGTATTTGAATTTCTATTTTTTTTCTGATTGCTTGCATTATTTTCTCCTCATTCTGAGAGCCCTGGAATTTGGTTATAACACTCCTGGGAGTTTTTACTTTGGGGTCTCTTTCCGGAGGTGACTGGTGGACAACATGTTTCAGACTATTTTGCTCTCTGGTTCTAAGGTATCAAGACAGGTTTCCCTTTAATTTTTTGAAATGTGATGTCGAGACTCTTTTTTGATCACAGCTTTCAGGCAACCTGAAAATTCTTAAATTATGTCTAGATTTATTTTCCCAGGCATTTGTTTTTCCCAAGAGTTAAAGAGTGATGGCAAGATTAAGACTCTATCCCTGCGTGTAGCTGAGATGGAGTAGACTTAGAATAGGGAACTGGGAAGTGGGAGTAATTGAGGGAGTATCAATCTACCTGTCAATGTTCTTTAGTATCGAGGCAGGAGATGGCATGGAGAGAAAGGTTGTGAACCAAGTCATGAACTCATTGAGGAAGGGATAATGAATGATTGAGCTTGAGTCAATGGATTAGGCTACCAGGATATCCAGTTAGTGAGAATTATGGAAATCATGATGCCCAAAAGAGTCGAGAGGTTGCTGAGTGACCATGATTGAGGGCAAGTCTGGAAGTGGCGATATTCTGATGTCCCTACCTCCACTATTTGGTACTGATTTAAAACATCAAAAATGCAAATAGTAGAACATATCAGGCACACATTATTCAGAAGCAAAAGTACATAGTAGGCTGGCACTCTTCGTAAACTCGAGGACCCGAACTATCATGGTGAAGACTCCATGGCAACATTTGCTGAGAGAACTGGAAAGTAAGTAGATCTGAGGTTTAGATATCACACTATATAGCTGTTAAGGTCTGGCCCTGATTCAGGTCAGGCGCCTGGGTAATTAATTGATATTTAACATCAGAAACTGGGGGCAGCTAGGTAACTCAGTGGATTGAGAGCCAAGGAGGCTCTAGGAAGGGCTTGGGTTCAAATCTGGCCTTGGATACTTCCTAGTTGTGTGACCCTGGGAAAATCTCTTAACCCTAACCTTTACCTCTCTTCTGCCTTGGAATCAATATGCAGTGTTGATTCTAAGACAGAAGGCAAGGGTTTTTTTAAAACAAGACACCGGTCATTGAAGTGAAAAATTAACAAAAGAAGACTGACTTAACCTTAACAGGGGAAGGACAGGCATTAGGGACATTCTGAATTGATCTAGCTAAGCAATGTTCCCTGGTCCTCAAGCCAGGCATCAGAGAGGGCCTGGAGCAACTAGAGGCCACCTGGAAATGATGAGAGTAGCCTGAGCCTTTGGTCTACGAGCCAATTAAGGCAATATCTTTTAAGGACAAATTAACCAAACTTCCTGGGGGAGAGACAGGTGAGTAGCTAGAGAAATTTCCACCATTTCAATGACTTTAGGGCTCTTCTTGCTCAACTTCAGCCTTGGGGATACATGAAGCCTAGAGGCAAAAAAGACAAAGAAAACATCCTAAAGAAGGGACTGAATATGGCTGAGTGAAAACCCAACCAACAAGGTGCTTCCAGGTTCTGGATCTAGATGATCAGCTCCATGTGGTGAGTGATGCCAAAGCTCTGCAGTTCACAGGAAGTATCTCAATGGAAAGAGGTACCCAGGAATAAGAACATAATTGGGAACTTCAGTCTCTGATCCTCATCTCAGAGCAAGGAGAAGCACTCTGCTGCACCACCTACTTAAGAGAACTATGAGCCATCAGCTGGGACCTCATCTCTCCCCCTGGAGTCCAGTGGGGGGGGGGCAGAAAGAGAAATAGCAAATATCTTCCTAACTAGAGGTCTCTGAATGAATGACCTACTACTTTTGTAAGGGTCTAGGTAGACACTTTCAACTCCCTTTTGTTTCCAGAAGGACTAGCCACCTCCCTAAAATGCCACCCCTTGGTCCTCCCTAGGAAAGATGTGAACAATCACCACTATTGGTTATATTGGAGCAGTTAGGTGACTCAGTGGAGTCTCTCAATGATCTGGAGGTCAAAGACCACTGAGTACATTCAGTTATAGGCAAGCCCTCAGAGAAAGGAACCAACGAGACAGTAAACTGATTCCACAGGCACTGCCCAGCCCGGGCAAATTAAGAAACTATAGTTGGTTCCTTAGATGTGATGGATGAGAACTAGTGAGTGGAGAAAACAGCTTATAAGGGGAGACCCAGGAGCCTATGGAGGTCTTCTGGCTGGAGCTGGGAGGCTGAAGGAACCCTGTCAGAGCTTAGCTTCAATCCATCATGGTGGCCAATTGATTAGTAAGCTAAGTAACTCTCTACCTCCCTACCTTTCCATCTCTTTACTTTAATAAAGTTATAAAGCTACTAGCAGCTTCATAATTTTATTACACCTTCCTCTCGCAAATCTGACTGGATGCAAAGTGGATAGAGCTAGGCCCAGAGTCTGGAAGACCCAAGTTTCAGATACTTTAAACTAGTTGTATGAGTCTGGGCAAGCCATTTCACCTGTGTGCCTCAGTTTCCTCTTCTATAAATTGGGACATCCTAACAGCCCCTACTCAGGTTGCGATGGTCAAATGAGATTTGTGAAGTATTTAGCACAATGCCTGGCATGTAGCTATATAAATTCTTGTCTTTACCACCTTCTTTCCTTCTCTTTCCTTCTCCTTCCTCCTTTTCCTTCCTTCCTCTTGCCTTATTCTGGAGACCTGACCCTGACCTCTGTGCTGGGAAAAAAGAGTTACTATTGAGGGAATGCAGCTAGGTGGCTTAGTGGAGAGTCAAGCCCAGAGACAGAAGGTCCTGGGTTCCTAGCTATGTGACCCTGGGCAAGTCACTTAACCCCCATTTCCTAGCCCTTAGGAATCTTCTGCCTTGGAAGTGATACTTGTATAGTTTCTAAGACAGAAGAGTTTAAAAAAAGTTTCTATGGGTTGTTGTGCCATCGACCACTTGGGCCTGCCAGGCTAAGTTACTCTGTCCCATTCTGTTATGGAAAGTCTGAGTTCATCCCCTCCCCTCCCCATGCATGCTGGGGAAGTGTGGCACAAACCTATGTTATCACTGCCCTCCCCCATGCCAGGTAGTGTCACTGTGGGTACAACTACTGCTCTACCCACCCCTAGCCTGTGCTAGAGCAGGAGCCTTGTGGGTACTGCCACTACTGAGGTATGATTCTGCCCTGGGGATACAGCTTTGGCTAGGTATTAACTCCACCCACTATCCCTGGGCCTGATCCTAATATATAAGCAAGTGGGCACCTGGCCAAGGCCTAGCTCCATTGTCTATGTCAACTCCAAGGACGAGCTCCTCACTTCCATCAGTGCTCATCCTCTCCCAAGTAGAAAATTCCTACCACTGCTAATCCAGCCCCTGTGAGGGGCCCAGGGCACCTGACATCTGGAACTCCCAAGGCTGATGGCTCAGCTCATGGCTAGTCACCCATACACTCTCTGAGCAAGGAGAGGGAGTTTTTGGAGCCCAAATTCTGCAGCGCCCCTTACTGGGGGTCCCAGAGAAAGTTACAATTCACAGTTCACAGTCCCCCTCAGCAGGGCTCCAGCACCCAAATAAGTGCCCAGCAGGACCACCAGCGATCCATGTCCCCGGCCCTAACACTCCACCCCACAGTCCATGGAAGTTTGATTTTGCTTGCCATCATGGGTTTTTTCTAGGTATTGTTTCCTAAGATCAGAGTGAGTATCATGAGAGACAGCCTAAGGAGTGTGTTGTCACAGGGCTCTGAGGATGAGGATTTTGCAGCACTGGTCCAGGGAAAGCTTGAGGGTGAGAAGGCTGGTCCCTGAGGTTCCATCTCCTCCACTGTTGTTGTCCTCTCTGTTTCACGGGTCTGTTTGGCCCCACTGCTATGGGCTGACCAAAATACTCTTGGGAAAATGTTCCAGTTCCCCCTTGCCAGTGCTCCAGCACCCAGGCTAGGGCCCACCAGTACCACTAGAAGTCCACATCCCCAGCCTCAACACTCCACCCCACATTGGCAAACCTTCCCCACTCTTCATGAACAATCAGGGTATCACCACTCTCTTGAGCCCTGAGGAAGACTGGGAGATGGAGACCTTCCCTCTTTGTCTGCTCAGGGGCTATCTGGCTAGGGGTTCTTGGCCTTCCGGTAGTCACAAAATGTGTGATGGGGAGATGCACTCCTTCCTTCCCTAGTTATTGAGACCTGGCCCCTGACTGGGCCTGGTAACAGCCAAGCGAAACAGTTGCTCCCTGGCTGTCCCACCACAGAAGGGCCCCAGCTTAGCCCAGTGGAACTCTGGCAGTTACCTGCCTTGGGCCAAGATTCTAAAGCACAAGCTTCCCCACCCTCCTCCCTGTGTCTGCCCAGCACCTCGAGAAGTCCCTTTCCCTTCAAGGGACTAGAGCAGGACATGGTTCCTGGCCCCCATCACTGCCAGCATATAAGTCTCTTGGGTTGCCCTTGATGAAAGGCTTACATGGCTTGGGGAACAGGGATGATCATGAAAGTAGTCAGTCTTGCCTGGAGGCCTTTCCTCCAAGCCATCCTAGAGAAGTAACCATCAGGCCGCCTCTCCATGAGAGCCTAGCCTCAGACCATCCAGTCCTAATTAGCCTTCTGGGACCTCACTGAGGACAGAACATCCAAGGATTAAAACTCTTCTCAGGGTCTCCAGTCCTTCCCTGCTGATCATGAACAATCAAATCCAGGCCCAATGGCCAGGCAAAGGGGCTCTGGTTGTGCCTGTTGGGGAAGGGCATCCCCACCTAGCACATTTTGTCCCCTACAGCAGTTTGAGGAAGATTCCCATAACCTTCCTACCCCTGATCTGCAAGTGTGGCCTCTCCTATGCTGTTGATGAGGCTTAAGTGGTTTTCTGATGTGGGGATCACCTGGGGACAACCCCTGGAAGTTCCCCTCAAGTGCCACTAGGATGCCTCTGGCATTGAAGGACTGGAAGGAAGAGTATTTGCTCAATTAGAACCACAGGTAGGTGTGACCCATATCCTTGCCAAGTCACCTCCTCACAAACTGTAAGCCCAGACCTGCCTCCTGCCCCATTATTGATATGGATTATCCTAGTCTGCCTATTCACTATTAGGAACAACTCATGGAAAAGTTATTAGGCAGTTAGCTGACCTGTGCACTCCCTTGGGGGTGACTAACATCCCCTGGCACCACCTGCAGCAAGGGACTAAGGGTTTATTTCCAGACATGAAGACCCCCTCAGCCCCAGGGGTGTTAGTAGGCACCATTTCCAGCAATGACTCCTGTTTGAACTGTCCTCTCAGTTGTGAGTCTCTGTGGGCTCGGGTTCCCCTCAATAAGGCTCCTCCTATGACCATTGTTGACCAAAGAAGGGCACAGCTGGTATGCTGCTACAGTAGCCCTCAGCAATGTTCTGTTGGACATGTCTGTATCACTTCCCTACTTGTTTGGTCCCTCGATTGCCCATGGGTCACACTGGCAGGATTGGAACTTTTTTCATTGGCCCCTGGCTGTGAATGGTGGCACTATGTGCCTCACACAAGAGGTTACAAGCAGTTCCTCAAAGAGTGTACAGCCCTACAGACACAGTGACTACAACTAACTTGAGAAGGGCATAATGTACCTCCTCCTGTCCAGGAATACCACTCTGGCACCATGAAGGAGGCTGAGCAGGTCCCCAGGGGGCCTCTTCGGTTTCTGGAGGCAGTACTTCCCACGCCTACATCTGCTCACATAACCCATCTTTGGAGTTGCACAAAAATCTAGCTGTCCCTGGAGCTCCCATCAAGACACCATCTGAAGCCATGCTATCTCTCTTGCCCTCTCTAGTGCCATGGAGGATGGGTTTAAGGTTTAAGCTTCAATAATCTCCATCCACACCCCATAGAGCTTATGGATTTTGCATCATGGCCACCACTTCCCCAAGGTGTTCTGGAAAAAAAGACTGCCTGACCCCACAACCTGCCACTCTCCCCTTGAGTGCCAGCTACCCACCACCTGTCTAGCACTCATTAAGACCAAATATGTGACAGTGAACTTGTGGATTAGGAGAGAAGTTGCCATTATGTACTGGATGAGCGAGAATGACAGGTGTCATTTGGGCCAGGCTACAAGTATGTCCCTCTTAAAGTGGAAATGGTCACTTTGGGACTGAGGCCACCCACCAGCCCTGAAGGGATCTTGATATTGCATGAAGACATTTTGCCCAGCATGCACACCTTCCTGAGTCCATTGGCTGGAGGAGTCCTTCTAGATGAATTGAATAGCGCTGTCCAAGGTCTATTTCGACAAGAGGTCCTGCTGAGGAATGGACCTGTTCTAATGATGGATCACAGCTGCATTCAATATAGTCTCAATACCCACCTGTGCCTGGAAAGAATGATACAGGATCATGGACCAAGGTTTCTGTTAACTACAGACTACACTATATCCTTGGACCCAAAGTGCTGCTCTTTGTATAGTGACTCTTAGGCACTGGTTAACAGACTGACCAATGGAAGGTACGTCATGGCTGGAGCATCCAAGGCCATCTGATCTGGGCCCAAGAACTCTGGACTGTCTGGCTAAAACCAGTCCAAAACTACATATCCATCATGTAGTTGTTGACATCAACTGAGACTTACCAGAGACTAGGTAATCAAAACAATCAAAACTGATTGGCTTGCTAACTCCACTGCCTCCATCAGCTCCCAGAGGGCCTCAGGACCCTTTCTGGTCTGGGTCCATGAAAGACAGAGTTCCACACCTAGGAAATGACTAAGGCTCTAAGACTTGAACCCAGGACCCTCTAGTCTCTAGGCTTGGGACTTTATCCACTGAACCACCTAGCTGTCCTCCCCACCTCTGCTATGAATTTGACACTGAAGTACAAAACAATTGGCCTTGTATCCCTGGAGCAACCCAACTATCACCACCAAAGACTACAATATCAAGGGAAATCTGAGCACTATGCACTTGTACACTGCTTCTGGACCGCAGAGCTCTCCAAAAGACCTGTTGGAGGCTATGCAGTGGCTTCAGGAAATATTTGCCCCTTCAGACTCACACTTAATCCCTGATCATCCCATCTACCAACTTTGACAACCCATAGGAACAAAGGATCTCCATCTCCTCTCAGAGAAAGAATTGCATTGCTTCTTCTGTGCTTGAAACTGAACTGCAGTAAGCCTCCCAATGCCCAGAGGTGGAAAAACTAGTAGTTCAAGCTTTACTCAAATTGCTATCTGATGACACCTGGTCTGAGGAAGCTATGCCAGAATATAGGAGTCTAACATCGATGATCCATTAATGATGTTAGGGTCCTCTTGGAACCCCCAAATCAAGACAGAAACCAGTCCTACACCAGGGGACAATCTGGACTTGCCTACATCACTGTGAAAATCACCCAAGACTGTGAGTACTGAAATCACTGGGGCTGGTGCCCCCAGGGGGGCTGAGCACCATCAATGGGACTTCTCTCTTCCTCCAAATGTTGCAGCATGCCCTCCATGCCTCCAGAAGGAAGATGCCTAGTTGGAATTCAGACCCTGGGCATCTGCCCTCCAACTGTCCTCCCATGGACACAGCATTGTCCAGCTATCTTCCTACCCACCCAACCTGCTGAAAGCACCTGACTGCTAGCAACTCCCCCTCATGGACCTAAAGATCATCTGCAGCGCCTTTCAACAGCTGGTGTGAAAGATAGTGAGTGATCCACTGGGAAACCAACAGCCAATTGCCTCAACTTTGCAGCTCATGCTTTCTTTCACCACTGAGACTCCACACCTTCTGCAGCTCATACCATCTGGAGGATTGCATTGGGTGCTGGGAAAGAAGGTGTGAGCAGAACAGCACAGTCATTCATGGATGGAGGATGACGAGAGGAGGCGTCCCCTGACCCTGCCTTCCCCTCCCCTATTTGTCCCATCGTTACCCAGGGTCTAAGCATATACCACGTGAGTTTCCTCTAGTCCCAGCTGTCCAAGTCGATCTCCATTTCTCCCAGGAAGATGTAATGACCCAGGAGATCACTGTGCCACATGGAGAGGTTCAGCTTCTGGCCTATCAGGACCATTTTCTACTTCTTGTACTGGAAAACACCCCTCACAACCAGATAAGAGCAAAGGCACTGGGGCTGGTTTCCCAATGTTGGCCCCCGGACCCAAAAGTGGCCCTTTCTGCTGTCCCTTGCAAGCCCATGGACACCTTTTGGAGGGTCATCTTTCTCCATCCCTTCAGGCAGAAACGAGGACTGAGGAAAGAGGCCAGGGGAGTTGAAGCCTTGAGGACAGGGAACCAGCCAGGTGGGTGGCAGGATGTGGAAGATCCCAACCTGGGAGTGGAGGAGGCAGTGGGGGAGTCTGAGAGCCAAGGAGCTGTCCAGCACCTGGAGAAGGGGCTCAGGTGCTCAGAGGGCATGAGGGCTGGGAAGTGGGAGAGCAAGACTGTTTGCCCTGAAGGGGCAGCAGGAAATCCATCACTGCCACCTCTGTGTACACAAGAGCCAGGCCTAATGGGGGAGGGGGCAGAGAAGGGGGGCTGTGCAGGTGCTGCGGAATCCTGGGAAGGGTCAGTTGGTTTTGCTAAACTGTCTCCTTTCCCTTTTTCTCTCTCCTTCCTTCTATCTCTTTCTTTCTGTCTCTCTCATTCTCTTTCCCTCCTTCCTCTATATCCCTGTCTCTGTATGTCTCTCCCTCATCTGTCTGTCTGTCTGTCTCTTTTCCTTAAGGGAAAGCTCTTGGTGAGGGCTGCACTGGTGAACCCCAGTGGATGCCAAGCCACAGGGTGCTCTACCCCAAACCGCTGACCCATATAGGTGAGAGAAGAAAACCACACTGGTCAGTTCCCAGCCTCTAAAGGGGAAGCTCAGGCATCCATCACAGGGAAATGATGGGATTTGTCAGGGGTCTCCCCCTGGAGCATGGGCAGGGCACGGTGACACTCCCCTGCAGAAGTCTACTGCAGCCTGGAGGCTGCGCATGCTGAGGCCAGCAGAGCACACCAAGCCCAAGAGGCTCTCCTGTCTGTCTCCCCACTTACTGGCTGTCAGGGACTGCCCACAGAACCAATGATTGGCCAGCCTTTCAAGCATGCCAGGCAGTCCCCAGTAGCGATGGCAGCTCCCTGAGCACCTCACACCGACAGCTGTTCCTTAGCATCTCTGCGAATGCACAGCACCTCTGGCAGATGGGCTGGCACCCTAGTATCATAGTCCCATTTTACAGAGGGGGACAGCGCTCTGTGAGGCCATCTTGGCATGGTGTGGGCTGTTGGCACCCAGGCCCCTGGGTGCCCACCTGGGTCTCCTCCCTGGGGCCAGCTCCGGGCTCACAGGGTTTGGAAAGCCAAGGGGGAAACCTGAGCCACTGAGCTCTTCCTACCTTCAGCATTTCTTGGAAAGTCAGGTTCACAGTCCTTTTCCTCACAGACATCTTCCTTTTACCCAGTTGGGTGCTGTCGGGGATCAGGTAGGTTTTGACATACCTGGAAAGGGAGCACCCAAGGAGTGGGAAGAGCACCAGGCCTGGGGCATGGCCACAGACACCTGCTCTACCGACAGGGCTTCAGAGTGGGGCAAGTGTATGGCAAGGAGGTCTGTCTGTGTGTGATGTGTGCGTTGGGTGTGTATGTGTGATATGTCTGTGTCTGTGTGTGGTGTGTGGTATGTGTATGGTGTGGGGGGGGGGTATCGGTGGAGTGGGGGGGTGTATGATATGTCTGTGTCTGTGTGTGGTATGTATGGTGTGTGTGTGTACGTGTGTGTGGTTTGTGGTGTGTTTGGTGTGTGTATGTGGTGTATGTATGATATATCTGTCTGTGTGTGATAGGTGTGGTGTGTGTGGTATGTGTGTCTGTGTGTGGTGTGTGTGTAGTGTGACTAGTGTGTGATGTATGTGTAGTATGTGTGATGTGTGATATGAGTGTGTTGTGAATGTGTATATGTGGGGTGTGTGCTGTGTGTGTGGGGTGTGATGTGTCTGTACGTGTGGTTTGATGTGTCTGTGTGTGTGGTGATGTGTCTGTGTGTGGTGTGTGTAGTGTGTGTGATGTGTGATATAAGTGTGTATATGTGGGGTGTGTGCTCTGTGTGTGTGGTGTGTGATGTGTCTGTATGTGTGGTGTGTGTGTAGTGTGCCTAGTGTGTGATGTATGTATAGTATGTGTGATGTGTGATATGAGTGTGTTGTGAATGTGTATATGTGGGGTGTGTTCTGTGTGTGGGGGGTGTGATGTGTCTGTACGTGTGGTGTGATGTGTCTGTGTGTGTGGTGATGTGTCTGTGTGTGGTGTGTGTAGTGTGTGTGGTGTGTGATGTGTGTAGTGTGTGTGATGTGTGATATAAGTGTGTATATGTGGGGTGTGTGCTCTGTGTGTGTGTGGTGATGTGTCTGTATGTGTGGTGTGTGTGTAGTGTGCCTAGTGTGTGATGTATGTATAGTATGTGTGATGTGTGATATGAGTGTGTTGTGAATGTGTATATGTGGGGTGTGTGCTGTGTGTGTGGGGTGTGATGTGTCTGTACGTGTGGTTTGATGTGTCTGTGTGTGTGGTGATGTGTCTGTGTGTGGTGTGTGTAGTGTGTGTGTGGTGTGTGATGTGTGTAGTGTGTGTGATGTGTGATATAAGTGTGTATATGTGGGGTGTGTGCTCTGTGTGTGTGGTGTGTGATGTGTCTGTATGCGTGGTGTGTGTGTAGTGTGCCTAGTGTGTGATGTACGTATAGTATGTGTGATGTGTGATATGAGTGTGTTGTGAATGTGTATATGTGGGGTGTGTGCTGTGTGTGGGGGGTGTGATGTGTGTAGTGTGTGTGATGTGTGATATAAGTGTGTATATGTGGGGTGTGTGCTCTGTGTGTGTGTGGTGATGTGTCTGTATGTGTGGTGTGTGTGTAGTGTGCCTAGTGTGTGATGTATGTATAGTATGTGTGATGTGTGATATGAGTGTGTTGTGAATGTGTATATGTGGGGTGTGTGCTGTGTGTGGGGGGTGTGATGTGTGTAGTGTGTGTGATGTGTGATATAAGTGTGTATATGTGGGGTGTGTGCTCTGTGTGTGTGGTGTGTGATGTGTCTGTACGTGTGGTGTGATGTGTCTGTGTGTGTGGTGATGTGTCTGTGTGTGGTGTGTGTAGTGTGTGTGGTGTGTGATGTGTGTAGTGTGTGTGATGTGTGATATAAGTGTGTATATGTGGGGTGTGTGCTCTGTGTGTGTGGTGTGTGATGTGTCTGTGTGTGGTGTATGTGTCTGTGTGCGGTAATGTGTGATGTGTCTCTGTGTGTGGTGTGTGTACTGTGTGTGGTATGTGGTATGTGTAGTGTGTGTGATATGTGATATGAGTTGTTGTGAGTGTGTGTATGTGGGGTGTGTGCTGTGTGTGGTGTGTGTATGTGGTATTGTGGTGTATGTGTATGTGGTGTGTGTGGAGTGTGTGGAGTATTGTGAGGTGTGTGTCATATGTGTATGTTGTGTGTGTGGCATGGGGGTGTGGGGTTTGTATGGTGTGGGGGTGTACTGTGGTGCCTGGTATGTGGGTTGTGGGTGTGGTGTGTGATGGGTCTGTGTGTGTGGTGTGTGTTTAGTGTGTCTGTGTGTGTGGTGATGTGTGATGTGTGTGGTGTGTGTGTGGTACTACCACACAGGAGGGCATTGGATCCAGTGGGAACCAGAAAGGGGAAAGCCTAGGAGGAAGGCGAGTTGGGCTGCTTTTCCTGGCAGTTAGCCACTTCCCTCTGTCCAGCAAGGCTGCTTCTGGGGAGTGGGAGCCCCAAGCTTCCACATGGTGGCACTTACGGAGGACGAGGCCATGTCAGAGGGGCTTTGGGGGTTCGGGTTCTTTGGATCTTGGTCGATCTGGAAGCTTCCTTCACAATTCAGACCGGGCTCCTTCTGTCCAAACAACCAGAGACACTCAACCCTGGGCTGAGATCTCCTGGGCCCAACACCTGGGGAAAAAACACCAGAGACACAAGACAGCCCCTACCCACTCACTGCTCTCCCCATAGGCATTAGAAGGACTGGTGTGGAAAGGCAAAATAGTTTTTAGCCTACGGGCTCAGACTAGGGAATCTGGAAGGCCAGGGCAGCTCTCCACAGGGGCATCCATCCCACCTGGAACATAACCTGGGCCTGGCTTTCAAGGTTTCAAGACTGCAAGGCTTCCTTGTGACCCCACATGACCAGGAGGGGAGCAACTCCTGCCCTTGCCTCTGAGCCTCAGGGAAAACGAGGGAGGCAGACAATGAGCTGTCCACTCTCGTCTTGTTCTGAATCTATGATCCTTTGGCCCCAATTTCCAGAGGAGGAAGCTGAGGTCAAAGGCAGGGGACAGAGCTCTCTCCCTCTCCCTCACTCATGAGTCGGCTCATTCCAACCATTCCATTCCAACCCCCTAAGTGTTGGTCCTGCCCTCTGGGGTAGCCAAGCACAATCAGTCTCATCCCTCTCCCATAGGGTGACTCCTGGAACCACTGGGCTGGCTCTTTGTCCTCCCAAACCCCGTTGACCTGTCACAGACAGCTCAGACATCACAGCAGATGGCCAGACTGGGCATCCACGGTGCCCAAGTACCCACTTGTGCTGCCCTACAGGGAGCTCTACCCTGCATGACAGCATAAGAATATGGCTCACACTCACCTCTGTTCAGGGTTCTGCTGACAGGGTCCAGTCCAGGCAGAGTCTCCAGAGTCTGCAGAGGGAGCCCAGACCAAGTGACTCAGTTTCCCCCACATGTTTCTGCTATCTCCCCCCTCGCCCTCCAGCCCCCCCCCCCCGGCCCCTAGCACTCCACTCCACGAGAGGTTGGAAGTAAATTGGGTTCCAGCATTTCTTTTCCCTGCTGCTCCTGAGTACCCAGCATTCTCTCCCATGGGGGTGGGGAGGACAAAAGCAGGGGGGAGTCTCTGCCCAAGGCAGAAGGGAACAGAGGGTGAAAAGGAGACCTGGGGCCCCCGTTGCTACTTGGGGAGGAGGACAGGTAGAGGGAGTGTGATTGGATAAGGGAGTCAGAACCCAGGAGCCCCAGCCCTTCAGAGCCCACCCAGTGGGCTCTGCTCTCATGCCAACCACTCGGTCTCTGGCCCATCATCATTCAACACAAGAGGCCCCCAACATACATGTAAAGCTGAGAGCCCAACCTTTGCCTGGCACCTTGAGTGTCTGGGTTAGGGGGAGCCTACACCAGGCTGAAGAGGCTCCAGGAAGCCCACGGAGGTTGGGAGGAGAATCACGACAGCAGCAGTGCTGGGTCCCTAAGGGAGGCAGGCAAGGAGACCCCAATGAACTTGTCACCCAGTCATTGTCCCACGGGTGCGGCTTGCCCTGAGGCAACCCCATTTCTGCTGCCCTCACAGGCCAAGGAAAGCAGCCTCACCTCAAGGACGAGGAGATTCAGGGCAATCTGCTCCCTCAATGCTTGGGGAACTAGATACTGGCTTGAGCCAGGGCTGGCCTGGCAGGGAAGGGCACTGGTCACTCCCAGGCCAATGATGATGACCCCCTTTCAGGCACCGAGCCGCCACCCTCCTCCCATACACAGAGAGCTGACCCTGAGGACTGACCAATAGAAACTCACCATGGCAACCCTCTGTGACACAAGGCTGGGAAGGAGCCAGGGCTCAGACTCTCCTTGGTGCAGAGGGTTTGACAAGGGAGCAGGGCCGTCAGCAGCCTCCCCCCTCCCCCAGGCAGACCAGTGCCCACACCTCTGGGCTCTCCTCTATCGCCAGGGGCTTTAAACCTTGGCTGCCGCTCCCAAGCACCCCCTGGGCCACCCGCCTTCCCGGAAGGCAACCTCAGACGCAGATGGAGATACCGAAAAGCCCCAAACGCTGTGCCCAGCCCCCAGCGTGGCAGGGAGAAACCTGCACCCTCCCCTGCTGGCTCCCTGCACACAGTTAGGCCTCCCCGAACGAGGGCAGAGTGGCCCAAGGCGGGAAAGACAGACGCCCGCCCGCCCTAGGGCCTCTCCCTCCCTGCCTCCGAGCCCCGGCAGCAGGCTAGGAAAAGTCGAGGGTGCTGAGCCTGGGTCTGCCAAAGAGCTCAGCTGGGAAGCCTGAACGGGGGGGACGGGCGAGGGCTCTGAGGCTGTCCGCGGTCACGGACAGGGAGGGACCCGGGGCCAGCCCAGCCCTTCTCGGAATCCCGTCTGGCAATGCCTAAAAGCAGCCACCCAGAGCCAGACACACAGAGCCACAACAGAAACTGGGGGCTCCTCTCCCCCTCGGGGACCCCCCCCCCCACGGCTCCAGCCCAGGCCCCTCCCCGGGCTGCCTTCAGAACAAGGGATGGCATCAGTACCCCATGCGGCGGTGGCTCATTCCACGGCCTGCCTTCACCCTGGCCAGGGCCGTTGGACACAGCAGCCGCTGTGTTAAACAAGACTCCTCTGCCTGAAGCCCGCCAGAGCGCCTCAATTTCACTGGCTGGGCGGTGACGTCACAATGGAGCCCTCGGCCAATCAGCTCTCAGCCCTGGACAGCTCAGCCTCAATTGTGACCTTGGCCCGAGCCTCCGCGGGGGCAGCAGCAGGCTGGCCCAATCCGTCCTCGGGAAGCTCCTTAGGGAGTGTCACCGGGGACCTCCGTGCCCCGAGCCCCGGGGATCCCTCAGGGAACACACACAGCCCAGTTAGCCTCTGCAAAAGGCAAAAAGCACGTCCCTCCAGAGCCCAGGAGCTCCGCCCCTGCACCTCTCCGCCGGCCCTCCGGCCCGCCTGCACCCCCCACGTCGCCCCCAGGCCCCACACTCGGGCCCCACGTCCTCCCTCGGGGACTCCCGGGCACTCCCTCCCATCTGACCTGGCTTCCTGCCCGTCCTCTCCCCAGAGGGCCTTTCTCCTACTTCCCCCTCCTCCCACCCCCCGCCTTCGGGGACTCTCGGGCCGACGTGTCCCGGGGGGTCCCCGCGTGCTGGGGGGCTGCACTGGCAGCTTTCCCGAACCACAAAGAGCCTCCTGGAAGGCCCTGGCCCGAGACACCGGCCCGGCCTGTCTTTCCCAGAACGCTCCAACGAGAGGGAGGCGCCGGGCCCTTGGCCAGCGGCAGCAGCCTCTGCTCCAGCCCTCCAGAGGGAGGGTGGTGCCTCATCTCAGCGCTGGGGAGGCCCCGGGCCCCTCAGCCATGCCGGGGGCGCCCAGGAGCCCAGAGGGACTCCGGGGACTCCGAGGCCTCTGTGGGCACTGTGGCCCAGCTCCCCAGCCCAGGAGCCCCTGCCTTGGACTGCCGCTGTAGATCCCCCAGCACTTTCCCTCCCCTCAGGACCAGAGCCTTCTTCGGCCTTCCCTGGTCTGCCTGAGCCCCCAGCACAGAGCCCCCTGGGCCGCAGAGCCCTGCCTCAGCCCCTTCCTCCCCGGTCCAGAGGCCTCCCCTCTCTGGGCCTCTGTTTCCTCAGCTATAAAGTGAGAGGGTGGGAGATGCTGCCCTCTAAGGTCCCTTCCAGCCCTCAGCCTCCAGGGAGAGCCTGGAGGGAGTGGGGAGGCCAGGCCCGAGGCTAGTTCCCAATTTCTGCTCAGTCTAGCCAGGCCCTTGGAATGGGCTCTGAGCAGGTCCCGCTGGGCCAGTTTCCTGGCTTAGCTCCCAATAGTGCACTCAGGCTTCCCCACAATGCCCACAACTCAGTAAAATGTTCTCAGCCCAGGGCAGAATCGGGCTGGTCCCACCATTGACCAGAGAGGGAGCCCAGCCAGCTCCTGACCAGAGGCACAAGATGGAGCCTGCCACGTGGGTTCACTCAGTTGCCCCAATTCAGCCCTCCGTGCCCTCCCTCCTCTCCCAGGAGGAGCAGCCCAGGCTGACTCCTGAGCTGGGGAAGCAGAGCAAGCCAGGCAGGCAGGGGCAGCTGGAGCAGTCAAGGGGGAAGGTTCTAGAAGCAGGCGACAGTTGGCAGCATGGCCCCAGCCCATGTGAGCCTGGGGCAGGAGCCCCCTGTGTGCAATCAGCAGAGCTGAGGGGTCATGGAAGCCAGGGGAGGAGGGAAGCAGCCTGCCCCCCACCCCAGGGAGCCAGCCCTGACCCTGGAGCAGCAGGGCACGAAGGGGGCAGATCCTGGCCTGAGAGGATTCCCCTCCCTTCTGATGCCAGGAAAACCAGCTAGTCACTGCCAAGGTGCCCCATCTGCACCTTCCCTCTCATGGCAGGCTCTGTGTAACAGACCCAGAGAAGATGGGCTCTCCTTCCCTGACTACAGTCAAGCCTGTGCCAGGTGGAGGCCAGACCAGAGACTGCCCACATCCTGGGCTTGCTACCTCAGGGCTGGCTGGCTGGCAGGCAGGCAGGCAGGCTCTCTCCCCCTGCCTCCTCCCCACCTTGAGTGTGGTGGAAGCTAGAGACAGAGGAGGGCCCCATGGAGGAGGAAGCTGGAGGCAGGGGGTCTAGACCAGGGTGCCAGGCTTTCCCAGCCCAACCTCCACTTTGTTCTCTACCCAAGTCCTCTACCCCAGAGGGCTCCTTCCCTGGGAACCTGGAGGGGGTGGGGAGCAGGGGGCAGAGCCTGGGAGCACAGGGAAAGGGAGCAGGTGGCATGGGGGGAGGCAGGGGCAGGAAGATGGAGGAGGCTGTGTTTTCAGAAGGGACGACTGTGGGGAGCAGAAGTAAGGAGAAGGACTACGAACAAGTCACCATAGAAGATCTTTATTTTTCTTTTGGGGACGGGAGAATTTTTTACTCTTAGAGAAAAGAATGTAAGACAACATATTAAAACTTCAAACAAAGTCCTCCATGAGCAACATCTGGGGAAAGGATGACTTTGCACCTTCTGATCTTCTGCAATCTCCAGGAAAGCTACAGGAGCAAGGGAAGGGAAGGGGAGGGAAGGGGAGGAGAGGGCAGGGGAGGGGAGGAATGGAATAGGGGTTGGGAGGAAAGGGAAGGGAAGAGAAAGGAAGGGAAGGGTTGTGGAAGGGAGGAGAGGTGTGGGGAAAGAAAAGAGGGAAAAGAAAGGAAAGGAAAATATATTGGGTATGATGGTGGGGTCTAGTCCTTTGAAGACATCAATTACAGTGCTCCTGGGAGGATCTGGGCAGAGGAAACACCTTCAGCCCTTTCATCATCCTGTCCAAAGCCACCTGGGAGATTTGGGGATCTTTGATGCCAAGGAAGAGCTCTAGGTCTTCCGTTTGCATTCCTGACTACTGGTCCTCGAGTGCCATAGGGATGAGACTGGCAGCGTGGAGAGGCAGACAGTCCTGATCTTTCCTCTCTGAATCTTCCATCACTGACTGTAGTAGCCAGAGCTGCCAGGATATTCTCGGGGAGGGCACGATACCTTCTAGCATACATTAATCGAGGTCTGCGATGATTGTCTTCGAGGGCCTGGGACAGCCTCGATTGGACAAATACTCCATCTCTTCCATCTCCAGCACCAGCAAAGGCTCCGTGGAGATATTCCGGGAGGACTTGAGGCTGGTGCTCATAGACCACAGGGGGCTGTGGTGTGGTTCCTGTGATCTCATCACCTCCTCCACCCAAAGCTGTCACCAGCAGGTTAAGAAGGGTATGGCCAACCCTGACATAGACCACTGGTGGGGGAATGGTTCTCCCTGTTCCACTTCCTCCCAAGGTTACAGGGCCACCTTCTTGTTGGGATGGAGGAATCCTTGGTGGGGCTTCTGGTGCTGGTTGAGGTCCAGGTCTGTCATCTACAGTTGTCACTGGAACCTGTCCAGGGAACATTTGGAAAGGTCTCAAAACTGCCACAGAATTCATAGAAAAAGGGTAGTGCTCCTGTTCTTTCATTCCCCTCCCCTGCAGGAGGCTTTGAGGAGACTTCCCATCAGCCTCCCAGGGAGGGAGTATTGTCTGATGTAGGACCCCTGTCATGGCAACCTCAGAATCCCTCTACATAGTGACATCCTTTAAGTTCTATGACATAACTGCCCCACCTAGAGCTGCCCAGTTTGTTGGGCTCAGTCATTTCCTCTCCATCTAGGTGGCAGGACCTTGGCAGGAATTCGGGGTTTCTCTATCTCCATAAAATCAAAAGCTCACAGGGATTCAAAATTACATTCTCTCTCACGGAATTCAAGGAATGTTCCAAAAAGCATGTTCCTGGGCTTTTTCATTTCTATGATATGGAAATGAAGAGGAAGCTTTGCTGTAGCAGAAAGAGGACAGAATCCAAGAGTTTCCAGGGAAGGGCAAGGCCTTAAAAGGCTACCTAGCTGGAAACTGCTGAAGAAGTATCAGAGGAAGAAGCTTACTAAAGCCCACCCAAAACCTTAAATCTGTGCAAATATACTTGTTAGGGGGTGGCTGTGTTTGACCCAAGCACATAGAAAATTCATCCCCATCATGTCTCCCTAATAGCTAAAGCTGAAGCCTGTCAATGGGGTTTTGGGTAGTGTCATGTCTTAATCATTGCCCACCATTCGATCTTGTCAGGTATCCTGCACATTGGCATCATGTATTGGCAGCAGCCTGCACTAGTGACACCCTGAGTCCTCAAACAGAGGCAGCCTGTGACAAGGACCTTTGGGGCTGCCAATTATTGGAGGCTGTTCTAAGATAGAAAAGTGAACGGGAGAGATGCACTTTGCTCATTGTAATGCGGGAGCCATTGCAACATCTGATCGTCCATTCAGTTGTGACAGGATTCCTAACTGTGATCCCTGGTCGTTGCCACAGTTGCACATTGTCTGTATTTCTACCTCTAGTAATGGGCTTTATGTACTAGATTTGTCTATCACTGAGCTTGGGAACAAGTACACAAGTCTTTTGAAAAGAAACATGCACAAAAGCTGGTCATTCCTGGGAGACTGTTAATGTCCTTGACAAGAGATTTTTGTGAGTGTGAAGCAGAAGTATTGAAATGAAATTTACTTCATTTATCCAGTTGTGTTCGTGCCCCAATTTGGTATACTTATATCAATCAATAAACACTGGGATTCTTGAAAAAGAAAACCTTGATTTTCTTGCCCTGAACTGTGGCTTTCCACAAGGATATGACCCAGGGAAGAGGGGGGCAGGGGCTCCCAGCTCCCAGACTCCTCTTTGCTCAGGCTCAGAGGCAACAAGCCATTCTGGAAGACCTCCAGCCTCAGACACTCCCTAGCTGAACAAATCACTTCCTTGCTGTCTGCCTCAGTTTCCCAATCTATTAAATAGCAATCAGGACACCTCCTCCCTCCTGGACCTAATGAGATCCTGTTTGAGAAGCATTTGGCATGGTCCCTGGCACACATAAGTACCACATAAATGCTGTTACTGTCTAGACCAAACTAGGCCTGCCAAAGTGCTCCTCCAGCCTTGGCTGGAAGACCCCTCAGCCCATGTCCCACTCCCAAAGAGCTCAGGCTGGCAGAAAGGCTATTGAGCCTCCAGTGCCCCTGCCTGACCACATCCAGGAGATCTCCTCTCCTCTCCTCTCAGGGCTCTGTTCCTTCCATCATCTGGGGCACAGGCTTTATCATGAATCAAAGGCCCAGGTTTGGGGTTCGGTTTTTCTTTCCTGCCCAGGGTCGTCTCACTGGACGTGAGGGTGGCTGTGCCCAAGCCCCTCAAAGTTAGGGCTGAGGCTGCACTAGGTGTAAGAATGAGTGTGCTTTTGCCAGCTGACAATATCAGCTCCCAGAAGGCTGAGGGGGCTGACCATGGAGCACAGGTCAGATCTAGAGCTGGACCCAAGACATCACTTAGTGTTTCTGGTGAGAAAACCAAGCAACTTGGAGAGAGTAAGGGACTGGCCCAAGGTCACCCAGGCACTCTACTACTAAGTAGAGCAGAGCTGAGATTCCAGCCCAGCTGGGCTGATCCCAGATGCAGTCCTACCCTTTCCTCTACATCACAAAGGTGAACATCACTGAGGAGCAGCAGTGGGCCCAGCAGACCGGCTCACACCAGTCTTTGCACTCCAGCTTCTGCACCCCAGGAGAGGCACTCCCTGCACCCCTGCTTCTTCTGCCATCCCATCTGCAGTTGCCCTTCCACTGGTCACCCTCAAGCTGTAGCCTCCTCCCCTCTCCAGAGCCAAACTCGTCCTACCCTTCTCACTTGCTCACCCTCTTTCTGATGGCCTCTGCTTCAAAACCTGTCCTCTTTTGACTCCTCCTAGTTCTCAACCACACAGGTTTGAGAGCAGGAGGGGACCCTCAAGTCCACTTATGCCTCCCCACCCCACCCCTTCATTTTAGAGAACGGGTGCCAGAGAGGGAAGGGGGCCCGAGAGCTAGCCAAGATCTCAGGCTCCTGATCCTTTGACTTGGAACTCCTAAAACCTGGCTCATTTCACCTTCTCCAGGGAGAAGGTCTCCCTGAGCCCTGCTTTGCCAATCACCTGGGGCAGTCCCCAAGCCCCACAACATTCACTGGACCCCTGAGGGAGAAGGGAGTGACAGAAAGAAGACAGCTGGGCAAGTTCATCCCTACCCTAAGCCTGGAGCATAGCCCTGCACCCAGCCCCCTGTGCCCTATTCTGGCTGTGGAGATGAAGCCTGCTCACTGACTGCTCCTGCAGGGAAGGCAGCCACAACCCCACTGAAGATACAGGAAAAGGTTGGTGCCCAAAGTCCTTGGCCATCTCCAGAAACACATAACTTTTGAACAGTGGGAATGCCACCAGAGGAGGACACTGTCTTCTACTTTGCCTCTCCATCCTAATGAACATGGGACCTTTTCCATCTGCCTTCTTTGCATCTTCAAACTTTCCTGTGGCTGATATTCTCTATTGTTTAGTTTAGTGCTCCGCATATAGTAGACACATAGTAAATTCTTCCTCCTTTCTTTCCTTCCTTCCTCCCTTCTTTCCTTCTTTTGGTGCTGGACCCTGGGCAGCCTCAGGGAATATTGGCTGCCTGGTGGCTAATTTGAATCTTCCCCAAAGATTTAGTGCCTCCTCCACTCATCTTGATCCACAAGGGCTGTTTTGGACTCTTTCCTCTTGCACTATCCTTCCCCATGTCCAGTCTCCTCTACTTGATTTTCCCTGTCCAGTCTCCCAAGACATCCATCTGGGAGGATACCATCATGTCCTCCTAGGCCATCCACCCTCCAATACTCTTCTCCTTCCAGTCTATCCTAAGAACCATGGCCAAAAGGTCCTTCCTTCTGAAAGATCTGCTTCTCTGCCTCTGCTGCTCCAACCCAGCACTGCTTCCTGATTGCCTCACAAGTGGAATCCAAAGATTTTTGTGATCCCTCCATCCCCACCTAGAGGCCTCACTACCTTTCCCATCTTTGTCTTTATCGACTCCCCCATTATGGTCCCATTGGGTTCTAGCCAAAGGGAAACTGGCTCTGTCCCTAGGAAAGACCTCTGAAAAGGATTATGGTCTGCTGCCCTCATGTTCAGGCAGTTCTTGAGGCCTGAATGGGGCCTCCCTGTCTGTTCATTGGGCTGAAATCCCATCTGGGGTTTCTGGCTCATTCCAATGAGCCTTGGAGAAACTGGTAACTCCATCCCCTGCCTCTAATGGATGGCACTTCCCAGATGCACCCCCTGAATTTTTTGAATGGTTGTTTGGGAATTATTCCACCTCCAGCCTGAGTGACTCTGAAGCTCCAGGAAGACAGAAGAGGGAAAGAGGGAGGAAGGGAGGGGGGAAAGGAGGGAAGTTGGGAGGTAGAGGAAGTTATGTAGGTGTTAGGAAGAGATGGGGAATTATGGAGGGGAGTGGAGAAGTAACAGAAGGTAGGAGAGTATGGAGGGGAGGGGGAAAGAGAGATAGAGAGAGATGGGGGATAGGAAAGGAGGTAGGAAGGGAGTGAGGCAGGTAAGGGAGCTGGAAGACAGAAAGAGTTATGGAGAAATGGAAAGGAGTGAGGAAAAGAGGGAGGATGTAGGGAATGAGGGAGAGAGGGAGGGAGTTAGAAGTAGAGAGGTGTTGGGGGCAGCTGGGTAGCTCAGTGAATTGAGAGCCAGTCCTAGAGATGGGAGGTCCTAGGTTCAAATCTGGCCTCAGACACTTCCCAGCTGTGTGAACCTGGGCAAGTCACTTGACCCCCATTGCCTAGCCCTTACCACTCTTCTGCCTTGGAGCCAATACACAGTATTGACTCCAAGATGGAAGGTAAGCGTTTAAAAAAAAAGAAATAGAGAGGTGGTTAGGCAGGAAGGTAGGGAAATAGATATGAAGGGGAAATGGGAGGGAGGGAGGGGGAGAGGTGAGAAAAGGTGTAGGAGACAGGTTGGTAGGTAAGAAGGTAGAGAGGTACTTAGGGAGGTATGTAGGTGGTGAGGGAGGAGGACTCAAGGAAGGAGGAAAGGATATAGAAAGGGAGGGAACAGGGCAAGAAAGAAGGGAGGGATTTAAGGAGAGATGTAGGAAGGGAGGGAGGTTATAAGGGAAATAGGGAGGTAAGGTGGTGAGGAGGGAGTTAAGGAGGAAGCTAAGGATATAAGGAAAGAGTGAGATAGTGAGTAGGGATATAGGGAGGGGGGGAAAAAGGGAGGAATGGCAGGAGGAAGGAGCATAGGTATGGAGGGAGAGAGAAAGACAGAGAGGGAGGTAGTTAGAGAAAGAAGAGAGGAGGGGAAGAGAAGGAACTAGGGAGTCAGTTAAGTAGATAAAGAGGGAGGGTATAAAGTAGGGAGGGAGATGAGCAAGGGAGGGAGAAGGAAGAGAGGTGGGGAAGTAGGGAGAGGGAGGAAAGAAGGTTGAGTGGTATGGAGGGAAGTATGTTGGAAAGGAGGGAGGAATGGAAGGAGGGGAGAAAGGGAATAAGAGGGAATAAGGTAGGGAGGTAGACAGGAAAGGAGAGTAAAGATGTAGAGTAGGGGAGAAAGGAAGGGAGGAAGAGAAGTATCAAGAGAGGAATGTAGGAAGGAAGAGAGGGAAGGAATTAGGAAGATAGGGAAAGAGGGTGGGAATTAGGGGGTGAGGCAAAGAAAGGTAAGGAAAGAGGGAAAGAGCAAGTAAGAAAGGGAGAGAGAAGGAGGAAGAAGGTAGACAAGCAGAAAGGGAGAGAGAAGTATGGAAGAAGAGACAGAGGAAGGGAAGGAGGTATGAAGGAAGGTAGAAAGATAGGAGGGAGGGAGTTGGGGAGGAAGAAGGTAATTAGGGAAGAAGATAGGGAAGTAGCTAAGGAGGGAGGGGTGAACAGAGAAAGAGCAAGGTAAGGATTGAGGGATGGTGGGAGGGAGGGAGGGAGGTGAGGAAGTGGGAGGAGGGAGTTGGAAGGAGAAAGTAAAGAATATAAGGAAAGAGGGAGCTATAGGTAGGGATATAGGGAGGAAGAGAAGAGAGGAGGGACATAAGAAGAAAGAGAGAAGGGGGAGCTAAGGTAGAGAGGAAGAGAAATAGAGAGGGGTGGGAGGGAGGAAAAGAGGTGGGGTGGGAAGGGAAGGAAGTAAGGAGAGAAGGAGCAAAAGAGGGAAATGCAGAGGGAGGGAGAGCAGGAGGTGGTGAGGTAGGTAAGAAGGTAAAGTGGGGAAAGGGATGGATGAAAGGAGGAAGAGAGATAGGGAGGGAGGGAAATAGAGGGGTTGGTCAGGATGTGGGGAGTTAGAATTCCTTAGAGCAGCGGTTCTCAACCTCTCAATTTGTAGCAATGAGAATACATAATGCATATCAGGTATTTACATTCCGAATCATAACTGTAGCAAAATTAAAGTTTTGAAGTCGCCACCAAAATAATTTTTTGGTTTGGTGTCACTGCAACATGAGGAACTGTATTGCGGGGTCACGGCATTAGAAAGGTTGAGAACCACTGCTTTAGGGGAAGCAAGGGAGAAAGGAAATAAAGAGGAATGGAGTGAGGTAGGGAAGGAGGGATGGAGGGATGTAAGTACAAAGGTAGGGAGGTAGGAAGGTATGGAGATAGGAAGCAAGGGAGAAAAGAAAGGAGACATAGAAGAGGGGGTATGGGAGGAATGGGGATGGAGGAATTTAGGAGGGGAGACAGAAAGGTAATTTGGAAGGATGGAAGAGAGGGAGGAAGGAAAGGCTATATAATAGTATGGCTGGTAGAGAGAAATTTAGGATGGGAGATAGAGAAGAAGGGAGGAAAAAAGAGAGGTTGGAAGAGGAATATAGGAAGACAGGGAACTAGGGAGTTAGGAAGGTGGAGAGGGACCAGGCAAAGGGAGAGAGGGACAGAAAGAAAGAGGAAGGGAAATATGTAAGGAGAGAGAAGGAAGGTGAGAGAGGATAGTGAAGGATTTAAGGAGGGAAGGACTGGGGGAAGAAGGTAAGGGAGGAGGGAAGAAGGATTAGAGGGATGAAGAGAGGGAGAGAAGGAGATAGGAAAGTAGGGAGGGATTGAAAGACATGAGGAAAGAAAGGATGTATGTATAAAAGGGAGCAAAGGAGGTAGAAATGTGGGGTGAGAAAGAAAAAAGGGGTGAGAAAGAAAAAAGGGGAGAGTGGAAAGAATCAGGAAGGGAGGGACAGAGGGAAAGAGGCAGGTAAAGAATTAGAGATGGAAAAAGTTACACGGAGAGGGAAGGAAGGAAGCAAATAGGAAGAGAGGCAAGGAAAGGAAAAGTTGGGAATGAGGTTTAGGGGGATCTAGGGAGGTAGAGAAGGGGGTGGAGAGTAGGGAGAGAGGGAGGGATACAGGAAATTAGAGCAAGGGAGAGGAGTTAGGAAGAATGGGGAGAAGATATGGAAGGAGATAAGGAGTAACAGAAGGAGATAAGAAGGGTGATTAGAAGGGAAGGAGGGAGGTCAGTAGGAAGAGTAAGACAGCTCTAGAGAAAGGGGAAAAGAGCTAGGAAACTAAATAAGGAGGGAGAAAGGGAGAGAAGGGAAGGAATAAGGAAGGAAAAGAGGGAAAGAAAGAGGAAGGTTGATGGGGAAGTGGAGAGTTCTAGAAGGAGATAGGGAAATGGGAAGGAGATAGAAGCCATGGCCCAAAGCCCTAGAAGCAGCCTATGGGTACAAGTAAAGGGAGGAAGAGTACCCAAGCAGCACCCGCTCTGTCTAAAGGACAGATGTTCTTCATCCCTACTCATGGCTGGAGACAAAGAAGCGTTCAAGGCTCTACCATGCAGATCACCACCAGCCTGGGCCCAGCCTCTTGGATATGCTAGGTAGGACATGCTATATGTAGAAGAGGATGGACATCTGCCTCAGGTTCCCCTGTGTCACCATTGCTTTCTTCCTCTTATTACTGCTCCAACCTTGGCCCAAGAGACACGGCCGGCCAGCACTCACCCTGGCTTGGGGCATACACAATGAGAGGCCCTGGGGTGGTGGGCCACCCTCTCGCTGTGGCCATCAGTCTCGTGACCCTGTGACCCACCATCCTGAAAGCAGAGCAGAGGGACCAGAAAAAGTGGCCTGCTGCCCTGGCCCTACTGTTATTGGCACCTCAATGAGAGTTGAGAGAAACCCATTTCTAGTGTGACAACAGGCAGGAACTCCACACCTGCCCCATGAGACACTCGCCCACTTTGGGGCCAGGCCAGGACACATTAGCCCAGAGGAAGCATGCGTGGGACTTGGATGTCTCCCAGACCTCAAAGGGCATCTGCCCTGCACATTCCTAGGTTTACTCCTGCAGAGCACACTGCCATTAACCCACGCCTGAATGCATCCTGGTGGCAGCCCATGCATTTTGCCATGGTCCTCTCAACTTGTCAATTGCAAGGACTTGGAGATGCCAGCCTGACCCTTTGCTTGAACACGTGGCCTTGAGGACAATGGAGACCTTTCTTTGCCTGCTCTCCTGCCTCCTCCTAGGTGCACCCCAGCTCCTCCTCCTCAGGGGAATCTCACAACACTTCCTAGAAGTGGCTCTAGAAATCCACCAACGAGTCAGGAAGCACCACCTAGTCTAGTGCCCACACTAGGACCTCCACAGGGGAAATCCAATACTCGGGCAATTCTCCCCACCAGGAAGCCTGATTTTTAACCCTAGGCCTGCCCTAGGCCTGGACAGAACAGGGACTTTATCAACTATGTTCCAGCTAAGGCTGACTATGAAGGAGTAGGATGATGGCCCTTCCCTAGAACTCCCCCACCCAGATGGCTGCTAGGACTTTACAGATCTCATGACCATCCATGTTGACTACCTCGATGATGACTCCACTGCCCCCACCATCATCACGCCTCCTGTCAGTCTCAGGGCCACTACACTGCTCAAGTAGTGCCCACCGATACCCTGGCCACCACACCAATCAATGGCACTGGCCACCCAACAATGCCCCCCAAAGCATCTGGCCCTTCACCCTGCAATTTGGCCCACTCGTGCCCATTGGGTAGGACTCGGGAGCAAGAGCACACCTGGGCTGCATGTCCAGCAGGCCCTGGGTCCACTGGATACAAAGGAGTGTGGCAGAGTGTGTGAGGAGTGCTGGCATGGGAGGGAGCAGGAACATGACTTGGTAAAGAAAGCAAGCAACTGAACAACTGCTTAAATCCAGCTCAAAGACACGATGTTGGCACTGCTACCCTCATCACACTGGAGGCAGGACTAAGTTACCACAGGGTGGGGCCCAAAGACCCTGCTGTGGATTTCTTTTGAACCCTTCCTTACTCTCTGTCATTGGAGCAATGCAGAGTATTGGTTCCAAGGCAAGAGAGTGGTAAGGGCTAGGCAATGGGGGTCAAGTGACTTGCCCAGACTCACACCTAGGAAATGTCTGTGGCTACAGTTGAACCCAGCACCCTCCTGTCTTCAGTCTCAGGGCTCTATCCACTCTAGCCACCTAGTTGCTTGCACCCCTTGGATTTGATCCTAGAAGTACACAACAATTGGAGTCCAGCAGCCTTGTACCCTTGAGGCAGCACAAGTATCGCCAGCAAGGACTACCCACAGGGACATCTATACACTGTGCACCTGCCCATTCCTCCCAGACAGCAGATCTCTCCCAAAGTCCTGTTAGAGGTCCTGCAGTGGCTTCAGAAAATCCTGGCCCTTTTGGACCCACAGTTCACCGCACTGACTGTGAAAACCATGTGAGGCAGCGTGTGCTGAAATCACTGGGGCTGGTGCCCCCAGGGGGGCTGAGCACCATCAATGGGACTTCTCTCTTCCTCCAAATGTTGCAGCATGCCCTCCATGCCTCCAGAAGGAAGCTGCCCAGTTGGAATTCAGACCCTGGGTATCTGCCATCCTACTGTACCACAGACACAGCATTGCCCAGCTATCTTCCTACCCACCCAACCTGCTGAAAGCACCTGACTGCTACCAACTCCCCCTCATGGACCTTTTAAAGGTCATCTGCAGAGCCTTTCAACAGCTGGTGTGAAAGATGGTGAGTGGGAAACCAACAGCCAATTGCCTCAACTTTGCAGCTCATGCTTTCTTCCACCACCGAGACTCCACACCTTGGCTCCAGACACCTTGACCCTTACAACAATGCCCCCCACCCTTGCCAGTGTGCCAGCCCTCACCTCCAGTGTCACCGTGGGCAGGTGCTAACTGATGAATGAGAAGACTGAATAGTGCCCGGTGGTGTTCAGAGTCCCAAACCCCACACCAAGTTGCCCAACTAAAGCCCAGTGGCTGCGCTTCCACTTGGTACCATTACTGTTGGCCCCCTTCCCCCAAGCACAATGATCCCCATCTGGACAGTCTCCACATTTCTCTGGCCAAGAAACTTCTCAAAGCCACTGACATCACTAGAGCTCTTGGTCTTGGTCTTGGTCTTGGGTCTGCTTCCAGGGCCCCACCACAGCAAACAGCATGGGGAGCAGTCCTTCTCCCCCTCGCAGGACCTATATAAACTTGGCACAGCAGAAGAAAGGCCCTCCCCTTACCATCTAACACTAGTCATGCTCCTATACTGCCGATATCACAGTACATCTGAATGGTCCCAAAGTAGGAGGAAAGTGGCTGCTAGTGGTGGGTGCTAAGTCATGAGACCCAGAGACCCAGACCATCTTGGCAACTGAAGTTTTGTAAAAGACTCACCATCAGCTGGGTGAACCAGACAGGCTTGCTCCCTCTGCTTGGAGGAGAGCAGAGTCCTACTGGGGGCCCAGGAAAGGAGACTATCTGGCATCGCATGTACATGTGCACCCTCCTCCACCTTCATAACATCACCCACCACAGAGTGGCCATGCAGGCACTACTTGGTCTCTCAAAGAGAGTGATGTTCCTGCCAGTGTCCAATGTGGGCTCCCTCCTCCTAGGAGGGGCAATGGGAGGAACCATAGGTATTGGTGTCCTCCAGGACCCTGTCCATTCTCTGCACAAAGCTCCCAACCAGGTATGGCCCCCAAACTGGCCACACAGATTGATCAGAGTGAAACTGCCCTGCATCTATGGGCTGAGGACCAACTAATGAGAGGATCCACAGACTTCCAGAATTGAGTGGCCTTGCTAGCAGACTACTGGAGACTGGAGTCTACAAAATAGTCAACTCACTCGTTGCCACACGTGGGTCAATCAGACCCCCAGGGTCCTAGCTAAAGAGTGCTGGGCAGATCCCGTATGAAGAAGAGCCAAAACCAGGAGGGAGACTGACATCCAGCTATCTCCATGGAACTGGGGAAGCATCAAGAAATCTCTCCCTGACAAGTTAGTCAAGACTGCTGGACTCCTACTGGTAGCTGTGTGCTGTGGAGATACATATCTGCCTTCACCACCAAATTTGGAAGCAAAATGGCGACAACGTGGCCATCCTGTGCACGGATCCCCAAAGGGCTAAGGAAACATGTGTATCTCAGATCTTGTCTCAAGTGAGAGGGTGTTAAGTCGACACGGATGCTCCCTGACCCTCCCTTGCCCCTTTTCCCCCCACATGAAGGAGGATGGATGGCTACCAGGGCCAAGGAAGTGGACCCTGACATAAACATTGTTAGAAGGTCCTGGCTTTCTGACCTCGTGAAGCTATGTGTCCCTGGTGTCCACCTTCAGTGCCTTCTGAAGTAGAAATCTTTGCACGCCAAACTATTCTCAGCAAACCTCAGTATCCATGCTAGGGCACGAGTTGCCAGAAACTTTGAAGCCCTGACCTTGGTAAAATTGCATGTCCCTGGCAGCCAATTGCACCCTCTCCCTCGTTCTCATAAATCTCAGATTCTCAGAGGAATACTCGGCTTGGTGCCTTTGTGACTACTCAAGAGGAGCTCACCAGCTAGTCCTCATCCTGCTGGACAGCACCCTCTTGCAGGTACTGGAAGGGATCGAGTTACCTGTGACAACAGCCTTACACATCATCCTTGGCAAGCCCTCTTTGACAGGGGCCAGATGGGGACAGAGAGCCCCAAGGACCAAGGACATCCTCAGAGGGGGAAATGCTAAACTGCTCTCCCTCTGAGTATGATCATGGAACTTTGGTCTTCTGGTCTCTACTGCTCGTTTGCCCCAAAGCTCCTGGCTCTACTGGAAGTCAGCCCACCCCCCTCACTCCCCAGGCCAGGGCTCCTACTTCTTCCTCTAACACTAATGTGTTCATAAACATGTTAAACCCTTACCTACTGACTTAAAATCCATGCTAAGTATCAGTTCCAAGGCAGCAGAGTGCAAAGGCTAGGCAAAGGGGGTTAAGTGACTTGGCCATGGTTACACAGCTAGGAAGTATCTGTGGTCAAATTTGAACCCAGGACCTCCCACCTCTCTATCCACTGAGCCACCTAGCTGCCCCTTAATAATTTACTGAAGCAGCAACCCTAGTGTGTCTACGGTGTTCGTTGGGGAGATTCATCATGTAATTGAGAGATTCATGTAAGACACGTCTGTTGGAGCATAAAGAATCTGAAAGCACAAGTCAGTCGGTGGGGGCCAGGAGGGAGGGTCACTGGGGAGAGGTGGAGGCAGGTACCACCCTGGTTCTGAAACCTGGACAGTGGCAGTGCCCAGGAGCCCATCTACATAGCAGCAGCAGCCCAGATATGGGGGCATTTCTAGCCTTCCCTGGGGCTCCCCCTTTGCTGTCCCCTTGCCATTTGCCCTGCCTTAACTTCCTTGGCCACATTCCCAAAGCCCTCCCAGACTTCCCTGACAGCTGGGGGCTTCCCCTCCCAAACCACTGAGCAAAATTCCCCCAGCTCTCACCAAGCCTTCGCTATTGCCCAGGGACTTCGGGGCTGGGAAAGAGCTAGGAGAGGGGAGAGGCTAAGAGCTTCTGTGGTGACTCATCTCCCCCTGCCACAGCTCATGGCCTCCCTGGGAGCACTCTTTGTGGGAGACCAGTAAAGGGCAGTGGGCACCCACTAGAGATCACGGCTCTCGGGCCAGGCCTGACACTAAGGAGCTAGTTGCCTGGGTGCCCTTGGCAAGTCTAGCCTCTGAGGGCATGAGCCTTAGTCCTTTGTGTCTTGGCCTCTTAGACAGAGGGAAACAGCATCTGAAGGCCATGGCTGGCTTCCTCCCAAGGATGGGTTCTTGATGTGCAGCTCACCTGGGACCCTGGCACACCTCACACCTCCCACAGCCCTCCCAGTTGAGAGGGCAGAGAAGAGAAGAAGCCTATGGCCTCAAGGATGGCTGTGCACAGTCCTGACCTAGGAGTGGGGCTGGGAACCCCAGGCGTCATAATACTTCCCCCCCCATTCATTAATCCATTCCACTGCACACAGAAAAGGGAGGGGAGCTGGGTTCAGAGTTCCCATGAAGAAAAGATCTTGGGCAGGGACTTGGGTTTCAGTGGGCTTCAGCCTCCATATATATATGGGTCAGCAGGAGGGTGGGGAAGCCAAGAAAGTTCTGGTGCCAGTGGGCCACCTCCCCAAAAGCCCAGAATTCTGGCTGCCTAGGCAGGAAATAGTGCTCCCTGCTCTGTCTTCTGCCCTGGCTCAGCTGCACATGCCATCTGAAGGGCTACACTGCGTGCTGGGAAGGAAGGTGTGGGCAAAACAGTCTAGTTGTCTGTGGATGGAGGATGACCAAAGGAGGTCTCCCCTGATCACTGCACTTCCCTGCCTTCCCTACTCTGCCTGTCCTATCCTTATGTGGGATCTAAGTGTGTACCAGTTGAGCTTCCGGTTGCCCCAATCCCAGCTGACCAAGTCGATCTCTATCTCTCCCATGAAAATATTATGTCCCAGAAGGTCATTGTGCCACACAGAGAGGTTCAGCTTCTGGTCTATCAGGGCCATTTTCTCAATCTTGTACTGGAAAACACCCCAGCCACCCCCACAGCCAGATGAGGACAAAGGCACTGGGGCTGGTTTCCCAATGTTGGCCCCCGGACCCAAAAGTGGCCCTTTCTGCTGCCCCTCGCAAGGTCACAGACACCCTTTGGAGGGTCATCTTTCTCCATCCCTTCAGGCAGAAACGAGGACTGAGGAAAGAGGCCAGGGGAGTTGAAGCCTTGAGGACAGGGAACCAGCCAGGTGGGTGGCAGGACGTGGAAGACCCCAACCTGGGAGTGGAGGAGGCAGTGGGGGAGTCTGAGAGCCAAGGAGCTGTCCAGCAGCTGGATAAGGGTCTCAGGTGCTCAGAGGGCATGAGGGCTGGGAAGTGGGAGAGCAAGACTGTTTGCCCTGAAGGGGCAGGAAATCCAACACTGCCACCTCTGTGTGCACAAGAGCCAGGCCTAACTGGGGAGGGGACAGAGAAGGGGGGCTGTGCAGGTGCTGCGGAATCCTGGGAAGGGTCAGTTGGTTTTGCTAAACTGTCTCTGCATCTTTTCTCTTCTTCCCTCCTCTCTCTGTCCTTCCTTCCCTCCCTCCCTTTCTCCCTCCTTCCCCCTATTTCTCTCCCTCTCTCCCTTCCCCCTCTTTCCCTCCCTTCTACCCTCCCTTCCTTTCTCTCTCTCTCTGACTCTGTCTCTCTCCCCCTCTCCTTCCCTCTCTCCCTCTTTCACACTGCCTCTCTATCTGTTTCTGTCTCCCCCTTCCTTCCTCCCCCTCTGTCTGTCTGTCTCTCCCTCCCTCCCTACCTTGCTCCCTTCTTCCCTCCCTTCCTCCTTCCCTCCGTCCCTCCCTCCCTCCCTCCCTTCCCTCTGTCTGTCTCTGTTTCTATCCCATTTGTCTCTCTCCTGTATTCTAAAGGAAAGCTCTGGGACAGAGTGTGGACTACATCAGGGCACCTCAGGGGATGATAATACAGTGTTCTGCCCCAAACTTTCAACCCATGTCAGATGAGAGAAGATCAGATAAGGGGAAAGTGTGGGCATCCCAGGGAAATGATGGACTTTGTTATTAGGGGTCTGTCTCCCCACTTACTGGCTGTCAGGGACTGCCCACAGGGCCAATGACTGGCCAGCCTTTCAAGCATGCCAGGCAGTCCCCAGTAGTGATGGCAGCTCCCTGAGCACCTCACACCGACAGCTGTTCCTTAGCATCTCTGCGAATGCACAGCCCCTCTGGCAGATGGGCTGGCACCCTAGTATCATAGTCCCATTTTACAGAGGGGGACAGTGCTCTGTGAGGCCATCTTGGCATGGTGTGGGCTGTTGGCACCCAGGCTCCTGGGTGCCCACCTGGGTCTCCTCCCTGGGGCTGGCTCCGGGCTCACAGGGTTTGGAAAGCCAAGGGGGAAGCATGAGCCACTGAGCTCTTCCTACCTTCAGCATTTCTTGGAAAGACGGGTTCACTGTCCTTTTCCTCACAGACGTCTTCCTTTTACCCAGTCGGGTGCTGTCGGGGATCAGGTAAGTTTTGACATGCCTGGAAAGGGCACCCAGGGGAGTGGGAAGAGCACCAGGCCTGGGGCATGGCCACAGACACCTGCTCTACCGACAGGGCTTCAGAGTGGGGCAAGTGTATGGCAAGGAGATGCCAGGTCTGTCTGTTTATGTGTGTGATGTGTGTGTGTTATGTGTAGTGTGTGTATGTGGTGTGTGATGTGTGTGGTGTGTGTGCAGTGTGTGTAGTGTGGTGGTGGGATGTGTGTCTGTGTGTGTGGTGGGTGTGTAGTGTGTGTCTGTGTGTGTGGTGGGTGTGTAGTGTGTGTAATGTGTGTGTGGTGTGTGGAGTGTGGATGGTGTGTGATGTGTTTGGTGTGGTGTGTTTGGTGGGTGTGTAGTGTGTGCAGTCTGTGTGTGTGGTGGGTGTGTAATGTGTGTGTATGTGGTGTGTGTGTGAGTGTGAGTGCCATGACTCATCCTGGCCCCCTTCTCACAAACCCTGGGTGCCCCCCACCAGTTCACTTACACCAACCCAGCAGGTTCCTCCCACCCTGCCCCGGGTATCAACGGTGATGAAGAACATTCCCCAGAAGGAGCTTCCAGACTGCACAAAAACACAAGCCCACAGCTGAAACCCAAGGAACCTGCCTGTGGGCCCCAGGGGAAGGGTGCCTGGACTAGGGCCAGGACAGACCAGGGGCCAAAGGCAGAGGATGGAAACGAGCCAGGAGGGGACTCACGGGTCAGATCTGCCTTTGCTTCCATCAGTCTCTGCCAGGTTCTTGCACTGACGCACATAAATCTTGAATTCTCCAAATGTCTTGTCATAATCCAGAGCCACCCGGACTGCTCCCTGGATATCTGTGGGACTCAGGTCCCCTTTAGAGCCACTATATACCCTGTCTTTCACCTGGACAAAAGCAGAGGGACCAGCTCAGGACATCCTTGACCAGGACAGGCTCCCCCCCCCCAGCCCTCCTGTGTCACCTCTGAAATGGGAGGGCATTGGATCCAGTGGGAACCAGAAAGGGGAAAGCCTAGGAGGGAGGCGAGTTGGGCTGCTTTTCCTGGCAGTTAGCCACTTCCTTCTGTCCAGCAAGGCTGCTTCTGGGGAGTGGGAGCCCCAAGGGAGCCATGCTTCCACAGGGTGGCACTTACGGAGGACGAGGCCATGTCAGAGGGGCTTTGGGGGTTCGGGTTCTTTGGATCTTGGTCGATCGGGAAGCTTCCCTCACGATTCAGATCAGGCTCCATCTGTCCCAACAGAGACACACAACATGGGAAAGGCTGAGATCTCATGGGAGGACCCAGTCAGACAGCGTTGTCAGGGCAGGTGTGAGAAGTCCAAACAGGCCGGGACTGGGGAGAGTCCTCCCAAGGCAGCCTACACTGTAGTCTAGCTCTCCACGGGGGCCTCCATCCCATCTGGAACGTACTGCAAGGCTTCCTTGTGACCCCACATGACCAGGAGGGGAGCAACTCCTGCCCTTGCCTCTGAGCCTCAGGGAAAATGAGGGAGGCAGACAATGAGCTGTCCACTCTCATCTTGTTCTGAATCTATGATCCTTCGGCCCCAATTTCCAGAGGAGGAAGCTGAGGCAGAGAGCGCCTAGGAACATGGACAGAGCTCTCTCCCTCTCCCTCACTCATGAGTCGGCTCATTCCAACCATTCCATTCCAACCCCCTAAGTGTTGGTCCTGCCCTCTGGGGTAGCCAAGCACAATCAGTCTCATCCCTCTCCCATAGGGTGACTCCTGGAAGCACTGGGCTGGCTCTTTGTCCTCCCAAACCCCGTTGACCTGTCACAGACAGCTCAGACATCACAGCAGATGGCCAGACTGGGCATCCACGGTGCCCAAGTACCCACTTGTGCTGCCCTACAGGGAGCTCTACCCTGCATGACAGCATAAGAATATGGCTCACACTCACCTCTGTTCAGGGTTCTGCTGACAGGGTCCAGTCCAGGCAGAGTCTCCAGAGTCTGCAGAGGGAGCCCAGACCAAGTGACTCAGTTTCCCCCACATGTTTCTGCTATCTCCCCCCTCGCCCTCCAGCCCCCCCCCCCACAGCCCCTAGCACTCCACTCCACGAGAGGTTGGAAGTAAATTGGGTTCCAGCATTTCTTTTCCCTGCTGCTCCTGAGTACCCAGCATTCTCTCCCATGGGGGTAGGGAGGACAAAAGCAGGGGGGAGTCTCTGCCCAAGGCAGAAGGGAACAGAGGGTGAAAAGGAGACCTGGGGCCCCCGTTGCTACTTGGGGAGGAGGACAGGTAGAGGGAGTGTGATTGGATAAGGGAGTCAGAACCCAGGAGCCCCAGCCCTTCAGAGCCCACCCAGTGGGCTCTGCTCTCATGCCAACCACTCGGTCTCTGGCCCATCATCATTCAACACAAGAGGCCCCCAACATACATGTAAAGCTGAGAGCCCAACCTTTGCCTGGCACCTTGAGTGTCTGGGTTAGGGGGAGCCTACACCAGGCTGAAGAGGCTCCAGGAAGCCCACGGAGGTTGGGAGGAGAATCACGACGGCAGCAGTGCTGGGTCCCTAAGGAAGGCAGGCAAGGAGACCCCAATGAACCTGTCACCCAGTCATTGTCCCACGGGTGCGGCTTGCCCTGAGGCAACCCCATTTCTGCTGCCCTCACAGGCCAAGGAAAGCAGCCTCACCTCAAGGACGAGGAGATTCAGGGCAATCTGCTCCCTCTCTGCTTGGGGAACTAGATACTGGCTTGAGCCAGGGCTGGCCTGGCAGGGAAGGGCACTGGTCACTCCCAGGCCAATGATGATGACCCCCTTTCAGGCACCGAGCCGCCACCCTCCTCCCATACACAGAGAGCTGACCCTGAGGACTGACCAATAGAAACTCACCATGGCAACCCTCTGTGACACAAGGCTGGGAAGGAGCCAGGGCTCAGACTCTCCTTGGTGCAGAGGGTTTGACAAGGGAGCAGGGCCGGCAGCAGCCTCCCCCCTCCCCCAGGCAGACCAGTGCCCACACCTCTGGGCTCTCCTCTATCGCCAGGGGCTTTAAACCTTGGCTGCCGCCCCCAAGCACCCCCTGGGCCACCCGCCTTCCCGGAAGGCAACCTCAGACGCAGATGGAGATACCGAAAAGCCCCAAACGCTGTGCCCAGCCCCCAGCGTGGCAGGGAGGAACCTGCACCCTCCCTGCTGGCTCCCTGCACACAGTTAGGCCTCCCCGAAAGAGGGCAGAGTGGCCCAAGGCGGGAAAGACAGACGCCCGCCCGCCCGAGGGCCTCTCCCTCCCTGCCTCCGAGCCCCGGCAGCAGGCTAGGAAAAGTCGAGGGTGCTGAGCCTGGGTCTGCCAAAGAGCTCAGCTGGGAAGCCTGAACGGGGGGACGGGCGAGGGCTCTGAGGCTGTCCGCGGTCACGGACAGGGAGGGACCCGGGGCCAGCCCAGCCCTTCTCGGAATCCCGTCTGGCAATGCCTAAAACCAGCCACCAAGGGCTACAGAGCCAGAGCCACAACAGAAACTGGGGGCTCCTCTCCCCCTCGGGGACCCCCCCCACGGCTCCAGCCCAGGCCCCTCCCCGGGCTGCCTTCAGAACAAGGGATGGCATCAGTACCCCATGCGGCGGTGGCTCATTCCACGGCCTGCCTTCACCCTGGCCAGGGCTGTTGGACACAGCAGCCGCTGTGTTAAACAAGACTCCTCTGCCTGAAGCCCACCAGAGCGCCTCAATTTCACTGGCTGGGCGGTGACGTCACAATGGAGCCCTCGGCCAATCAGCTCTCAGCCCTGGACAGCTCAGCCTCAATTGTGACCTTGGCCCGAGCCTCCGCGGGGGCAGCAGCAGGCTGGCCCAATCCGTCCTCGGGGAGCTCCTTAGGGAGTGTCACCGGGGACCTCCGTGCCCCGAGCCCCGGGGATCCCTCAGGGAACACACACAGCCCAGTTAGCCTCTCTGCAAAAGGCAAAAAGCACGTCCCTCCAGAGCCCAGGAGCTCCGCCCCTGCACCTCTCCGCCGGCCCTCCGGCCCGCCTGCACCCCCCACGCCGCCCCCAGGCCCCACACTCGGGCCCCACGTCCTCCCTCGGGGACTCCCGGGCACTCCCTCCCATCTGACCTGGCTTCCTGCCCGTCCTCTCCCCAGAGGGCCTTTCTCCTACTTCCCCCCTCCTTCCCCCCCCCCCCCCCCCGCCTTCGGGGACTCTTGAGGGTCGACGTGTCCCGGGGGGTCCCCGCGTGCTGGGGGGCTGCACTGGCAGCTTTCCCGAACCACAAAGAGCCTCCTGGAAGGCCCTGGCCCGAGACACCGGCCCGGCCTGTCTTTCCCAGAACGCTCCAACGAGAGGGAGGTGCCGGGCCCTTGGTCAGCTGCACGATTGCTTGGGCAGCAGCCTCTGCTCCAGCCCTCCAGAGGGAGGGTGGTGCCTCATCTCAGCGCTGGGGAGGCCCCGGGCCCCTCAGAGCCATGCCGAGGGCGCCCAGGAGCCCAGAGGGACTCGGGGGACTCCGAGGCCTCTGTGGGCACTGTGGCCCAGCTCCCCCGCCCAGCTTTCTCTGCTCTTCTGGGCAGAGGCTGCCCGAAGGCTCCTTCAGGAGAGGGGGAGACCTGGGGGCGGGGCAGGGGTCGAGGCCAGGAGCCCCTGCCTTGGGCTGCCGCCCCTTTCCCTCCCCTCAGGACCAGAGCCTTCTTCGGCCTTCCCTGGTCTGCCTGAGCCCCCAGCACAGAGGGCTGCCCTGGGCCGCAGAGCCCTGCCTCAGCCCCTTCCTCCCCGGTCCAGAGGCCTCCCCTCTCTGGGCCTCTGTTTCCTCAGCTATAAAGTGAGAGGGTGGGAGATGCTGCCCTCTAAGATCCCTTCCAGCCCTCAGCCTCCGGGGAGAGCCTGGAGGGAGTGGGGAGGCCTGGCCAAGGCTAGTTCCCAATTTCTGCTCAGTCTAGCCAGGCCCTTGGAATGGGCTCTGAGCAGGTCCAGCTGGGCCAGTTTCCTGGCTTAGCTCCCAATAGTGCACTCAAGCTTCCCCACAATGCCCACAACTCAGTAAAATGTTCTCAGCCCTCGGCAGAATCCGGCTGGTCCCACCATTGACCAGAGAGGGAGCCCAGCCAGCTCCTGACCAGAGGCACAAGATGGAGCCTGCCACGTGGGTTCACTCAGTTGCCCCAATTCATCCCTCTGTGCCCTCCCTCCTCTCCCAGGAGGAGCAGCCCAGGCTGACTCCTGAGCTGGGGAAACAGAGCAAGCCAGGCAGGCAGGGGCAGCTGGAGCAGTCAAGGGGGAAGGTTCTAGAAGCAGGTGACAGTTGGCAGCATGGCCCCAGCCCATGTGAGCCTGGGGCAGGAGCCCCCTGTGTGCAATCAGCAGAGCTGAGGGGTCATGGAAGCCAGGGGAGGAGGGAAGCAGCCTGCCCCCCACCCCAGGGAGCCAGCCCTGACCCTGGAACAGCAGGGCATGAAGGGGGCAGATCCTGGCCTGAGAGGATTCCCCTCCCTTCTGATGCCCAGGAAAACCAGCTAGTCACTGCCAAGGTGCCCCATCTGCACCTTCCCTCGTGGCAGGCTCTGTGTAACAGACCCAGAGAAGATGAGCTCTCCTTCCCTGACTGCAGTCAAGCCTGTGCCAGGTGGAGGCCAGACCAGAGACTGCCCACATCCTGGGCTTGCTACCTCAGGGCTGGCGGGCTGGCAGGCTGGCTCTCTCCCCCTGTCTCCTCCCCACCTTGAGTGTAGTGGAAGCTAGAGACAGAGGAGGGCCCCATGGAGGAGGAAGCTGGAGGCAGGGGGTCTAGACCAGGGTACCAGGCTTTCCCAGCCCAACCTCCACCTTGTTCTCTACCCAAGTCCTCTACCCTAGAGGGCTCCTTCCCTGGGAGCCTGGAGGGGGTGTGGAGCAGGGGGCAGAGCCTGGGAGCACAGGGAAAGGGAGCAGGTGGCATGGGGGGAAGTAGGGGCAGGAAGATGGAGGAGGCTGTGTTTTCAGAAGGGATGACTGAGGAGCAGAAGTAAGCAGGACTATGAAGAAGTCACCATAGAAGATCTTTATTTTTCTTTTTGGGATGGGAGAGCTTTTTATTTTTAGAGCAAAGAATGTAAGATAACACATTAAAAGTTCAAAGTCTTTCATGAGCAACATCTGGGGAGAGGATGACTTTGCACCTTCTGATCTTCTGAAATCTCCAGGAAAGCTGCAGGAGGCAGGGGAGGGGAGGGGAGGGGAGGGGAGGAAATGGAAGGAAGGGGAGGGGAGGGGAGGGGAGAGAAGGGAAGGGAGGGGAAGGAAGGGCAAGGGGAGGAGAGGGGAAGGAGAGGGGGAGGGAAGGGAAGGGAAGGGAAGGGAAGGGAAGGGAAGGGAAGGGAAGGGAAGGGAAGGGAAGGGAAGGGAAGGGAAGGGAAGGGAAGGGAAGGGAAGGGAAGGGAAGGGAAGGGAAGGGAAGGGAAGGGAAGTGGAGGGAAGGGAAGAGAAAGGAAGGGAATGGGGGGAAGGGAAGGCGAGGGAAGGCGAGGCAAGGAGAGGCAAGGCAAGGGGAGGGGAGGGGAGGGAAGGGAAGGCAAAGGAAGTCAAGGGAAGGCAAAGGAAGTCAAGGGAAGTCAAGGGAAGGGAAGGGAAGGGAAGGGAAGGGAAGGGAAGGGAAGGGAAGGGAAGGGAAGGGAAGGGAAGGGGAAGGGAAGGGAGGGGAGTAGATGGAACATACAGAGGGAAGGGAAAAGGGAGGTGAGGGAAGGGAAGGGAAGGGGAAGTGAAGGGAGGGGAGATAAAGTCAGGTAAGAATAGTGAAGGGCCTCCCAGACAGGGAAGGGAAGTTCAGGAAAGGGAAGGGAAGCAAATGTGAAGGGAAGATCAAGGAAGGGGTAGAGAGGGAAGTGAAGAAAAAAGGTCAGGGATGTAAAGGGAAGGGAAATGAGGGGAGGGAAGTGGAGGGGAGGGAAGGGAAGAGTAGAGAAAAGAAGCAAAGGGCTGGCAGGGCTCTGAAGAAGGAAAGGTCAGGTAAAGTCAGGTCAGGAATGGGAAGGGAAGGGGAGGGAAGGAAAGGGAAGGTTGGAGAGGGAAGGAAAGGGAGGGAAGGAAAAGAAATGAAAAAGAAGGGAATGGAAGTGGATGGAAGGGAAGGTGAGGGAAGGGATGGGAAAAGGAAGGAAGGGAAGGGAAGGTCAGGGAAAGGAAAAGAGTGGAAGGGAAGGGAATGGAAAGAAAGGGAAGGGAAGAGAGGAGAGGATCAGGGAAATGAAGGGAAAGGAAGAGAGAATCAAGAAAGTGAAGGGAGGGGAAGGAATGAAAAGTCAGGGAAAGGAAGGGCACGGAAGAGGAGGACAAGAAAGGGAAGGAAATAGCAGGGAAGGGAAGAGAAGCAAAGGAAGGTCAGGGACGTGAAGGGAAGGTGAGAAACGTGAAAGGAAAGGAAAAGCAGAAAGGAGGACAGGGAATGGAAGCTCAAGAAATGGATGGAAGGTACTTAGGGAAGGGAATATAGAAGGTACTTAGGGAAGGGAAGACTAAGTGGAGGGAAGTGGAGGGAAACAAGTAAGGGAAGGGAATGAAAGGAAGGGGAAAGGAAATGGAGGGGAAGTTAGGGGAAGGGAAAGGAAGAGGATCAGGGAGTGAAGGGGATGGAAAGAGAATGGAAAAGGTCAGGGAAGTAAAGGGAAAGGATGAGAAAAGAAGGGATTGGAATGGAACAGAGGGAAGGGGAGGGAAATTAAATGAAGTTACAAGGTCAGGTCAGGTCAGGAAAATAAATGGAAATGCAGGGCAGCAGGGAAGGGAAGGGGAAGGGAAGGTCATCTGAGGGAGGGAAGGGAGGGAAGGGGGATGGAGGGGAAGGGAAGGGACAAGGGACAGGGAAAGGAAAGGAATGAAACAGAAGGGAAAGGGAGGGGACAAAGGGAAGGGAAGGGGAAAGGGAAGGGAAGGGGAAAGGGAAGGAAGGGCAGAGAAGAGGAGAACAGAGAAGGGTACCTCAAGAAATGGAAGGGAAGGGAAGTAAAGGGAAAGGGTAAGGGGAAGGGAATGGAAGCAAGGGGGAAGAGAGGATCAGTGAAGTTCACTGAAGGGAATGGAAATGGATTGGAAAGAAAGGTCAGATAAGTGAAGGGAAGGGATGGAAAGGAATGTGGAAAGAAGGGATTGGAAGAGAGGGGAGGTGAAGGATGGGGTGGGATGAGGGAGGGGGGAAGATAAGGGAGGGTAAAGGGAGGGAAGGGAAGGTGAAGGGAGGGGGAGGGGAGGGGAGGGGAGGGAAGGGAAGGGAAGAAGGGAAGGGAAGGGAAGGGAAGGGAAGGGAAGGGAAGGGAAGGGAAGGGAAGGGAAGGGAAGGGAAGGGAAGGGAAGGGAAGGGAAGGGAAGGGAAGGGAAGGGAAGGGAAGGGAAGGGAAGGGTAAGGAAGGGAAGGGAAGGGAAGGGAAGGGAAGGGAAGGGAAGGGAAGGGAAGGGAAGGGAAGGGTAAGGAAGGGAAGGGGATGGAAGGGAAGTGGATGGAATGGAAGATCGATGATCAGGGAAGTGAAGGGACTGGAAAGCAAATGGAAAAGGTCAGGGAAGTGAAGGGAAGGGATGGGAAAAGAAGGGATTGGAATGGGGGGAACGGGGAAGAGAAGGAAAGGGGAAGGGGAGGGAAATGAAGTGAAGGGAATCCAGTCAGGTCAGCTCAAAAAAGTGAATGGAAGTGCAGGGCAGGGAAGGTGAGAGCAGGGAAGGGAAGGGAAGGGAGGGGAGGGAAAGGAGAATAGAGGGGAAGGGAAGAGGATAGGGAAGGGAAAGGAAGGACTATTAGGAAGGGCAATGGAGGGGAAGGGAAGAGGGAGAGGAAGGGAAGGGATGGTAAAGGGAGGGGAGAGAAGGGATATAGAAGGGAGGGGAAGGGAAGGGATTTGGAAGGTAGGGGAGAGAAGGGATATAGAAGGGAGGGGAAGGGAAGGGATTTGGAAGGTAGGGGAGGGAAAGAATGGGAAAGGAAGGGCAGAGAAGAGGAGGACAGCAAAAATCAAGAAATGGAAGGTAAGGGAAGCAAAGAGCTTTAAGGAAGGGAAGGGATAAATGGAGGGAAAGTTAGAAGAGAATGGATTGAAGGGGAAGGGAAGAGAGGATCATGGAAGTGAAGGGAATGGAAAAGGTCAGGGGTGAAGGGAATGGAAAAGAAGGTCAGGGAAGGGAAGGGATGGAAAGAGAGGGGAGGGAAATGAAGGTGAGGTCAGTGCAAGTCAGGTCAGGAAAGTGAATGGAAGTGAAGAGTAGGTAAGGTGAATCAGAGCAGAAAAGGAAAAGGAAGGGATGGAAGGGTAAGGGGGAAAAAGTTAAGGGAGGGGAAGGGCTTGAAGGGAAGGGAAAGAAAAGGAAGGGATCAGGAGGGAAAGGGGAGGGGAGGGGAAAGGGTAGAGAGGAGGGGAGAAAAAAGAAGGGAAAGAAAGGGAAAGGATGGGGAAGGGAGAGGAGGAAAAGATGGGGAGGGGAAAGGAAGGGGCAGGGGAAAGGAAAGAGGGAACAGAAGGGAAGGGGAAAAGGAAGAGATGGGGAGAGAAGGGGAGAAAGCAGAGAAGATAAGAGAGAGGGGAAGGAACATGGGCAGGAAAGGGGAGGTGGGGGAAGGGAAGGGAAGAAGGGTAGGTGAGAGAAGGGAAGGGAAGGTGAGGGGAAGGGTGAGGGGAGGGGAGGAAACACAGGGAGGGAAGGGGAGGGGAGGGAACAGAAGGGAAGGAAAGGAAAGGATCAAATGGAGGAATAGGACAGGGGAGGGGTTGGGGAGGTGAGGGGAAGGGTTAGGAAGTAAAGGGATGAAAGGGGAGGTAGGGGGAGGAAACACAGGGATGGAAGGGGAGGTGGGGGAAGGGAAGGAGAAGGACCAGAAGGGACAGAGCAAAAGGAGGACAGGGGAGGTGAGGGAAGGAAAGAGAAGGGGAAGGGAAGGGAAGGAGAGGGCAGGAGGAGAGAGGAGGGGAGGGGAGGTGGGAAAAAGAAAATGAGGGAACACGGGGAAGGAATAGGAGGAGGGGGAAGGGAAGGAGATAATGGGACGTGGGGAAGAGAAGAGGGAAGGGGAGGAGAGGAAAAGGGAGGGGAGGGAACATAGGGAGGGGAGGTGAAGAGGAAGTAAGGGAAGGAGGAAGGGGAGGGGAGGGAAAGTGAGTAGAACATATGAGGGAAGGAAAGGGGAAAGGGGAGGGAAGGGAAGGTGGGAGAAGGAAAGAAGAGGAAGGGGAGGGAAGGAGAATGAAGAGAAGGGAGGATAAGGGAAGGGAAGGAGAGGGGAGAGAGGGGAAGGGAGGGGGAAGGGGAGAGGAGAATGAAGGGAAGGGAGGATAAGGGAAGGGTAGGGAAGGAGAGGGGAGAGAGGGGAAAGGAGAGGGGAGAGAGGGGAAGGGGAGGGGAAGGGGAAGGAATGGGGAGGTGGGGAAGGAGAAGTGGGGGAAGAGGAAGGAGAAGAAAGGGGAGGGGAAATAGGGAAAGGACAAGGAGTCAAGGGGAGGTGAGGGAAGAAAAAGAAAGGGGAGGAGAAGGGAGGGAAATGGAGGGGGGAAGGGAAGGGAAGGAAAGGGGATGTCCAGTAAGGGAAAGTAAGGCCAGGGAAGATGAGGGGGAGTAGAGGGCATTGGAGAGGAGTGGGAAGGGGAGAGGAGGGGAAGTGGCAGAAGGAAAGAGGGGAATGGAAGAGGAGGGAAGGGGAAAGGAGGGAAGGGATGGGTGGGGAGGGAAGGGGAGGTTGGGGTAGGGAGGGAGGTAAGGGAAGGGGAGTTGAGAAGTGTTGGGACAGGAGGGAAGAGGAGGTGGGGAAGGGAAGAGTAGGTGAGGTAAGGGAATCAGGGAAAGAGTAGGGGAGGTAAAAGGAGGTGGTGACAGGGAATGGGGAGGGAAGGGAAGGGAAGGTGGTAGAAGGGAAGGGGGAAGGGGAGGAGAGGGAAGGGGAAGTGGGAACAGGAAAGGGGAGGGAAGTGAAAAGAAGGGAAGGGGAGGTGAGGAGAGCTGGGGAGAGAAAGGAAGGTGGGGGAAGAGGAGGGGAGGAAGGGAAGGGGAGTTAGGGGGGTGGTGACAGGGAAGGGGAAGGGGAGGAAAGGAGAGGGAAAGAAAGGGAATTGAAGGGGAGGGAGGGAAGGGGAGGGGAGGTTGAGGAAGGGAAGGGGAGGTTGGGGAAGGGAAGGGGAGGGAAGGATGGTGAGGGAAGAGAAGGGAAGGGGTGGTTAGAGAAAGAAGGGAGGGAAGAGAAGGGAAGGGAAAGGAGGGAGAAGAGAGAGAAAGGAAGGGGTGGGAATGGAAGAGAAGGGGAGTGGAGAGGAGGGGAGGTTGGGGAAGGGAAGGGGAGGGAAGGGGGTGAAGGAAAGGGAAGGGAAGGTCGGGGAAGAGCAGAGAGTTGGGGGAAGGGAAGGGGAGGAGAGTGGGCAGGCAGGGGAGGGAACATGGGAGAGGGAAATGTTGGGGGGAAGGGAATGGAAAGGAAGGGGTGGGGGATGAGAAGGGGAAGGGAAGGGGAGAGAAGGGTAGCAGTGGGGAGGTAAGGGGAGGTGGCAGAAGGGAATAGGTGTAAGGGAAGTTGAGGGAAGGGAAGCGAAGGGGAGGGGAAAAGGAGTTGAGGGAAGGGGAGGAGAGGAGAGGGGAAAGGAGGGCAAGGGAGGGAACATGGGGAGGGAAAGATTGGGGGTAGGGAAGGGGAAGAAAGGGGTGGGGGAATGAGAAGGGGGAGAGAAGGAGAGGGGAGAGGAGGGAAACAAAAGGAGATAAGGGGAGGTGTGGGAAGGGGAGGAAGGGGAGGTAAGGGAAGGGAAGGTCAGGGAAGGGAAGGGATGGGGAGGAGAGAGGAGGAGAAGGGAGGGGAGGGATCACGAGAATCGGGAGGGGAGGAGAGGGGAATTAAGTAAATGGAGTAGAGGGGAGGAGAGGGGAAGGGGAGGGAACACAGGGAGGGAAGGGAAGGGGGAACTGAAGTGAAGGAGAGGGGAGAGAGGGAACATAGGAGGGGAGGAGAAGGGAAGGGAGGTGGGGGAAGAGAAGGGAAGGGGAGGAGGGGCAGGGAGGGAACGAACACAAGGAGGGGAGGGGAGAGGAAGTGAAGGGAGGTAGAGGATGGGAAGTGAAGGGAAGTATAGAGTGGGGAAGGGGAGGGGAAAGAGCAGAGGAGAGGAGAGGGAACACTTGGAGTAGGAGAGGGTAAAGGAGGGAAGGGAAGGGAAGGTCAGGGAAAGGAAAGGAAGGGGTGGGGAGGGGAAGGAACATGGGGAGGGGGAGGGGAGGAGTGGGAAGGGAAGGGGGAAGGGGAAGTGAGGTGAGGGAAGGGAAGGGGAGAGAAGGGGGGGAGGGAAGGGGAAGGAAGGGAATTCCGATCAGGGAAGGAAGGGAATGGGTGGAAAAGGGAGGGAACATGGGGAAGGGAGAGGAGGGGAAGGGAGGTGGGGGAAGGGAAGGTGGGGGAAGGGAAGGAAAGGGGAGGGAAGGGGAGGGGAGGTTAGGAAAGGGGAGGGGAGTGATGGAAGGGAAGGGGAGGGGAGGTTAGGAAAGGGGAGGGGAGTGATGGAAGGGAAGGGGAGGTCAGGGAAGAGGAGTTCAGGGAAGGGAAAGAAAAGGAGGGGTATGATGGTGGGCTCTAGTCCTTCCTAGACCCCAATTACACTGCTCCAGTCGATATCTGGACAGACATGACATCTTGAGCCCTTTCATCTTCCTGAACAGGGTCACTGAGAGTTTTGGGGCTCTTTGGTGCCAGGGGAGAGGTATAGGTCTTCCATTTCCATTCCTAACTGTTCAGGTGCTCGAGTGCCATAAGGCCAAGACTGGCTGTGAGCTGGAGCAGTCACTCCTCTTCTTCCCTCTGCAAATCTTTCATCACTAACTCCAACCAGAGTTGCCATCATGTCCTCTGGGATGGCATGATATCTTCTAGCATGGGCCATTAATGTAGGTTGCTGATGATGATTTTCTGGGATGACCTGGGACTGCCTAGCTTGGATGACTATTCCATCTCTTCCATCCCCAGTAGCAACGAATGCTACATGGAGATATTCAGGGAAGGCCTGAGGAGGGTGTCCATAGACTGTGTGGTGCATTGGAATGGCCCCTGGGATCTCATCACTTCCTCCACCCAGAGTTCCAACCGTAACATGGACCCACTGGTGGTGGAATGCATCTCCCTCTTTCATTTCCTCTCAAAATAATATGACCAACTTCTTGTTGAAATGGAACTCAAATGCTGGTTGGGGTGCAGGTCTACCATTCACTCTTCTCACTGGAACCTGTCCAGGGGACAGACAGAAAGGTCTCAAAACTGCCACAGAGTTAGGAGGAGAGTGGGGCTGCTGTTCTTTCATCTTCTCCTCTATAGAAGGCTATGAGACCATCATTCCCATCAACCTCCCAGAGATGGAATGTCTGATGTAGGGCCCCTCAGTCATGACAACCTCAGAACCCCCTCTACATAGCAACATCATTCAAGTTCTGTGATCTAACTGCTCCACCTAGGGGGTGACCAGTTTGCTGGGCTCAGTCATTTCCTCTCCATCTAGGTGGCAGGAGTGAGGGGGCCATATGTCTCCATAAACTCAAGTAGAAGGGTCCAGAAACCCACCGGGATTCAAAACAACATTCTCTCTCAAGCTGGTGAAGCTCTTCATTAGGATTGTTTGGTTTTCAGTGCCCTGAACTGTGGCTTTCCACAGGGATGTGACCCAGGGAAGAGGGGGGGCAGGGGTTCCCAGCTCCCAGACTCCTTTGCTCAAGGCTCAGAGGCAACAAGCCATTCTGGAAGACCTCCAGCCTCAGACACTCCCGAGCTGGACAAGTCACTTCCTTGCTGTCTGCCTCAGTTTCCCCAATCTATTAAATAGCAATCAGGACACCTCCTCCTTCCTGGACCTAATGAGATCCTGTTTGAGAAGCATTTGGCATGGTCCCTGGCACACATAAGTACCACATAAATGCTGTTACTGTCTAGACCAAACTAGGCCTGCCAAAGTGCTCCTCCAGCCTTGGCTGGAAGACCCCTCAGCCCATGTTCCACTCCCAAAGAGCTCAGGCTGGCAGAAAGGCTATTGAGCCTCCAGTGCCCCTGCCTGACCACATCCAGGAGATCTCCTCTCCTCTCCTCTCAGGGCTGTGTTCCAGAAACACTAGGAACCTTCCATCATCTGGGGCACAGGCTTTATCACCAATTGAAGGCCCTTGATTGGGGTTTGGTTTTTCTTTTCTGCCTGGGCTGATCTCACTGGAAATGAGGGTGTCTATGCCCACGCCCCTCAAAGTCAGGGCTGAGGCTGCACTACATGTACGAATGAGTGTGTTTTTGCCAGCTGACAATATCAGCTCCCAGAAGGCTGAGGGGGCTGACCATGGGAGCACTCATTTCACCTTCTCTGGGGAGGTCTCCCTCATCTTCTCTGAGCTCCCTCAGCCCTTCTTTGTCACTCACTTGGGACAGTCCCTGTGCCCCACAGCATTATTGGCCCTGAGAGGGAAGGGTGTGGCAGCATGGGCTGGCCAGGCAGTCCCTGCCATAGATCCCCTTGGGGACAGCACAGGTCCCTGAGCTCATGAGGTAACAACCCTGCAGCAGCCCCTGTGCCCTCCACTCTCCTTCTGGCTGTGGGGATGAAATGAAGCCTGTTCACTGGTTGCTCCTGCAGGAAGGCAGCCACAACCACAGGAAGAAACAGGAAACTGGTGGCCCCCACAGTCCTTTTCCCCATCTCCAGAAACTCCATCTCTGGGGGCCGCCTCCACAGAAGCCCAGAATTCTGGCTGCCTAGGCAGGAAGTAGTCCTCCCTGCTCTGACCTCTGCCCTGGTCAGCTGCACATGCCATCTGGACTGCTGCACTGGGTGATGGGAAGGAAGGTGGGGGGCAGAACAGTCCAATCATCTGTGAATGGAGGATGAAAAGAAGAGGTCTCCCCTGACCACTACCCCTCCCCTGCCCAGCTTGTCCCATCCTTACTCGAGGTCTAAGTGTGTACCAGATGAGTTTCCTCTTGTCCCAATCCAGTTGGCCAAGTCGATCTCTATCTCTCCCATGAGAATATTATGTCCCAGAAGGTCATTGTGCCACACGGAGAGGTTCAGCTTCTGGTCTATCAGGGCCATTTTCTCAATCTTGTACTGGAAAACACCCCAGCCACCCCCACAGCCAGATGAGGACAAAGGCACTGGGGCTGGTTTCCCAATGTTGGCCCCCGGACCCAAAAGTGGCCCTTTCTGCTGCCCCTCGCAAGGTCACAGACACCCTTTGGAGGGTCATCTTTCTCCATCCCTTCAGGCAGAAACGAGGACTGAGGAAAGAGGCCAGGGGAGTTGAAGCCTTGAGGACAGGGAACCAGCCAGGTGGGTGGCAGGACGTGGAAGACCCCAACCTGGGAGTGGAGGAGGCAGTGGGGGAGTCTGAGAGCCAAGGAGCTGTCCAGCAGCTGGAGAAGAGGCTCAGGTGCTCAGAGGGCATGAGGGCTGGGAAGTGGGAGAGCAAGACTGTTTGCCCTGAAGGGGCAGGAAATCCATCACTGCCACCTCTGTGTGAACAAGAGCCAGGCCTAACTGGGGAGGGGACAGAGAAGGGGGGCTGTGCAGGTGCTGTGGAATCCTGGGAAGGGTCAGTTGGTTTTGCTAAACTGTCTCTCTCCTTTCCCTTTTTCTCTCTGCTTTCTTCTATCTTTCTTTCTGTCTCTCATTTTCTTTCCCTCCTTCCTCTATATCCCTGTCTCTGTATGTCTCTCCCTCATCTGTCTGTCTGTCTGTCTGTCTCTTTTCCTTAAGGGAAAGCTCTTGGTGAGGGCTGCACTGGTGAACCCCAGTGGATGCCAAGGGGTGCTCAACCCCAAACCGCTGACCCATGTCAGGTGAGAGAAGAAGAAAGCCACACTGGTCAGTTCCCATGCCTCTAAAGGGGAAGCTCAGGCATCCATCCCAGGAAATGATGGGCTTTGTCAGGGGTCTCCCCCTAGAGCATGGACAGGGCACGGTGACACTCCCCTGCAGAAGTCAACTGCAGCTGGAGGCTGAGCATGCTGAGGCCAGCAGAGCACACCAAGCCCAAGAGGCTCTCCTGTCTGTCTCCCCACTTACTGGCTGTCAGGGACTGCCCACAGAGCCAATGATTGGCCAGCCTTTCAAGCATGCCAGGCAGTCCCCAGTAGCGATGGCAGCTCCCTGAGCACCTCACACCGACAGCTGTTCCTTAGCATCTCTGCGGATGCACAGCCCCTCTGGCAGATGGGCTGGCACCCTAGCATCATAGTCCCATTTTACAGAGGGGGACAGCGCTCTGTGAGGCCATCTTGGCATGGTGTGGGCTGTTGGCACCCAGGCCCCTGGGTGCCCACCTGGGTCTCCTCCCTGGGGCCAACTCCGGGCTCACAGGGATTTGGAAAGCCAAGGGGGAAACCTGAGCCACTGAGCTCTTCCTACCTTCAGCATTTCTTGGAAAGTCGGGGTTCACAGTCCTTTTCCTCACAGACGTCTTCCTTTTACCCAGTTGGGTGCTGTCAGGGACCAGGTAGGTTTTGACGTACCTGGAACGGGAGCACCCAGGGGAGTGGGAAGAGCACCAGGCCTGGGGCATGGCCACAGACACCAGCAAGTGCATGGCAAGGAGAAGTGTCTGTGTGTGTGATGTGTGTGTGTCCTGTGTGTGTGGTGTGGGAGCTGTAGTGTGTGATGTGTGTGGTGTGTCTGTGGTATGTATGTGGTGTGTGATGTGTGTTGTGGGCGTGGTGGGTGTGTGGTGTGAGGATGTGGTGTGTGTGTGGTGGGGGATGGGGGTGTGTGTTATATGTGGTGTGTGTGCAGTGTGTGTAGTGTGTATGGTGTGACTGTGTCTGTGTGTGGTGTGTGTGGCATGGAGGGTGTGATATTTGTGTGGTATGGGAGTGTATGTGACATGTGTGGTGTGTGGTGTGGGTGTGAGTGTGATGTGTAATACATCTCTGTGCGGTGTGTGTGTGTGGTGTGTGTAGAGTGTGGTGTGTGTATGGTGTGTGTGTGGTATGTGTGTGTGGCATAGGGGTGTAGTGTTTGTGAGTTGTGTGTAGCCACTCATCCTGGCCCCCTTCTCACAAACCCACCAGTGCACTTAGGCCAAGCCAGCAGGTTCCTCCCATCCCGCCCGGGTATCAACAGGTGATGAAGAACATTCCCCAGAAGGAGCTTCCAGACTGCACAACAACACAAGCCCACAGCTGAAACCCAAGGAACCTGCCTGTGGGCCCCAGGGGAAGGGGTGCCTGGACTAGGGCCAGGACAGACCAGGGGCCAAAGGCAGAGGATGGGACCGAGCCAGGAGGGGACTCACGGGTCAGTTCTGTCTTTACGTCCATCGGCCACCTGCCAGGTTCTTGCACTGACGCACATAAATGTTGAATTCTCCAAATGTCTCGTCATAGTCCAGAGCCACCTGGACTGCTCCCTGGATATCTGTGGGCCTCAGGTCCCCTTTCGAGAAACTCAGCACCCTGCCTTTGACCTGGACAAAAGCAGAGGGACCAGCTCAGGGACATCCTTGACCAGTACAGGCCCCCTCCCCAGGCCCTCCTGTGTCACCTCTGAAATGGGAGGGCATTGGATCCGGTGGGAACCAGAAAGGGGAAAGCCTAGGAGGGAGGCGAGTTGGGCTGCTTTTCCTGGCAGTTAGTCACTTCCCTCTGTCCAGCAAGGCTGCTTCTGGGGAGTGGGAGCCCCAAGGGAGCCATGCTTCCACAGGGTGGCACTTACGGAGGATGAGGCCATGTCAGAGGGGCTTTGGGGGTTCGGGGTTCTTTGGATCTTGGTCGATCTGGAAGCTTCCTTCACAATTCAGACCGGGCTCCTTCTGTCCAAACAACCAGAGACACTCAACCCTGGGCTGAGATCTCCTGGGCCCAACACCGGGGGAAAAAACACCAGAGACACAAGACCCTACCCACTCACTGCTCTCCCCATAGGCATTAGAAGGACTGGTGTGGAAAGGCAAAATAGTTTTTAGCCTACGGGCTCAGACTAGGGAGTCTGGAAGGCCAGGGCAGCTCTCCACAGGGGGCATCCATCCCACCTGGAACATAACCTACATGACCTGGAGGGAGCAACTCCTGCCCTTGCCTCTGAGCCTCAGGGAAAATGAAGGAGGCAGACAATGAGCTGTCCACTCTCATCTTGTTCTGAATCTATGATCCTTTGGCCCCAATTTCCAGAGGAGGAAGCTGAGGCAGAGAGAGCCTAGGAACATGGACAGAGCTCTCTCCCTCTCCCTCCCTCCACAAGAAGCTCACTCCATCATAAGAGAGGGCTCATTCTTCCCATGATCCCTCCCGGTATGTAACCTACACTGCAAAGTCCTGGTCCTGCTCTCAGGGTTAGCCAAGCACAATCATTCTTATACCTCACCACAGACTGACTATGGAATGCCTGGAACTCTTGGGCTCTTTGTCCTCGCTAACCCCATTGACCTGTCTACCCTGGGGGTGATTGGCATCCACAGTACCCAGGTACCAATTAGTGCTGCCCTCCAGTAAGCTCTCATCTGCATGACAAGAGAAGAATGAGCCTCACTTCACCTCTGTTCAGGATTGAGCTGACCATCCAGATGAGGGCAGAGTGTCAGGAATCTGCAGAGAGCCCAGACTAAGTTAGTCTGTATCCCCCACATGCCTCTTCTCTCACATCCCCCTAACCCTCCTGTGCTCCAACACCCTTAATACCTCACTAAAAAATCAGAGGGGCATTCCCTACCCCAGCCAAAAGAGAACAAAGGGTGAAAAGGAGAGCTGCAGGACCCATTGCTAGTTGGGCAAAGAGAGGCAGAGGGAGCAATTGCCCAGGAAGAGAGGAGTCAAAACCAGTAGTATTTGCCCCTTGGAGACCAAAGAGAAAGGAGGAAGGGGCAGAGAGAGAGTCAGAGCCCAGGAGCCCAAGCCCTTCAGAGCCAATCCAGTGGGCTCTCCCATCATGATTCAACAGTCACAGGCAGCTTTACAAGAGGCCCTGACATACATGTAAAGTCAAGAGACCACCTTTGCCTGGCACCTAGAGTTTCCATTTTCAGGCACCGAGCCGACACCCTCCTCCCATACACAGAGAGCTGACCCTGAGGACTGACCAATAGAAACTCACCATGGCAACCCTCTGTGACACAAGGCTGGGAAGGAGCCAGGGCTCAGACTCTCCTTGGTGCAGAGGGTTTGACAAGGGAGCAGGGCCGGCAGCAGCCTCCCCCCTCCCCCAGGCAGACCAGTGCCCACACCTCTGGGCTCTCCTCTATCGCCAGGGGCTTTAAACCTTGGCTGCCGCCCCCAAGCACCCCCTGGGCCACCCGCCTTCCCGGAAGGCAACCTCAGACGCAGATGGAGATACCGAAAAGCCCCAAACGCTGTGCCCAGCCCCCAGCGTGGCAGGGAGGAACCTGCACCCTCCCTGCTGGCTCCCTGCACACAGTTAGGCCTCCCCGAACGAGGGCAGAGTGGCCCAAGGCGGGAAAGACGGACGCCCGCCCGCCCGAGGGCCTCTCCCTCCCTGCCTCCGAGCCCCGGCAGCAGGCTAGGAAAAGTCGAGGGTGCTGAGCCTGGGTCTGCCAAAGAGCTCAGCTGGGAAGCCTGAACGGGGGGGGGGGGGGGGGGGCCGAGGGCTCTGAGGCTGTCCGCGGTCACGGACAGGGAGGGACCCGGGGCCAGCCCAGCCCTTCTCGGAATCCCGTCTGGCAATGCCTAAAACCAGCCACCAAGGGCTACAGAGCCAGAGCCACAACAGAAACTGGGGGCTCCTCTCCTCCTCGGGGACCCCCCCCACGGCTCCAGCCCAGACCCCTCCCCGGGCTGCCTTCAGAACAAGGGATGGCATCAGTACCCCATGCGGTGGTGGCTCATTCCACGGCCTGCCTTCACCCTGGCCAGGGCTGTTGGACGCTGCAGCCGCTGTGTTAAACAAGACTCCTCTGCCTGAAGCCCGCCAGAGCGCCTCAATTTCACTGGCTGGGCGGTGACGTCACAATGGTGCCCTCGGCCAATCAGCTCTCAGCCCTGGACAGCTCAGCCTCAATTGTGACCTTGGCCCGAGCCTCCGCGGGGGCAGCAGCAGGCTGGCCCAATCCGTCCTCGGGAAGCTCCTTAGGGAGTGTCACCGGGGACCTCCGTGCCCCGAGCCCCGGGGCTCCCTCAGGGAACACACACAGCCCAGTTAGCCTCTCTGCAAAAGGCAAAAAGCACGTCCCTCCAGAGCCCAGGAGCTCCGCCCCTGCACCTCTCCGCCGGCCCTCCGGCCCTCCTGCACCCCCCACGCCGCCCCCAGGCCCCACACTCGGGCCCCACGTCCTCCCTCGGGGACTCCCGGGCACTCCCTCCCATCTGACCTGGCTTCCTGCCCGTCCTCTCCCCAGAGGGCCTTTCTCCTACTTCCCCCCTCCTTCCCCCCCCCCCCCCCCCGCCTTCGGGGACTCTTGAGGGTCGACGTGTCCCGGGGGGTCCCCGCGTGCTGGGGGGCTGCACTGGCAGCTTTCCCGAACCACAAAGAGCCTCCTGGAAGGCCCTGGCCCGAGACACCGGCCCGGCCTGTCTTTCCCAGAACGCTCCAACGAGAGGGAGGAGCCGGGCCCTTGGCCAGTGGCAGGATCGCTTGAGCAGCAGCCTCTGCTCCAGCCCTCCAGAGGGAGGGTGGTGCCTCATCTCAGCGCTGGGGAGGCCCCGGGCCCCTCAGAGCCATGCCGGGGCCGCCCAGGAGCCCAGAGGGTCTCCGGGGACTCCGAGGCCTCTGTGGGCACTGTGGCCCAGCTCCCCGGCCCAGGAGCCCCTGCCTTGGACTGCCGCTGTGGATCCCCCAGCACTTTCCCTCCCCTCAGGACCAGAGCCTTCTTCAGCCTTCCCTGGTCTGCCTGAGCCCCCAGCACAGAGGGCTGCCCTGGGCCACAGAGGATGGGTCTTCGAGCCCTGCCTCGAAGCACCTTCCTCCCTGGTCCAGAGGCCTCCCCTCTCTGGGCCTCTGTTTCCTCAGCTATAAAGTGAGAGGGTGGGAGATGCTGCCCTCTAAGGTCCCTTCCAGCCCTCAGCCTCTGGGGAGAGCCTGGAGGGAGTGGGGAGGCCTGGCCGGAGGCTAGTTCCGAATTTCTGCTCAGTCTAGCCAGGCCCTTGGAATGGGCTCTGAGCAGGTCCCGCTGGGCCAGTTTCCTGGCTTAGCTCCCAATAGTGCACTCAGGCTTCCCCACAATGCCCACAACTCAGTAAAATGTTCTCAGCCCTCGGCAGAATCCGGCTGGTCCCACCATTGACCAGAGAGGGAGCCCAGCCAGCTCCCAACCAGAGGCACAAGATGGAGCCTGCCACGTGGGTTCACTCAGTTGCCCCAATTCAGCCCTCTGTGCCCTCCCTCCTCTCCCAGGAGGAGCAGCCCAGGCTGACTCCTGAGCTGGGGAAACAGAGTAAGCCAGGCAGGCAGGGGCAGCTGGAGCAGTCAAGGGGGAAGGTTCTAGAAGCAGGCGACAGTTGGCAGCATGGCCCCAGCCCATGTGAGCCTGGGGCAGGAGCCCCCTGTGTGCAATCAGCAGAGCTGAGGGGTCATGGAAGCCAGGGGAGTAGGGAAGCAGCCTGCCCCCCACCCCAGGGAGCTAGCCCTGGCCCTGGAGCAGCAGGGCACAAAGGGGGCAGATCCTGGCCTGAGAGGATTCCCCTCCCTTCTGATGCCCAGGAAAACCAGCTAGTCACTGCCAAGGTGCCCCATCTGCACCTTCCCTCGTGGCAGGCTCTGTGTAACAGACCCAGAGAAGATGGGCTCTCCTTCCCTGACTACAGTCAAGCCTGTGCCAGGTGGAGGCCAGACCAGAGACTGCCCACATCCTGGGCTTGCTACCTCAGGGCTGGCTGGCTGGCAGGCAGGCTTTCTCCCCCTGCCTCCTCCCCACCTTGAGTGTGGTGGAAGCTAGAGACAGAGGAGGGCCCCATGGAGGAGGAAGCTGGAGGCAGGGGGTCTAGACCAGGGTGCCAGGCTTTCCCAGCCCAACCTCCACCTTGTTTTCTACCCAAGTCCTCTACCCCAGAGGGCTCCTTCCCTGGGAACCTGGAGGGGTTGGGGAGCAGGGGGCAGAGCCTGGGAGCACAGGGAAAGGGAGCAGGTGGCATGGGGGGAAGCAAGGGGCAGGGAGATGGAGGAGGCTGTGTTTTCAGAAGGGATGACTGAGGAGCAGAAATAAGAAGAAGGACTACGAACAAGTCACCATAGAAGATCTTTATTTTTCTTTTGGGGTCGGGTGAGCTGTTTTACTCTTAGAGCAAAGAATGTAAGATAACATTAAAACTTCAAAGAACGTCCTCCATGAGCAACATCTGGGGAGAGGATGACTTTGCACCTTCTGATCTTCTGAAATCTCCAGGAAAGCTTCAGGAGGCAGGGAAGGGGAAGGGAGGGGAGATAAGGGAGGGAAAGGAAGGGAGGGGAGAGGGGAGAAGGGGAGGGAAGGGAAGGGAGGGGAAGGAGAGAGAAGAGGAGGGGAGCTAAGTGGAGGGGATGAAGGGGTAGTGAAGGGAGGGAAGGAAAGGGGAGGGGAGGGAAGAGGAGAGAAGAGGAGTGAAGGAAAGTGGAGGGGAGGAAAATGGAGGGGAGGGAAGGGGAGGGGAGAGAAGGGGAGGGAAGGGAAAGGAGGGGAAGGGGAGAGAAAAGGAGGGGAGGAAAGTGGAAGTGGAGGGGAGAGAAGGGAAGTGGAGGGGAGGGGAGGAAAGGGAAGGCGAGGAGGGGAGGGAAAGAAAGATGAGGGATAGGTGAGAGAAGGGAAGGGAAAGTTGATGGTGAGGGGAAAGGAGGGGAGGGGAGGGAAGGAGAGAGGAGGAAAGGGGAGGGAAGGGAAGGGAAGGGAAGGGAGGGGAGAGAAAGTTAGGTAAGGATAGTGAAGGGGATGCAGGGCAAGGAAGTGAAGTTCAGGAAAGTGAAGGGAAGATCAGGGAAGAGGTGGAGAGGAAAGTGAAGGGAAGAAAAGAGAAGGTCAGGAGTAAAGGGAGGGGAGGAAAGTGGAGAGGAGGGGAGGGGAGGGATAGAGAGGGGGGATAGCGAGGGGAGGGGAGGGGAGGGAAGGGAAGGGAAGAGAAGGGAAGGGAAGGGAAGGGAAGGGAAGGGAAGGGAAGGGAAGGGAAGGGAAGGGAAGGGAAGGGAAAGGAAGGGAAGTGGAGGGGAGGGGAGGGTAGTGGAGGGAAGGGAAGGGGAGGGGAAGGAAGGGAAGGGAAGGGAAGGAATGGGAGGGAAGGGGAGGGGAGGGAGGGTAGTGGAGGGAAGGGAAGGGGAGGGGAAGGAAGGGGAAGGAAGGGAAGGGAGTATCTTGCCATTTAGTCCTTCCTAGACCCTGGATACAGTGACCCTGGGGGAATTTGGGTAGATGGAGCATATTCTGCTCTTCTATCTTCCTGTACAGGGTCATCTGGGATATTTTGGGATCTTGGGTTCCAGGGAAGAGTGCTAGGTCTTCTATTTCCATTCCTGACCATTGGTCCTCCAGAGTCATATCATTGAGACAGGCAGTGGACAGAGGCAGCTTCTCTTGATGTTCTTCTCCCTGGGAATCTTCCATCACTGACTCCAGCCAGAGCTTCCAGCATGCCCTAGGAGAGGGCACAATACCTTCAAGAATGGGCCATTAATCTAGGTGTGTGATGATAATTGTTTGGGAGGACCTGGAACTGCCTCTTTTGGGGGCCTACTTCATCTCTTTCATCCCCAGCACTAGTGACAGCTACATGGAGATATTCGGGAAGTGACTGAGGCTGAGGCTCGTAGACCATGGGGGGCAGTGGTGTGGCTCATGGGATCTGATCACCTCCTCCACCCAAAGGTGTCCCAAGCAGGTTAGGGAGGGTATGGCTGACCCTGACATAGACCACTGGTGGGGGGATGGTTCTCCCCCTCCCATTTCCTCCCAGGGGAACGTGGCCACCTTCTTGTTGAGATGGAGGCATACTTGGGTGGGTTCCAGGCAGTGGTTGGGGTCCGGGTCTACCATCCAGTCTTCTCACTGGAATCTGTCCAGGGGACAGTCGAAAAGGTCTCAAAACTGCCACAGAGTTCATAGGAGGAGAGTGTGGCTGCTGTTCTTTCATCTCCCTCACTGCAGGAGGTTTTAAGACCACCATTCCCATTAGCCTCCCAGGGAAGGAATGTTGTCTGATGTAGGGCCCCTCAGTCATGACAACCTCAGAACCCCCTCTGCATAGTGACATCCTTCAGGCTTTGTGATCTCACTGCCCCCCACAGGGGTGACCAGTTTGCTGGGCTCAGTCATTTCCTCTCCATCTAGGTGGCAGGAGTGAGGGGGCCATCTGTCTCCATAAACTCAAGTAGAAGGGTCCAGAAACCCACCGGGATTCAAAACAACATTCTCTCTCAAGCTGGTGAAGCTCTTCATCAGGATCGTTTGATTTTCAGTGCCCTGAACTGTGGCTTTCCACAGGGATGTGACCCAGGGAAGAGGGGGGCAGGGGCTCCCAGCTCCCTGACTCCTCTTTGCTCAGGCTCAGAGGCAACAAGCCATTCTGGAAGACCTCCAGCCTCAGACACTCCCTAGCTGGACAAGTCACTTCCTTGCTGTCTGCCTCAGTTTCCCCATCTATTCCCCAGGACACCTCCTCCCTCCTGGACCTAATGAGCATTGGCATGGTCCCTGGCATAAGTGCCACATAAATGCTGTTACTGTCTAGACCAAACTAGGCCTGCCAAAGTGCTCCTCCAGCCTTGGCTGGAAGACCCCTCAGCCCATGTCCTACTCCTAAAGAGCTCAGGCTGGTAGAAAGGCTATTGAGCCTCCAGTGCCCCTGCCTGACCACATCCAGGGGCTCTCCTCTCCTCTCAGGGCTCTGTTCCTTCCATCATCTGGGGCACAGGCTTTATCATGAATCAAAGGCCCAGGTTTGGGGTTCAGTTTTTCTTTCCTGCCTGGGCTGGTCTCACTGGACGTGAGGGTGGCTGTGCCCAAGCCCCTCAAAGTTAGGGCTGAGAATGAGTGTGCTTTTGCCAGCTGACAATATCAGCTCCCAGAAGGCTGAGGGGACTGACCATGGAGCACAGGTCAGATCTAGAGCTGGACCCAAGACATCACTTAGTGTTTCTGGTGAGAAAACCAAGCAACTTGGAGAGAGTAAGGGACTGGCCCAAGGTCACCCAGGCACTAAGTAGAGCAGAGCTGAGATTCCAGCCCAGCTGGGCTGATCCCAGATGCAGTCCTACCCTTTCCTCTACATCACAAAGGTGAACATCACTGAGGAGCAGCAGTGGGCCCAGCAGACTGGCTCACACCAGTCTTTGCACTCCAGCTTCTGCACCCCAGGAGAGGCACTCCCTGCACCCCTGCTTCTTCTGCCAGCCCATCTGCAGTTGCCCTTCCATCCTCACTGCCCTCCTGGGGCCCGGGGTGACCAGGTCATTCCCCAGTCCAGTAGCCTTGACTCAGCACTCCACCGGTCCTGAACAGCCTCTCCTGAGGGCAGTGGCATTCATTCCACGCTGACTGTCCCCTTCCTTCCCAATGCTTACTGATTTCTGGGACTTTACTCTGATCTCCTGCTTGTCCAAGCCCTCCACTCTCCTTGGAGGCTGTGGAAATGAAGCCTGCTCACTGGCTACTCCTGCAGAGAAGGCAGCCACAACCACAATGAAGAAACATAAAAGCATTTTGCCCATCTCCAGAATCCCATAGCTTTTGATCAGTGGCAAAGACATTAGAGTGGCCACTGTCATCTACTTTGCCTCTGCAACCTATGCCTCTGCATGAGACCTTTCCATCAGTCTTGCAGTAGCAACCTTCCCTGTGGGTGGTCTTTTCCATTGCTTAGCTCAGTGCTTTTCATATAACAAGCACCAAATGCTTCCTCCCTCCCTCCCTCCCTTCCTTCCTTCCTTCTTTTCTTCACTGGTGCTGGACTCTGGGCAGCCTCAGGGAATGCTGGTTGCCTGATTGCCCATTTGAAGCCTCCCCAAAGATTCAGTGCCTCCTCTGCTCATCTTGAACTCTAAGGACTGTCTTGGACTCCTTCCTCTTGCACTGTCCCTCTACAAGTCTGGCCCCCTCTGCTTGATTTCCCCTTTCAGTCTCCTAAGACATTAAGTTTCGAAGATAACACCACCTTCTAGGTCATCCTTCTTCCATTGTACCTTGAGTCCATCCTCAGAACCATGACCAAAAGGCCCTTCCTTCTTTACAGCAAGATCTGCTTTTCTGCCTCTGCTCCAAGCCCTCCACTGCTTCCTGATTGCCTCAAAGGTGGAATCCAAACTTTTTGGTGGCTCCTCATCTAGGGGCTCCACTACCTTTCCTAGCTTTCACTTTGTTGACTCCCCCACTATGGTCCCATCGGGCTCTGGCCAAAGGGAAACTGACTCTGTCCCTAGGAAAGACCTCATGGTCTGCTGCCGCCATGTTCAGGCGGTTCCTGAGGTTTGAATGAGCCTACATGTGTCCAGTTTACTGAATTCCTGTCTAGGGATCCTGGCCCACTCCAATGACCCTGCCTTGGAGAATCTGGTCCTACTGCCAGCTTCTTTTCTCCTACCTCCAGCCTCAGCCAGGTCCTACTGGGTGGCACCTTTTGGATACACTTACTTCCTATTTTTGAGAAAGATTTTTGTTTGCCATTTATCCTAACTTCAGCCTGCAGTAACTGAAGCTCTAGGAAGGCAGGAGAGGAGGGATAGAGTGTGGAAAGGAGGCAGGAAGGGTGGCAGTTAGGAAAGTTGGGAGGTAGAGGGGCAGATATGGAGGGGGAAGGGAGGGAGGCTGGGAGGTATCAGTGGTGGGTGGGGAGGGACAGAGGGACAGAGAGAGGCAGTAAGAGTAGGTGTGAGGGAGAGATGGGGGGAGTTAGGGAGGGAAGAAGAGAGGTAGAGAGGAAGGGATGGAGGGAGGGTAGGAGAAAGGGAGAGAGATGGGTAGGCAAGGAGGTAGGAAGAGAAGAACGTAAAGGCGGAGGGAGGAAGGGAAGGAAGCTGGCATGTAGAGAAGGAGTATGCAGGAAGGGAGACGAGAAAGGAAGGGAGGCAGGGAGGAAGGTGAGAGGAAAGTTAGGAAAGGAAGTAGAAAGAAGGGAGATAGCTAGGTAGGGAGGAAGGTAGAGATATAGGGATGGAGATAGGAAGAGAGGGGGAAAGGGAAGGAGAAAGAGGAAGTTTGTGTGTGTGTGCAGACATAAAATTTGTCTACATTTCATCCATTATGGTAACTAGAAGTGTAATCCTATGAAACTGAAGGACAATAAATTTGCTCTGTTCATACAGTATAAATTAAGTTAAATGAATGGGAGTTCTAGTTACAAAAAACAGAAAGGGTTAAACTGTATCAAGTTTTAAATTTTGAGAATGGAAATAGTCATTATTGCTTTTTCATTTCTGAGGGATGTTACATGGAGGAGACTCTCCTAAATATACAAATTGCGTCGTATCTTATCTAATTAGGGGAAAGTAACATTCTAAAGAAATCCACTCAATGATGGCAACAGTAAAAATCAAAGGTATTTTCTACGACTTTGAAATTTTTCTCCCATTCACCTTCATTTATTAAATCAAATGGTTATGATAGATTGTTAACCTTTAGCCTAACAAGAAGTGCAATGTGTCAGACATGTGGCTCAATCAAAAAATTATGTGTTTAGATTCAAGAAAATTCAGTTTTCAAGTCCAAATGGCTTAAATCAAATTTACACTGTGCTTAATTATATATATATATATATATATATATCACTCCAAATTTCAGTATGTGCAAATTTTTATGAATGTAAATATTTGGTAGTTTATCTTCTCCGTTTATATTTAGCTTTGAACAGCAAGGATAGGCTGGACAGGCTTCTATTACAAATAGGTAACTTGTAAGAAATGTCATTTTTCACTGATTGCAGTTCTCAAACTCAATTCAGCTTCTATATATATTAATAGAGGCACTTCATGCCCAATCTTGCCAGTTTTCCTGTGTGTGTGTGTGTGTGTGAATTCCACCGATTTGGTTAGATACTAGATTTTTACAGAGAAGAATTTATGTTTTATCTATAAAACCCCAGAAAGCTGTTCTGTCATTTCAAGACAACTTATTGTGTTGAGGAAATCAAGTAAAAAAGAAATATTGTGACAGAAAATAAAACTGACATATTTGTCATATTTGAACAAACATTTGAGTTTTAGGAACACACTAAGACCAAAAGGGACAAAATTAATGTTTTCCTTTCATTAACAACCTTGAATGTTGCTCATAAATGCCTCATTTAAGACAGTGAGTGGATGGGGTAGATTTCAAAAGTCCAAGTAATAAAATGTATTCAATTACTTGGCAAGTTAATAATGCAACAGCAATGAGACATCCAGAGGGAAAACATTATTCAAAAGTAATTCAAATACTGAAAAGGGTTTCAAATTTAAAATTTGTTAATGTGGTTGTTGTCCAATTTCTAACCCTAACCTAATTTATAAGTTATATTATTATAACCTAATATGCCTAAGGGAAAATTTAAAAATAAAAAATGACTTTAGGTTGGGAGGGAAGTAGAGAGGTAAGGAGGCAGAGAGATAGTAATGGAGGGAGAGTGGGGAGGGAGGATGGTAGGGGAAAAGGTAAGGGGGAGGTGGGGAGTGAGGAAGGAGAAGGGGAAGCAAGGAAGGAAGAGAAAGATGGGGAGGGAGGGAGCAAGATTAATAAGGAGGGAGGGATTTTAAGGAAGGAGGGAGGGAGGAAGGTTATAAGGGAAATAGGAAGGGAAGTAAGTTAAGGAAGGTGAGAGAGCAAAGAATATAAGGAAAGCAGGGAGTTAGAATGTAGGGAGATGGGGAGGGAGAGAGGGAGGAGGGGAGGAAGAAGGAACATAAGATGGAGGGAGAAAGAAAGGGAGAGAGTAAGGGATGTAGAATCAGGGGAGGTAGAAAGAAGGTAGGGAAGAAGGGTGAGAATTAGGGAGAGAGGGAGGGAGGGAAAGAAAGCTAAGTGAGATAAGGAGAAAGTGGAGAAAGTAGGGAGAAGGGAGGTGGGGAAGGAAAGGATGTAGGAAGCAGAGAAGGAGGGAGAGGGGGGAGACAGAGAGGTAGGCAGTTAGGGAGGTAGAAATAGGAAGGAAAGGATGGAGGGAGGGAAGGAGGATAGGAAGGAGGGAATTGTGAAGGGTCTGGGAAAGAGGCTGATAAGGAAGAAGGTAGGTAGCTATGCTAGGGTGTTAGGGAGTCAAGGAGGTCTGTAGTGAGCAAGGTAAGGAAGGAGGGAGGAATGTAGGGAGGGATATAAGGAGAGAAGGAGGTTAGAAGAAAAGTAGGAAGGTAAGGAAGGAGTTAAGGAAAGATGAAGGTAAAGAGAAAGCTCTGGGGTAGGGAGATAGGGAGGGAGGGAGGAAAAAAAGAGGGAGAGAGGGATGGAAGTGGGGAGGGGGAAGGAGGAAGGTTGAGAGGTAGAGAGGGAAGAATGGAAAAAGGAAAGGAGGTAGATAGGGAGGACAAAAGGAAGGAGGGAGGGAGTTAGGTATAGAGGGAGAAAGTGTTGGAGTTTGGTAGGGAGGCAGATAAAGAGAAGGGTAGGTATGTAGACTGGGAGAGAGAAAGAGGGAGGGACAGAAATAGGAAGGAGGTAAGATGATAGAATAGGAAGGAGGGGGTTGAGAAGGAAGGAGTTAGGGGAGGTTGGTAGGGGAAAAGAGAGCTTGGGAAGTAAGGAGGGCAGTAAGGTGGAGAGGAAATTGAGATAGCGAGCAAGGTAGGGAGGTAGGAAGGTAGAGAAAGAAGGAGGAGGAGGATTAGGTAGAGGAAAAAGGGAGAAAAGGAGGTTAGAAAGAAGGGAAGTTGGGAGGGAAGGAGGAGGGAGAAAGGCAGGCAGGGAGGAATGTAGTGAGGCAGGGAAGGAAGTAAGGAGGAAGAGAAGTAAGAAGAGAGAGGAAGAGAAGAGAGGGAGAGGAATGTATTAGGGAAGTTCAGCATATAGGGAGAGAAGTTGGGATTGTATTAGTATTGAAAGAGAGGGGGAGGGAGTCATAGAGGAATGAAGATGAGGGAAAATAGGTTGGGGGAGGTTGGGAGATTGGTAGTGAGGGAGGAAGTAGGGAGGAAGGGGTGGAGGGAGGTAAGGAAGGAAAGAAGTAAGGAAAGAGAGAGGGATGTTAGGAGGGAGGTAAGGAGGTAGAGAGGGGAAGGGATGGATGAAAGGAGATAGGTAGGGAGATAGGGAAGGACAAAAGTTAGTAGGGACATAGGGAGTTATGACTAATTGTTTTAGAGGGAGCTAGGAAGAAAGTGATGAAAGTAGGGGGGTCTGGAATGAGGAAGGGAAGGAGGGATGGAGGGATATAAGGAAGGGAAGCTCTGAGAGTGGCAGAAAAATAGGAAGATAAGAAGTGAAAGAGGGAGGTAAGGAGGTATAAAGGAAGGAGATGGGGATCGGGTAAGGAGGAATTGAGTTAAGGAGGAATTGAGGTAAGGAAAAAAAGGAGATAGTTTGGGAGGTTGGGAGGGAGTGAAGGAGGGATGAATGGAGTGGATGTAGGGAGAGAAGAAGGAAGGAAAGGAATGACAGGAAGGGAGGAATTTAAGATGGGATATCTCAAGGGAGGAAGAGAGGGAGGAAGAAAGAGCTAAGAGACACTAGTATAGGGAGAAAAGGAGCCTAAGGAGTTAGGAAGGGAGGGAGGGAAAATCAGAAGGAGGAAGAGGGGGGAAAAGAGATTTTAAAAGGGAGGTAAAGAAGTAGAAAGGGATGTATGTAGAAAAGAAGGGAAGGAAGAATGTAGGTAGGGATATGGGGTGAAAAGAGGGAAGAAAGGAGGGAGGTGGAGTCAGGAAGGGAGGCAGGGAGATTTAGAGGGATTTGGGAGGGAGAGAAAGCTATGCAATAGAGGGAATGAGGGAATAAGAAAGACAAGGAAGTAGGAGGATTTGGAGAGGGGGAAGGAGGGAGAGAAACAGGTAAGAATGGAGGGCGGAATGAAGGGAAAGAGGGAGTTCAGTAGGGAAATTAGGATGGCTTTAGGGAGAGTGGAGGAGGTAGAAAAATAAAGAGGTATATAGACATAGGGAGGGAATGAAAGAAGGGAAGTGGAGAGGTAAAAAGTGAGGTAGAGAGGGGGAATATATGGAGGGAAAGGAGGTGAGAGATATGGAGGGGGAAAAGGTGAGAGAGTAAGGAGGGGAGGTGTGTAGAAGGCAAGTAGGGGGGAAAGGAATTGGGAAGCAGAAACATGGAAGGAGGTAAGGAGGGAGGTCAGGAGAAAAATTGGTAGGGAGATTGAGGGCTACAGGGAGAGAGTGAAAGGGGTAGGAAAGGAGGAAGGGAGAGACACAGCAAGGGAGAGACCAATGGAAAAAGAAAAACATAAGGGAGCAAGAGAGGTAGTAAGGGGGGGGTGGGGAAGAGCGAAGTAGAAAGAGTGGGAGGAATGGAGAAGAATTGAAATGGGAAGGAGATAGAAGCCATGGCCCGAAGCCCTAGAAGCAGCCTATGGGTACAAGTAAAGGGAGGAAGAGTACCCAAGCAGCACCCGCTCTGTCTAAAGGACAGATGTTCTTCATCCCTACTCATGGCTGGAGACAAAGAAGCGTTCAAGGCTCTACCATGCAGATCACCACCAGCCTGGGCCCAGCCTCTTGGATATGCTAGGTAGGACATGCTATATGTAGAAGAGGATGGACATCTGCCTCAGGTTCCCCTGTGTCACCATTGCTTTCTTCCTCTTATTACTGCTCCAACCTTGGCCCAAGAGACACGGCCGGCCAGCACTCACCCTGGCTTGGGGCATACACAATGAGAGGCCCTGGGGTGGTGGGCCACCCTCTCGCTGTGGCCATCAGTCTCGTGACCCTGTGACCCACCATCCTGAAAGCAGAGCAGAGGGACCAGAAAAAGTGGCCTGCTGCCCTGGCCCTACTGTTATTGGCACCTCAATGAGAGTTGAGAGAAACCCATTTCTAGTGTGACAACAGGCAGGAACTCCACACCTGCCCCATGAGACACTCGCCCACTTTGGGGCCAGGCCAGGACACATTAGCCCAGAGGAAGCATGCGTGGGACTTGGATGTCTCCCAGACCTCAAAGGGCATCTGCCCTGCACATTCCTAGGTTTACTCCTGCAGAGCACACTGCCATTAACCCACGCCTGAATGCATCCTGGTGGCAGCCCATGCATTTTGCCATGGTCCTCTCAACTTGTCAATTGCAAGGACTTGGAGATGCCAGCCTGACCCTTTGCTTGAACACGTGGCCTTGAGGACAATGGAGACCTTTCTTTGCCTGCTCTCCTGCCTCCTCCTAGGTGCACCCCAGCTCCTCCTCCTCAGGGGAATCTCACAACACTTCCTAGAAGTGGCTCTAGAAATCCACCAACGAGTCAGGAAGCACCACCTAGTCTAGTGCCCACACTAGGACCTCCACAGGGGAAATCCAATACTCGGGCAATTCTCCCCACCAGGAAGCCTGATTTTTAACCCTAGGCCTGCCCTAGGCCTGGACAGAACAGGGACTTTATCAATTATGTTCCAGCTAAGGCTGACTATGAAGGAGTAGGATGATGGCCCTTCCCTAGAACTCCCCCACCCAGATGGCTGCTAGGACTTTACAGATCTCATGACCATCCATGTTGACTACCTCGATGATGGCTCCACTGCCCCCACCATCATCACGCCTCCTGTCAGTCTCAGGGCCACTACACTGCTCAAGTAGTGCCCACCGATACCCTGGCCACCACACCAATCAATGGCACTGGCCACCCAACAATGCCCCCCAAAGCATCTGGCCCTTCACCCTGCAATTTGGCCCACTCGTGCCCATTGGGTAGGACTCGGGAGCAAGAGCACACCTGGGCTGCATGTCCAGCAGGCCCTGGGTCCACTGGATACAAAGGAGTGTGGCAGAGTGTGTGAGGAGTGCTGGCATGGGAGGGAGCAGGAACATGACTTGGTAAAGAAAGCAAGCAACTGAACAACTGCTTAAATCCAGCTCAAAGACACGATGTTGGCACTGCTACCCTCATCACACTGGAGGCAGGACTAAGTTACCACAGGGTGGGGCCCAAAGACCCTGCTGTGGATTTCTTTTGAACCCTTCCTTACTCTCTGTCATTGGAGCAATGCAGAGTATTGGTTCCAAGGCAAGAGAGTGGTAAGGGCTAGGCAATGGGGGTCAAGTGACTTGCCCAGACTCACACCTAGGAAATGTCTGTGGCTACAGTTGAACCCAGCACCCTCCTGTCTTCAGTCTCAGGGCTCTATCCACTCTAGCCACCTAGTTGCTTGCACCCCTTGGATTTGATCCTAGAAGTACACAACAATTGGAGTCCAGCAGCCTTGTACCCTTGAGGCAGCACAACTATCACCAGCAAGGACTACCCACAGGGACATCTATACACTGTGCACCTGCGCATTCCTCCCAGACAACAGATCTCTCCCAAAGTCCTGTTAGAGGTCCTGCAGTGGCTTCAGAAAATCCTGGCCCTTTTGGACCCACAGTTCACCGCACCGACTGTGAAAACCATGTGAGGCAGCGTGTGCTGAAATCACTGGGGCTGGTGCCCCCAGGGGGGCTGAGCACCATCAATGGGACTTCTCTCTTCCTCCAAATGTTGCAGCATGCCCTCCATGCCTCCAGAAGGAAGCTGCCCAGTTGGAATTCAGACCCTGGGTATCTGCCATCCTACTGTACCACAGACACAGCATTGTCCAGCTATCTTCCTACCCACCCAACCTGCTGAAAGCACCTGACTGCTACCAACTCCCCCTCATGGACCTTTTAAAGGTCATCTGCAGAGCCTTTCAACAGCTGGTGTGAAAGACGGTGAGTGGGAAACCAACAGCCAATTGCCTCAACTTTGCAGCTCATGCTTTCTTCCACCACTGAGACTCCACACCTTGGCTCCAGACACCTTGACCCTTACAACAATGCCCCCCACCCTTGCCAGTGTGCCAGCCCTCACCTCCAGTGTCACCGTGGGCAGGTGCTAACTGATGAATGAGAAGACTGAATAGTGCCCGGTGGTGTTCAGAGTCCCAAACCCCACACCAAGTTGCCCAACTAAAGCCCAGTGGCTGCGCTTCCACTTGGTACCATTACTGTTGGCCCCCTTCCCCCAAGCACAATGATCCCCATCTGGACAGTCTCCACATTTCTCTGGCCAAGAAACTTCTCAAAGCCACTGACATCACTAGAGCTCTTGGTCTTGGTCTTGGTCTTGGGTCTGCTTCCAGGGCCCCACCACAGCAAACAGCATGGGGAGCAGTCCTTCTCCCCCTCGCAGGACCTATATAAACTTGGCACAGCAGAAGAAAGGCCCTCCCCTTACCATCTAACACTAGTCATGCTCCTATACTGCCGATATCACAGTACATCTGAATGGTCCCAAAGTAGGAGGAAAGTGGCTGCTAGTGGTGGGTGCTAAGTCATGAGACCCAGAGACCCAGACCATCTTGGCAACTGAAGTTTTGTAAAAGACTCACCATCAGCTGGGTGAACCAGACAGGCTTGCTCCCTCTGCTTGGAGGAGAGCAGAGTCCTACTGGGGGCCCAGGAAAGGAGACTATCTGGCATCGCATGTACATGTGCACCCTCCTCCACCTTCATAACATCACCCACCACAGAGTGGCCATGCAGGCACTACTTGGTCTCTCAAAGAGAGTGATGTTCCTGCCAGTGTCCAATGTGGGCTCCCTCCTCCTAGGAGGGGCAATGGGAGGAACCATAGGTATTGGTGTCCTCCAGGACCCTGTCCATTCTCTGCACAAAGCTCCCAACCAGGTATGGCCCCCAAACTGGCCACACAGATTGATCAGAGTGAAACTGCCCTGCATCTATGGGCTGAGGACCAACTAATGAGAGGATCCACAGACTTCCAGAATTGAGTGGCCTTGCTAGCAGACTACTGGAGACTGGAGTCTACAAAATAGTCAACTCACTCGTTGCCACACGTGGGTCAATCAGACCCCCAGGGTCCTAGCTAAAGAGTGCTGGGCAGATCCCGTATGAAGAAGAGCCAAAACCAGGAGGGAGACTGACATCCAGCTATCTCCATGGAACTGGGGAAGCATCAAGAAATCTCTCCCTGACAAGTTAGTCAAGACTGCTGGACTCCTACTGGTAGCTGTGTGCTGTGGAGATACATATCTGCCTTCACCACCAAATTTGGAAGCAAAATGGCGACAACGTGGCCATCCTGTGCACGGATCCCCAAAGGGCTAAGGAAACATGTGTATCTCAGATCTTGTCTCAAGTGAGAGGGTGTTAAGTCGACACGGATGCTCCCTGACCCTCCCTTGCCCCTTTTCCCCCCACATGAAGGAGGATGGATGGCTACCAGGGCCAAGGAAGTGGACCCTGACATAAACATTGTTAGAAGGTCCTGGCTTTCTGACCTCGTGAAGCTATGTGTCCCTGGTGTCCACCTTCAGTGCCTTCTGAAGTAGAAATCTTTGCACGCCAAACTATTCTCAGCAAACCTCAGTATCCATGCTAGGGCACGAGTTGCCAGAAACTTTGAAGCCCTGACCTTGGTAAAATTGCATGTCCCTGGCAGCCAATTGCACCCTCTCCCTCGTTCTCATAAATCTCAGATTCTCAGAGGAATACTCGGCTTGGTGCCTTTGTGACTACTCAAGAGGAGCTCACCAGCTAGTCCTCATCCTGCTGGACAGCACCCTCTTGGAGGTGCTGGAAGGGATCGAGTTACCTGTGACAACAGCCTTACACATCATCCTTGGCAAGCCCTCTGTGACAGGGGCCAGATGGGGACAGAGAGCCCCAAGGACCAAGGACATCCTCAGAGGGGGAAATGCTAAACTGCTCTCCCTCTGAGTATGATCATGGAACTTTGGTCTTCTGGTCTCTACTGCTCGTTTGCCCCAAAGCTCCTGGCTCTACTGGAAGTCAGCCCACCCCCCTCACTCCCCAGGCCAGGGCTCCTACTTCTTCCTCTAACACTAATGTGTTCATAAACATGTTAAACCCTTACCTACTGACTTAAAATCCATGCTAAGTATCAGTTCCAAGGCAGCAGAGTGCAAAGGCTAGGCAAAGGGGGTTAAGTGACTTGGCCATGGTTACACAGCTAGGAAGTATCTGTGGTCAAATTTGAACCCAGGACCTCCCACCTCTCTATCCACTGAGCCACCTAGCTGCCCCTTAATAATTTACTGAAGCAGCAACCCTAGTGTGTCTACAGTGTTCGTTGGGGAGATTCATCATGTAACTGAGAGATTCATGTAAGACACGTCTGTTGGAGCATAAAGAATCTGAAAGCACAAGTCAGTCGGTGGGGGCCAGGAGGGAGGGTCACTGGGGAGAGGTGGAGGCAGGTACCACCCTGGTTCTGAAACCTGGACAGTGGCAGTGCCCAGGAGCCCATCTACATAGCAGCAGCAGCCCAGATATGGGGGCATTTCTAGCCCTCCCTGGGGCTCCCCCTTTGCTGTCCCCTTGCCATTTGCCCTGCCTTAACTTCCTGGACCACATTCCCAAAGCCCTCCCAGACTTCCCTGACAGCTGGGGGCTTCCCCTCCCAAACCACTGAGCAAAATTCCCCCAGCTCTCACCAAGCCTTCGCTATTGCCCAGGGACTTCGGGGCTGGGAAAGAGCTAGGAGAGGGGAGAGGCTAAGAGCTTCTGTGGTGACTCATCTCCCCCTGCCACGGCTCATGGCCTCCCTGGGAGCACTCTTTGTGGGAGACCAGTAAAGGGCAGTGGGCACCCACTAGAGATCACGGCTCTCGGGCCAGGCCTGACACTAGGGAGCTAGTTGCCTGGGTGCCCTTGGCAAGTCTACCCCTGCCTGAGCCTCCGAGGGCATGAGCCTTAGTCCTTTGTGTCTTGGCCTCTTAGACAGAGGGAAACAGCATCTGAAGGCCATGGCTGGCTTCCTCCCAAGGATGGGTTCTTGATGTGCAGCTCACCTGGGACCCTGGCACACCTCACACCTCCCACAGCCCTCCCAGTTGAGAGGGCAGAGAAGGGAAGAAGCCTGTGGCCTCAAGGATGGCTGTGCACAGTCCTGACCTAGGAGTGGGGCTGGGAACCCCAGGCGTCATAATACTTCCCCCCCCCATTCATTAATCCATTCCACTGCACACAGACAAGGGAGGGGAGCTGGGTTCAGAGTTCCCATGAAGAAAAGATCTTGGGCAGGGACTTGGGTTTCAGTGGGCTTCAGCCTCCATATATATATGGGTCAGCAGGAGGGTGGGGAAGCCAAGAAAGTTCTGGTGCAGTGGGCCACCTCCCCAAAAGCCCGGAGTTCAGGCCGCCTCGGCAGGGGCTAGTCTTCCCTGCTCTGTCTTCTGCCCTGGTCAGCTACACGTGCCACTTCGAGGGCTACAGTGAGTGCTGGAAAAGAAGGCAGAGACTGAATAGGAGAGTCATCGGTAGAAGGAGGATGACCAGAGGTCTCCCCTGATCACTGTCCTGCCCTGCCCCATCCCCACCCCACCTATCATGCAAGCCTTACCCTTGGTCTAAGTGTGTACCAGTTGAGCTTCCGGTTGCCCCAATCCCAGCTGGCCAAGTCGATCTCTATCTCTCCCATGAAAATATTATGTCCCAGAAGGTCATTGTGCCACACGGAGAGGTTCAGCTTCTGGTCTATCAGGGCCATTTTCTCAATCTTGTACTGGAAAACACCCCAGCCACCCCCACGGCCAGATGAGGACAAAGGCACTGGGGCTGGTTTCCCAATGTTGGCCCCCGGACCCAAAAGTGGCCCTTTCTGTTGCCCCTCGCAAGGTCACAGACACCCTTTGGAGGGTCATCTTTCTCCATCCCTTCAGGCAGAAACGAGGACTGAGGAAAGAGGCCAGGGGAGTTGAAGCCTTGAGGACAGGGAACCAGCCAGGTGGGTGGCAGGACGTGGAAGACCCCAACCTGGGAGTGGAGGAGGCAGTGGGGGAGTCTGAGAGCCAAGGAGCTGTCCAGCAGCTGGAGAAGAGGCTCAGGTGCTCAGAGGGCATGAGGGCTGGGAAGTGGGAGAGCAAGACTGTTTGCCCTGAAGGGGCAGCAGGAAATCCATCACTGCCACCTCTGTGTGCACAAGAGCCAGGCCTAATGGGGGAGGGGTCAGAGAAGGGGGGCTGTGCAGGTGCTGTGGAATGCTGGGAAGGGTCAGTTGGTTTTGCTAAACTGTCTCCTTTCCCTTTTTCTCTCTCCTTCCTTCTATTTCTTTCTTTCTGTCTCTCATTCTCTTTCCCTCCTTCCTCTATATCCCTGTCTCTGTATGTCTCTCCCTCGTCTGTCTGTCTGTCTGTCTCTTTTCCTTAAGGGAAAGCTCTTGGTGAGGGCTGCACTGGTGAACCCCAGTGGATGCCAAGCCACAGGGTGCTCTACCCCAAACCGCTGACCCATATAGGTGAGAGAAGAAAACCACACTGGTCAGTTCCCAGCCTCTAAAGGGGAAGCTCAGGCATCCATTCCAGGGAAATGATGGGCTTTGTCAGGGGTCTCCCCCTGGAGCATGGGCAGGGCACGGTGACACTCCCCTGCAGAAGTCAACTGCAGCCTGGAGGCTGAGCATGCTGAGGCCAGCAGAGCACACCAAGCCCAAGAGGCTCTCCTGTCTGTCTCCCCACTTACTGGCTGTCAGGGACTGCCCACAGAACCAATGATTGGCCAGCATTTCAAGCATGCCAGGCAGTCCCCAGTAGCGATGGCAGCTCCCTGAGCACCTCACACCGACAGCTGTTCCTTAGCATCTCTGCGGATGCACAGCCCCTCTGGCAGGCAGGCTGGCACCCTAGTATCATAGTCCCATTTTACAGAGGGGGACAGCGCTCTGTGAGGCCATCTTGGCATGGTGTGGGCTGTTGGCACCTAGAGCCCTGCCTGCCCACCTGGGTTGCCTCCCTGGGGCCAGCTCCAGGCTCACAGGGTTTGGAAAACCAAGTGGGAAGCCTGAGCCACTGAGCTCTTCCTACCTTCAGCATTTCTTGGAAAGTCGGGTTCACCGTCCTTTTCCGCACAGACGTCTTCCTTTTACCCAGTCGGGTGCTGTCAGGGATCAGGTAGGTTTTGACGTACCTGGAAAGGGAGCACCCAAGGAGTGGGAAGAGCACCAGGCCTGGGGCATGGCCACAGACACCTGCTCTACCGACGGGGCTTCAGAGTGGGGCAAGTGTATGGCAAGGAAGAGCCAGGTCTGTCTGTATGTGTGATGTGTGTGTGTGTGGTGTGTATCTGAGTTTGAGTGCCATGACGCATCCTAGCCCCCTTCTCACAAACCCTGGGTGCCCTCCCCCACCAGTGAACTTAGCCCAACCCAGCAGGTTCCTCCCACCCTGCCCCGGGTATCAACGGTGATGAAGAACATTCCCCAGAAGGAGCTTCCAGACTGCACAACAACACAAGCCCACAGCTAAACCCAAGGAACCTGCCTGTGGGCCCCAGGGGAAGGGGGCCTGGACTAGGGCCAGGACAGACCAGGGGCCAAAGGCAGAGGATTGGACCGAGCCGGGAGGGGACTCACGGGTCAGATCTGCCTTTGCTTCCATCTACCACTGCCAGGTTCTTGCACTGACACACGTAAATCTTGAATTCTCCAAATGTCTTGTCATAGTCCAGAGCCACCTGGACTGCTCCCTGGATATCTGTGGGCCTCAGGTCCCCTTTAGAGCCACTATATACCCTGCCTTTCACCTGGACAAAAGCAGAGGAACCAGCTCAGGAAATCCTTGCCCAGTCCAGGCTCCCCCCGGCCCTCCTGTGTCACTTCTGAAATGGGAGGGCATTGGATCCAGTGGGAACCAAAAAGGGGAAAGCCTAGGAGGGAGGTGAGTTGGGCTGCTTTTCCTGACAGTCACTTCCCTCAGCCCAGCAAGGCTGTTTCTGGGGAGTGGGAGCCCCAAGGGAGCCATGCTTCCACATGGTGGCACTTACAGAGGATGAGGCCATCATGTCAGAGGAACTTTTGGGGTTCGGGTTCTTTGGGCCTTGGTCGATCTGGAAGCTTCCCTCACGATTCAGATCGGGCTCCATCTGTCCAACAACCAACAGACACTCACCAAGGGGCTGAGATCTCCTGGTGCCAGCCAACGCCATGGACCAAAAAATACCAGAGAGACAGAGTGTGTTGCTGAGGCAGGCTTAGGCAGGCCAAACTAGCCTCAGCCTGGGGAGGGACCTCCCAGGGCAGCCTGTGCTGTCTGTCATTCACCTCTCCAAGGGGGCATCCATCCCACTTGGAACATACCAAGGACCTTTCAGGACTCTCCCAGGGTCTGCAAAGCCCTTTCAGAAATTCAGAAAAGAATTTTACCCATTAGTCTTCACATGTGTTCCAGACTCTCCTCCCCCAGATCATGGGAAACTTAGAGAATTTGCTATGAAGTAAGTTACATGTGAGTATAAAGGAATGCTACCCTGCTGCTGGAGTGCTAGGAAATGAATACAGCCGAAGTTCACCCTTTTTGGTGTGCTTCCAGTCAGGTGGGTACCATTTGTGCCCAGCACACCAGAAGGAGAATTAGGCAGAGCCCACTGGGCTCAACATGGCTTTTGGGTGGCAAACAAAAGTAGAGCCATTTTGTCCACATTTGGGGGAAAGAATTGTGGAAGAATTTCTGGATCTCCTTCTACACACACTGGATTAAATACAACTTTCATTCACAGAAATCCATAGATTCCTCTGTGCCACCCCCCATGACAGTGAGGAAGGGAACAGCTACCCTAGAGTAAAATGGGGGGGGACACAATGGGCTCTTCAATCTCTTCTGATACTTTGGACCCAACTTACAGAGGAAAAAGCTGAGGCACACAGACTACAATGCTGGAGAGAGCTCTCTCTCTCTCCTCCTCCTCCCTCTTCTCCCTCTCTCCCTAGGATGCTCACTGCATTTGAAGATAGGGCTCATTCCTCCCATGATCCCTCACCCTGTAACGTCCACCTCAAAGTGTTGGTCCTGCCCTCTGAGGTAGCCAAGCACAATCAGTCTCATCCCTTTCCTATAGGGTGACTCCTGGAACCCCTGAGCTGGCTCCTTGTCCTCCCAAACACCACTGACCTCTCACAGACAGCCCAGACATCACAGCAAATGGGCAGACTGGGCATCCATGGTGCCCAAATTCCCACTTGTTTTGCCATACAGGGAGCTCTACCCTGCATGACAGCATAAGAATATGGCTCACACTCACCTCTGTTCAGGATTCTGCTGACAGGGTCCAGTCCAGGCAGAGTCTCCAGAGTCTGCAGAGAGAGCCCAGACTAAGTGACTCAGTTTCCCCCACATGCTTCTGCTGTCTCCCCCCTTGCCCTCCAGCCCTGTATGGCCCCCAGTACCCCACTACACAAGAGATTGGAAGTAAATTGGGTTCCAACATTTCTTTTCCCTGCTGCTCCTGAGTACCCAGCATGCAATCCCATGGGAGTGGGGAGGACAAAAACATGGGGGAATCTCTGCCCAAGGCAGAAGGGAACAAAGGGTGAAAAGGAGACCTGGGGCCCCCGTTGCTACTTGGGGAGGGGGACAGGTAGAGGGAGTGATTGGATAAGGGAGACAGAACCCAGGAGCCCAAGCCCTTCAAAGCCCACCCAGTGGGCTCTCCTCTCATGCCAACCACTTGGTCTCTGGCCCATCATGATTCAACAGTCACAGGCAGCTTTACAAGAGGCCCTGACATACATGTAAAGTCAAGAGACCACCTTTGCCTGGCACCTAGAGTTTCCATTTTCAGGCACCGAGCCGACACCCTCCTCCTATACACAGAGAGCTGACCCTGAGGACTGACCAATAGAAACTCACCATGGCAACCCTCTGTGACACAAGGCTGGGAAGGAGCCAGGGCTCAGACTCTCCTTGGTGCAGAGGGTTTGACAAGGGAGCAGGGCCGGCAGCAGCCTCCCCCCTCCCCCAGGCAGACCAGTGCCCACACCTCTGGGCTCTCCTCTATCGCCAGGGGCTTTAAACCTTGGCTGCCGCCCCCAAGCACCCCCTGGGCCACCCGCCTTCCCGGAAGGCAACCTCAGACGCAGATGGAGGCCCTTATGCCGAAAAGCCCCAAACGCTGTGCCCAGCCCCCAGCGTGGCAGGGAGGAACCTGGACCCTCCCTGCTGGCTCCCTGCACACAGTTAGGCCTCCCCGAAAGAGGGCAGAGTGGCCCAAGGCAGGAAAGAGACGGACGCCGTCCGCCCTAGGGCCTCTCCCTCCCTGCCTCCGAGCCCCGGCAGCAGGCTAGGAAAAGTCGAGGGTGCTGAGCCTGGGTCTGCCAAAGAGCTCAGCTGGGAAGCCTGAACGGGGGGGGGGGGGGGGGGGGGGACGGGCGAGGGCTCTGAGGCTGTCCGCGGTCACGGACAGGGAGGGACCCGGGGCCAGCCCAGCCCTTCTCGGAATCCCGTCTGGCAATGCCTAAAAGCAGCCACCCAGAGCCAGACACACAGAGCCACAACAGAAACTGGGGGCTCCTCTCCCCCTCGGGGACCCCCCCCCCCACGGCTCCAGCCCAGGCCCCTCCCCGGGCTGCCTTCAGAACAAGGGATGGCATCAGTACCCCATGCGGTGGTGGCTCATTCCACGGCCTGCCTTCACCCTGGCCAGGGCTGTTGGACGCAGCAGCCGCTGTGTTAAACAAGACTCCTCTGCCTGAAGCCCGCCAGAGCGCCTCAATTTCACTGGCTGGGCGGTGACGTCACAATGGAGCCCTCGGCCAATCAGCTCTCAGCCCTGGACAGCTCAGCCTCAATTGTGACCTTGGCCCGAGCCTCCGCGGGGGCAGCAGCAGGCTGGCCCAATCCGTCCTCGGGAAGCTCCTTAGGGAGTGTCACCGGGGACCTCCGTGCCCCGAGCCCCGGGGCTCCCTCAGGGAACACACACAGCCCAGTTAGCCTCTCTGCAAAAGGCAAAAAGCACGTCCCTCCAGAGCCCAGGAGCTCCGCCCCTGCACCTCTCCGCCGGCCCTCCGGCCCGCCTGCACCCCCCACGCCGCCCCCAGGCCCCACACTCGGGCCCCACGTCCTCCCTCGGGGACTCCCGGGCACTCCCTCCCATCTGACCTGGCTTCCTGCCCGTCCTCTCCCCAGAGGGCCTTTCTCCTACTTCCCCCCCCCCGCCTTCGGGGACTCTCGGGGGCCGACGTGTCCCGGGGGGTCCCCGCGTGCTGGGGGGCTGCACTGGCAGCTTTCCCGAACCACAAAGAGCCTCCTGGAAGGCCCTGGCCCGAGACACCGGCCCGGCCTGTCTTTCCCAGAACGCTCCAACGAGAGGGAGGCGCCAGGCCCTTGGCCAGCGGCAGCAGCCTCTGCTCCAGCCCTCCAGAGGGAGGGTGGTGCCTCATCTCAGCGCTGGGGAGGCCCCGGGCCCCTCAGAGCCATGCCGGGGCCGCCCAGGAGCCCAGAGGGTCTCCGGGGACTCCGAGGCCTCTGTGGGCACTGTGGCCCAGCTCCCCCGCCCAGCTTTCTCTGCTCTTCTGGGCAGAGGCTGTCCGAAGGCTCCTTCAGGAGAGGGGGAGACCTGGGGGCGGGGCGGGGGTCGAGGCCAGGAGCCCCTGCCTTGGGCTGCCGCCCCTTTCCCTCCCCTCAGGACCAGAGCCTTCTTCGGCCTTCCCTGGTCTGCCTGAGCCCCCAGCACAGAGGGCTGCCCTGGGCCGCAGAGGACGGGGCTTTGAGCCCTGCCTCAGCACCTTCCTCCCCGGTCCAGAGGCCTCCCCTCTCTGGGCCTCTGTTTCCTCAGCTATAAAGTGAGAGGGTGGGAGATGCTGCCCTCTAAGGTCCCTTCCAGCCCTCAGCCTCTGGGGAGAGCCTGGAGGGAGTGGGGAGGCCTGGCCGGAGGCTAGTTCCGAATTTCTGCTCAGTCTAGCCAGGCCCTTGGAATGGGCTCTGAGCAGGTCCCGCTGGGCCAGTTTCCTGGCTTAGCTCCCAATAGTGCACTCAGGCTTCCCCACAATGCCCACAACTCAGTAAAATGTTCTCAGCCCTCGGCAGAATCCGGCTGGTCCCACCATTGACCAGAGAGGGAGCCCAGCCAGCTCCCAACCAGAGGCACAAGATGGAGCCTGCCACGTGGGTTCACTCAGTTGCCCCAATTCATCCCTCTGTGCCCTCCCTCCTCTCCCAGGAGGAGCAGCCCAGGCTGACTCCTGAGCTGGGGAAACAGAGCAAGCCAGGCAGGCAGGGGCAGCTGGAGCAGTCAAGGGGGAAGGTTCTAGAAGCAGGCGACAGTTGGCAGCATGGCCCCAGCCCATGTGAGCAGGAGCCCCCTGTGTGCAATCAGCAGAGCTGAGGGGTCATGGAAGCCAGGGGAGGAGGGAAGCAGCCTGCCCCCCACCCCAGGGAGCCGGCCCTGGCCCTGGAGCAGCAGGGCACGAAGGGGGCAGATCCTGGCCTGAGAGGATTCCCCTCCCTTCTGATGCCAGGAAAACCAGCTAGTCACTGCCAAGGTGCCCACATCTGCACCTTCCCCCTCGTGGCAGGCTCTGTGTAACAGACCCAGAGAAGATGGGCTCTCCTTCCCTGACTACAGTCAAGCCTGTGCCAGGTGGAGGCCAGACCAGAGACTGCCCACATCCTGGGCTTGCTACCTCAGGGCTGGCGGGCTGGCGGGCTGGCGGGCTGGCAGGCAGGCAGGCAGGCAGGCAGGCAGGCAGGTTCTCTCCCCCTGCCTCCTCCCCACCTTGAGTGTAGTGGAAGCTAGAGACAGAGGGCCCCATAGAGGAGGAAGCTGGAGGCAGGGGGTCTAGACCAGGGTGCCAGGCTTTCCCAGCCCAACCTCCACCTTGTTCTCTACCCAAGTCCTCTACCCCAGAGGGCTCCTTCCCTGGGAACCTGGAGGGGTTGGGGAGCAGGGGGCAGAGCCTGGGAGCACAGGGAAAGGGAGCAGGTGGCATGGGGGGAGGCAGGGGCAGGAAGATGGAGGAGGCTGTGTTTTCAGAAGGGATGACTGAGGAGCAGAAATAAGAAGAAGGACTACGAACAAGTCACCATAGAAGATCTTTATTTTTCTTTTGGGGACGGGTGAGCTTTTTTACTCTTAGAGCAAAGAATGTAAGATAACACATTAAAACTTCAAAGAACGTCCTCCATGAGCAACATCTGGGGAGAGGATGACTTTGCACCTTCTGATTTTCTGAAATCTCCAGGAAAGCTGTGGAGGGAGTCATGTGGCCATAGGGGAAGTGCCACAGATGAAGGGGAAGGGGAGGGGGGGCAGGGGAGGGGAGGGAAGGGAAGGAAGGGGATGGGAGAGAAGAGAAGGGGAGGGGATGGGGGGAAGGGAAGGGAAAGGAAGGGGAGGGGAGGGAAGGGAAGGGAAGGGAAGGGGAGGGGAGGGGAGGGGAGGGGAGGGGAGGGGAGGGAAGGGAAGGGAAGGGAAGGGAAGGGAAGGGAAGGGAAGGGAAGGGAAGGGAAGGGAAGGGAAGGGAAGGGAAGGGAAGGGAAGGGAAGGGAAGGGAAGGGAAGGGAAGGGAAGGGAAGGGAAGGGAAGGGAAGGGAAGGGAAGGGAAGGGAAGGGAAGGGAAGGGAAGGGAAGGGAAGGGAAGGGAAGGGAAGGGAATGTAAAGTGATGGGAAGGAAATGGAAGGGGTTATTAAGCTTTTAGTCCTTCCTAGACCCCAATTATCATGCCCCTGTTGGGATCTGAGCAAAAGGAACATCTTCTGCTCTTCCATCTTCCTGTACAGGGTCCACTGGAATATTTGGGTATCTTAAGTACCAGAAAGGAGGTCTAGATCTTCCATTTCTATTCCTAGCTATTGGTCCTGGAGAGCCATAGGGGTGAGATTGGTAGTGGGCAGGAGCAGCCACTCCAAATCTTCTTCCTTCTGCTAATCTTCCATCTCTCACTCCAGACAGGACTGCCAGCATACCCTCCGGGAGGGCTTGATATCTTTCAGCAATGGCCATTGATGTAGGTCTGAGGTGATGATAGTCTGGAAGGACGTGGAACCATCTCCCTTGGACTCCATCTCTCCTGTCGCCAGCATCAACAAAGGATCGATGGAAATATTCGGGGAATGGCTGAGGCTGATGTTCAAAGACAATAGGGGGTCGTGGTACAGCCCCAGGGATCTGATCACCTCCTCCACCCAAAGCTGTAACAAGCAAGTTAGGGAGGGGATAGCCGACCCTGACACGAACTGCTGGTGGATGAATGGATCTCCCTCTCCCATTTCCTCTCAAAAGAACACGGCCAACTTCTTGAGATGAAGGCATCCTTGTTGGTAGGGAAGGGTCTCAGGTGTTGGTTGGAATCCAGATCTATCCTCCACTCTTTTCACTGGAATCTGTCCAGGGGACAGTCGAAAAAGTCTCAAAACTGCCACAGAGTTCATAGGAGGAGAGTGTGGCTGCTGTTCTTTCATCTCCTCCCCTATAAGAAGGCTATGAGACCACCATTCCCATCAGCCTCCCAGGGAAGGAATGTTGTCTGATGTAGGGCCCCTCAGTCATGACAACCTCAGAACCCCCTCTGCATAGTGACATCCTTCAGGCTTTGTGATCTCACTGCCCCCCACAGGGGTGACCAGTTTGCTGGGCTCAGTCATTTCCTCTCCATCTAGGTGGCAGGAGTGAGGGGGCCATCTGTCTCCATAAACTCAAGTAGAAGGGTCCAGAAACCCACCGGGATTCAAAACAACATTCTCTCTCAAGCTGGTGAAGCTCTTCATCAGGATTGTTTGGTTTTCAGTGCCCTGAACTGTGGCTTTCCACAGGGATGTGACCCAGGGAAGAGGGGGGCAGGGGCTCCCAGCTCCCTGACTCCTCTTTGCTCAGGCTCAGAGGCAACAAGCCATTCTGGAAGACCTCCAGCCTCAGACACTCCCTAGCTGGGCAAGTCACTTCCTTGCTGTCTGCCTCAGTTTCCCCATCTATTCCCCAGGACACCTCCTCCCTCCTGGACCAAATGAGATCCTGTTTGAGAAGCATTTGGCATGGTCCCTGGCACACATAAGTACCACATAAATGCTGTTACTGTCTAGACCAAACTAGGCCTGCCAAAGTGCTCCTCCAGCCTTGGCTGGAAGACCCCTCAGCCCATGTCCTACTCCTAAAGAGCTCAGGCTGGTAGAAAGGCTATTGAGCCTCCAGTGCCCCTGCCTGACCACCACATCCAGGGGCTCTCCTCTCCTCTCAGGGCTCTGTTCCTTCCATCATCTGGGGCACAGGCTTTATCATGAATCAAAGGCCCAGGTTTGGGGTTCGGTTTTTCTTTCCTGCCCAGGGTCGTCTCACTGGACGTGAGGGTGGCTGTGCCCAAGCCCCTCAAAGTCAGGGCTGAGGCTGCACTAGGTGTAAGAATGAGTGTGCTTTTGCCAGCTGACAATATCAGCTCCCAGAAGGCTGAGGGGGCTGACCATGGAGCACAGGTCAGATCTAGAGCTGGACCCAAGACATCACTTAGTGTTTCTGGCAACTTGGAGAGAGTAAGGGACTGGCCCAAGGTCACCCAGGCACTCTACTACTAAGTAGAGCAGAGCTGAGATTCCAGCCCAGCTGGGCTGATCCCAGATGCAGTCCTACCCTTTCCTCTACATCACAAAGGTGAACATCACTGAGGAGCAGCAGTGGGCCCAGCAGACCGGCTCACACCAGTCTTTGCACTCCAGCTTCTGCACCCCAGGAGAGGCACTCCCTGCACCCCTGCTTCTTCTGCCAGCCCATCTGCAGTTGCCCTTCCACTGGTCACCCTCAAGCTGTAGCCTCCTCCCCTCTCCAGAGCCAAACTCGTCCTACCCTTCTCACTTGCTCACCCTCTTTCTGATGGCCTCTGCTTCAAAACCTGTCCTCTTTTGACTCCTCCTAGTTCTCAACCACACAGGTTTGAGAGCAGGAGGGGACCCTCAAGTCCACTTATGCCTCCCCACCCCACCCCTTCATTTTAGAGAACGGGTGCCAGAGAGGGAAGGGGGCCCGAGAGCTAGCCAAGATCTCAGGCTCCTGATCCTTTGACTTGGAACTCCTAAAACCTGGCTCATTTCACCTTCTCCAGGGAGAAGGTCTCCCTGAGCCCTGCTTTGCCAATCACCTGGGGCAGTCCCCAAGCCCCACAACATTCACTGGACCCCTGAGGGAGAAGGGAGTGACAGAAGGAAGACAGCTGGGCAAGTTCATCCCTACCCTAAGCCTGGAGCATAGCCCTGCACCCAGCCCCCTGTGCCCTATTCTGGCTGTGGAGATGAAGCCTGCTCACTGACTGCTCCTTCAGGGAAGGCAGCCACAACCCCACTGAAGATACAGGAAAAGGTTGGTACCCCAAAACAAAAGCACTGACCCCCAAAGTTCTTGACCAATATCCAGAAACTCAGCTTTTGATGGGTGGCAATGACACTAAAGAGGAGGCCTCTGCATCCTAAAGAGCATAAGGCCTTTCCATCAGTCTTGCAGTAGCAACCTTCCCCATCAGTGGTCTTTTCCATTGCTTAGCTCAGTGCTCTCCACATACTAAATGCTTGTTTCTTTCCTTCCTTTCTTCTTTCCTTCACTGATGTTGGACGCTCAGCAGCCTCAGTGAATGCTGGCTGCCTGAATGGCTAGTTCGAAGCCTCCCCAAAGATTCAGCATCTCCTGTGCTCATCTTGAATTCCAACAGTTGTTTGGACTCTTTCCTCTTGCACTCTCCCTCCAGCAGTCTTGCTCCCTATTTGATTTCTCCTATCTAGCCTCCCAAGATATCAAGTTTCGAGGATGCAATCTAAGCAATCCTGCCTCCATTCTCTCCTTCCTCCAGTCTATCCTGAGAACCATGGCCTAACAGTCCATCTATCTTTATGGTAAGATCTCTCTTCTGCCTCACTGCTCTAAGCCCTGCACTGTTTTCTGATTGCCCCTTGGTTGGAATTCAAATGTTTTCATGGCTCCTCCCCTACCCACCCATGGGCTCCACTATCTTTCCAGCTTTCTCTTTGTTGACTCTCCATCTATGATTCCATTGTGCTGTGTCCAAAAGAGAACTGATTCTGTCCCTAGGAAAGACCTCTGAGAAGGATCATGGTCTCTTGCCCCCATGTTCAGGAAACAGATGTAAGGAAGTTGGGAGGGTGAGAGGTAAGGAGAAAGGGAGGAAGTTAGGGAGGAAGGGAGGAATTGAGAGAAAGCTAGACGGAGAGAGGGAGGAAGAGAAGGAAGCATAGAAGGAAAGAAGATGGAAAAGGAGACAGGAAGGTAGGCAGATAGGAAGGTGGAAGGATGGAGGGAGAGGAGGTAGCTATGCAAGGAAGATATCTATAGGTAAGTAAGGAAGTAGGGTGGGAGGGAAGTAGGTAGTAGGGGAGGAAGGGGTGGAGGGTATTGGTAGAGAAGAAGGTAGCTAGGGTAGTGGGGAAGAAGATAAGTAGGGAGGGAGATAATTAAGGAGAGAAAAAGGAGAGAGGAAAGGAGAGAGTTGGGGAGAGAAGTAGATAGGTAGGGTGGTTGGAAGGGAGGGAGGGGGTAGGTAAGGAGGTAAGGAAGGAAGGCAGGAGAGAGGTAAGGAGGAAAGTAAGGAGGGACATAATGAGCGAGAGCATGAGAGTGGTATAGAGGGAGCACAGGAAGGAAATAAGGAGTTAGGGAGGGAGGGAGATGGTAGGAAAGGGAGATGGGTAAAGGGGTGTAGGAATGGAGGTGGAGAGGTAGTTTGAGAGGTTAGAAGGGAAGGAGGGAGGATGTAGGGAGAGAGGGAGGGAGATAGCATGGCAAGTAAGTAGGAACTTAGGATGGCACATAGGGAGTTACAAAGGGAGGGAAGAGAGGTAAGAAGAGAGTGGTAAGGGCTGAGGGGAGAGCCAAGAAGTTAGGAGGAAAAGACATAAAGAGGGAGGGAGGCTGGATGTGAAGAATTCAGTTGAGGGAATTAGGTAGAAAGAGAAAGATATGGAGTTAAGAAGGGAGGAAAAAAGGGAAGAAAAAAGTTGGTAGGGAGGATTAGAGGGATCTAGGAAGAGAGGAGCTAGGAAAGTAAGGAGAGAAGGAGGGAGGTAAGATGGAAGGAAAAATGGAAGGAGGATGGAGAGAGGGAGGAAGGGGGAGGAAGGGATATAGGTAGAAAAGAAGGGAATGGAGGGGCTGAAGGAGGTAGGGAGATAGGGTTTTAGTGAGGGGGAAGTGTAGTGAGGTAGAGGAGGGAAGAAGAAAGGAATGCAATGAAGTAGGGACTGAGGGAGGGAGAGGCATGCAATGGAGGGAGGTACTAAGGTAGGGAAGGAGGTAGAAAAGAAGGGGGAGAAGAATATAGGTAGAAAGGTAGGGAGCTAGGGTTGGAAAGAGGGAGGGAAATAGGGATGGAGGGAGGAGGGAGTTTGTGAGGTAGGGAGGGATGCATGTGGGGAGAGAGGTATGGAGTGGGGAAGGGAAGTTATGGAGTAGGTAGAAAAATAGGATAGAAGGAAGGAAGAGAAGTGAGGGATGGAAATTATCAAGCAGGCAGGGAGGGAGGAAAGGAGGAAAGGTACTAGGTAAATAGTACATAATGAAAAAGATGGGGGAAGGTAGAGAGGAAATGAAGTAGGGAGGGAGGAAAGGGGATACAGAGGGGGATCTACAGAAGAAAGGAGGTAGGAAAGTAGGGAGGGAGGGAACTAAGATGTGAGGGAGGGAAAAAGGAAGAGAGAAAATGATGTAAGGAGGGAAGAAATTAGGTAGAGAGGGAGGGAAAGAGGTAGGAAAGCAGGGAGGGAAAAGGAAAGGGTGGAGAAAAAGACAAGAAAGGAGGCAAGGAGGTAGAACAGTAGGAAGGGAGGGAGATAGGGAGGAAGGTAGAGACTTAGATACAAAGGGTGTAGAGGGATGGAAGAAGGAAGAGAAAGAGGGATGAAGGGGGAAATGAGGGAAGTTGGTAGGGAGGTTTAGAGGGATCTAGGGAGGGAGGGAAGGAGGTATAAAAGTGGGAAGGAAAGGGAGGGAGGGATGTAGAAAAGGGGAGGATGGAGGGAAGATAAAAGGTTAGGAGGTAAGGATGGAGAGGAAGGGAGGTAAGGATGGAGAGGCAGTGGTAAGAAGTTAGGTAGAGAGAGGGGTAAGTGGGGAGATGAGGGAAGGAGGAGAAAATTTGGTAGGGAGATAGGGAAGTTTAGAGGAGTCTAAGGAGGAAGGAAGTAGGAAAGCTGAGGGGAGAAGAACATAGGGAAGAAAGGAGGGAGGGAGTGGACGATGTAAGGAGGGAAGTAAGGAGGTAGTAAGGGAAAGAGGGAGGGAGAAAGCTGGGGGGTAAATAAGGAAGGAGGAACGTAAGGAGTAAGATAGAGAGGAAGTTTTGGAGCAAAGGGGATAAGGGAAAGATGGCAGTTGGTGGGGATGGGAGGAAGCTTAGAGGAATTTAGGGAGGGAAGGAGGTAGGAAGTTATTTAGGGAAGGAGGTATGGAAAGACATAGGAAGGAGGAAGAAAATAAGAGGAGGGAGGTAAGAAAGGAAGGAGGGAGGCAAGGAGGGAAGAGATAAAGACATAAGGAGGGAAGTAGGTAGGTAGGAATGCAAGGAGTTTGGAAGGAAAGAATGAATCTAGAAAGGTAGGAGGGAGGGAAAGGGAGAGGAGGGAATTTGGGAGGGATGGAGGGTAAGGAAGAAAGGAGAAAGGAAGTTTAGGAGGTAGGGATGGGGGAATGTAAAGAAGGAGATAGGTAGGGAAGGAAAGGGAGGAGAGTAGGAAGGAGGGAGAGAGGTACAAAGGGAGGAAGGTAGGAGAGAAGGAGGTTGGTAGGGATGGAGGGAGCATATAAGTAGGGAGGAAGGGAGAGAAGGAGGAAATAGGGAACTAGGAATAGAAGAGAAAGGGAAAGGAATTCACTGAAGGAAGGAGATAATGAGATACATAGAGATGATAAAAGGAGATATGGAGGGAGGGAGGTAAGAAAGGATGTCAGGAGAGAGAACTAAGGAAGAAGGGAGGTTGCAAGGTAGATAGGGAAGTAGGAAGGGAGGAAAGAAAGTAGGGAGGTAGATAGGTAGATGAGGGAGGAGTAAAGATAATGGAGTGGATACGGGAGGAAGGAAAGTATGGAAGGATGAAGAGAGGAAGAGGTATATAGTATCTCCATCCCTTCTACATCCATCCAAATCCTTTGATTATGACCTGTCTGGCACTAGGGACCTTTCCCATTGGCATCTTCTGTAACATTTCAACATAAAATCATCCCTTGAATCTATGAGGGAATCCTGGAAATGAGCACTTGCTTCTCTCATCATAAAACAGATCCTGCCTTTCTTTTAAAACCTGAAATGATAATGGTGGAACTACATTAGAAATTGGCCCCAACTTTCCCTTCCCATTTGCCATAGGTGTTTTTCTTTCTGCATGGATAGGGCTTCCTGAATCTTTGGACCTTTGTCATCATGCTCTATTGTTTTGGGGAAAATCAAGTCAACAATCTAAACCTTTTTTTAAGATAATGCAGTCTCACCATATGAAGCTTTTTTGGAAAGCCTTAGTTTTCAGTGTCTCATTCTGCACATTTCAGTGGTTTAGGAGTGGGTCTCACTTCATCTGAGGGTTAATTAAAGCAGATGAGGAGACAAGTAGGGAATTAGGGAAATAGAGGAGGAAGAGAGGGAGAAAAGGAGGGAAGGTACTAGGTAAATAGGTGGGTAAGGGAAAGGGTAAGGAAAGAGAGGAGGGATAAAGGGAGGGAAGGATGTAGGAAGGGAGGGAGACAGGTAGGGAAGAATGAAGGTAGGGAAATAGGAAGATGGGAAGGGAAGAAGGTAGTGGGCAGGAGAGGTAGGGAAGTAGGGAGTATATTGGAAATGGAAGAAGGAAGGAAGGAGGAAGCAAGGGATAAAATGAGAGAAGGAAGGAGCAAGAGACATAATAAGAGAGGGAGATAGTGAGGTAGAGAGGAAGAAGAGGGAGGGGGAAAAGGGTGTATGTAGGGAGGTAAGAAGAAAAGTTTGGGAACTAGGGAGGGAAAAGAGGGAGTTTGGGAGTTAGGGATGGATACAGCTGGGGAGAGATGTAAGAAGAGAGGAAGGGAGGTAGGGAGATGAAAGGAAGGGAGGGAGGGAGAAAGGGAGTTGGGAGGGAAGATGAGATGGAGGTAATCAGTCAGGTAAGGAGGGAGGGAAGGTACTAGATAAATTGGTAGGAAGGTACTGAAAAGGTGAAAAATAGAGATGAAATGAAATAGGGAAGGAGGAAAATACAGGAGGGAGGAAAACAGGAAGGGAGGGAGTGAGGGAGGAAGAGAGCAAAGGATGTAAGAAGGGAGGAAAGGAAGGAAGGAGGTTGGAGCAAGGGAAGTTGGTGGGGCTTAGGGAGGTTTACAGAGATCTAGCAAGGAGTGAATGAGATAGGAAAGTAGGGAGGGAGGTTGATAAGAAAGAATGGAGGTTTAGAGGAACCTTAAGGAGGGAAGTAAGAAGGTAGGAAAGTTGGAAGAGAGGAAGAGAGGGAAATAGTTGGGGGGGAGAGATGTAAGGAGGGAAGTAAGGAGGTAGGGTGGTACCAAGGGAGGGAGACAGGGCTAGATCAAGGAGAGAGAAAGGTAGGTTGAACTTATGTGAAGGAGGAAGTTATGTAAGGAGGAATGAGAGACAGAAGGAGAAAATTTTGTTGGGAGGTTTAGGGGGATCTAAGGAAGAAGGAAATAGGAAAGCAGGGAGAGAGTGGGTGATGTAAGAAGAGAGGGAGGGATGTAGGGAAGAAAGGATGGAGGGTGTGATCAATGTAAGAGGTGAAATAGGAAGGGAGAGAGCTAGGGAGGTAAAGGAGAAAGGGACATAAGGAGTAGAGAGGAAGTTATGGGGAGAGGGGAGGAAGGAATGATAATGGAAAGATGGCAGTTTGTAGGGAGGGAGGAAAGCTTAGAGATGGGAAATTATTTAGGGAGGAAGATATGGGAAGACATAAGGAGGGAGGAGTGAAAGAGATAAGAATGGAGGGAGGGAGGAAGGTAAGTAGTCATAAGAGGAGAAAGATATGGAAGGAGGAAAAGAGGCCATGAAGGAGGGAAAGAGGGTGGGAAGGAGGAAAATTGGTAGGGGAGGGGGTTAGAGGGATCCAGGAAGGGAAGGAAGAACGTAAGATATTAGGGAGGTAGGGATGAAGAGATAGAGGGAAGGAAAGAAAGGCATGCATCCAGGTAGGAATTCAGGGAGGGAGAAAAGGAGGTAAAGAGTTAGGGAGAGACTAAAGTAGGCAAGGAGAGAGGGAAAGGGCTGGGGGAGGGATAAGGAGGGAGTGAGGAAGTTAAAAAGTTAGGTAGAGAGATGGAGGAAAGTATGGAGAATGGGAATGAGGGAGGAGAGGAGAGAAAGAGGGAAGTTGGTAGGGAAGTAGGGATGTTAGGAGGCATCTAGGGATGGAGGAATGTAGCTAGGGAGGGATTGAAAGACATAGGGAGGTAGAGAGGGAGTGAGGTAAAAAGGAGGAGGAAGATGAGTCAGAGAAGGAGGAAAGTATGGGGAGAGGGATGTAGGGAGTAAAGTATGGAAGAAGAGAGGTAAAGACATAAGGAGGGAGGTAGGATGGTAGGAATGCAAGAAACAAGGGAGAAGCTAGAGAAGCAGGGAGGGAGAGAGTATGATAGGGAGGGAAGGAGGAAGGGGAGGAAGGGGGAGGCAGGTAAGGAGGTGAGAATGGAGAAAGTTTAGGAGGGAGGGATTGAGGGATTAAAGTAGGAGAGAGGATGGGAAGGAATTAAAGAGGTAGGAAATTAGAGAGTGAGGATGGTAGAGATGGAGGAAGGGAGAGAAAGAAAGGAGGTAAAAATTGGGTAGAGAAAGAGCAATTTATGGAAGGACATAAGGAGGGAGGGAGGTAGTTAGAGAGGCTGGGAGAGAGTAGTTAGGGCCTTCCCATGGAGACATGGAGAGGAAAGAAAGGAGGGAGGGAGCAAGGGATGCAGTGACTGAGGGAGAAAAGAAGGAATGTATGTAGTGAAGTCAGAGAAACCGGGAGGGAGGGAGACAAAATAGGCAAGGAGGTAGGGAGCGTGAGACTTGAGGGAGAGATATTGGACTGCATATTGGGAGGGAGAGAGACAGGTAGCAAAGGAGGGGAAGACGTTTGGAGGTAGCAAAGGATAGAGATTGGTAGAGAGGCAGGGAAGGAGAGAGGAACATAATGAAGTAGGAAGGGATGTTGTGAGGGAGGCAGGGAGGGAGAAATTGGAGGGATGGAGGGAGGAAAGTAGAGAGGTGTGGGTTTTTAAATATAGCCTGGCCGGGGACTGCATTTCCCAGCATGCCTCAGAGGTTCCTTCCCCCCATTTCCAAGGGGGACCACACCCCCTACTTCCTAGCATAGGATTGGTTTTGAATTGGACCAATCCCGTGGGCCAGGGAGGGGCCATGCCCTCTACTCCCAGGCCCGGGATTGGTCTACATACATAAGGACCTACTAAAAGGAAAGGCTCTGCTCTTTTATGAATGAGGGTGGTGAATGGGGAGAAGTGAAAGTGGTGAGTTCATTTGAAAGTGGTGAGGAAAGTCAGGTTGTTTTTCTTTGAATAAAGCTTTAGAAAGATCCGAGAGAGATTGGAGTTTTCTTTTCATCTCTTTCCTGAGAGGGAAGGAGAAAGTAATCAAGGAATACAATAAGAGAGGGTGGTAGTGAGGTAGGAATGTATGGAGGGAAGGAAGGAAGGGAAGAGGTTCGGAAAGAGGGAGGGAGGTTGATTGGGGCTGGTGGGAATTAGGAAAGGAAGTAAGTTGGGAGATAGGTAGGGAAGTATGGAGGGAGATAGGGAGATGGGTATGGAGGGAGACAGGCAAGGATGTATAGAGGAAAGAAGGGAGAAATAGAGGCAAGAGAGGTGGGAGATAGGTAGGGAGGTAATGAGCCTGGGAGATAGGGAAGGTAGTAGAAAAAGAGAAGGAGGTTGGAAGGGAGGTAGGGTTTTAGGGTAGTTTAGAGGAAGATGGGGGGAAAAGGAGGAAAGGAGCAAAAGAGGAAGGGAGGCAGGAAGCTGGATAGAGAGGTAGTTAGGGAGGCTGAGAGGTAGGGGAAAAGGTAGATAGGGAAGGAGGAAAGAAGTAGGTAGGGCTGGAAGAAATGGAAGTGAAGGATGTAGTGATGGAGGGAGGTAGTAAGGTAGGTAATGAGGGAGGGAGGGATGTACATAGGGAGAGAGGAAGGAGTGGAAAATTTAAGGAAGGAGAGAGAGAGGGATGGAAGGAGAAAGATAGGGAGAGAGGAATTGATGCCAATTTCTTTAAGGAACCATCAGATTGGGTTAAAACAAAAGACAAAAGATTGAATCAACTATTAATTGAGTTTACATCCTTTCCAATCATCCTAGCCTCTGGCCATTACATCCAGGATGCTCCCTGCCATCTTAGACTCTGGCTATTTCCTGTGTCCCAAGCTTCAGCTAATTCAAGTAACCTGGCTGTTACTACCTCCCCCTTTTCAAAAAGATAATTTGAACCTCCCTCTTCTGTTCAGTAGAAGTTCCAGTGCTTCAGAACTATGTGTCTCCCTAAGATTCTATCCCTGGGCAATAGCTCTGTCTTGATTTTTTCTCAATTATAATCTCCTTGCTTCAATAGAATGTTATCCAGGTTGAGAGGACTAGGAGGCTGGAAGGGAGGGAAAGAGGGAGAGAGGTATGGAGTGGTGGAGGTAAGGAGGTACAGGGCTAGGGAGGGAGGGAAGTAAAAATGTAGAGTGGGAAGGAGGGAGGAGGAAGGAGGGAGGGAGGTAAAGAGATAGAAGAGAGCAGAGGAGTTAGGGAACAAGGGAGTCCGGAAAGTAGCGAGGTTGGGAGGCAGGGAAGAAGGTATGGAGGAAGGAAAGGAAGTACAGTAATGGAAAAATAGGTAAATAGGTAATGAAAAATATAGGGGAGAGGTAGAGAGGGAATGAAGATGGGAGGGAGGGACCGAAGGAGATAGGTAGGGATGCAGGAAGGTGGGAGGGAGAGAGGGGGGAGGTAAGGATGCAGGGAAGAAGGTAGAGATGGAGGTCTGGATGAAGAGACAGGTAAGGAGATGGGGAGGGAAGGCTGTAGTGGGGGAGAGAAGGAAGAAGGGGTGGAGATTTGGGAGTGGATATGGAACAAGGGAGAGGAGGGATGAATAGACAGAAGGAAAGAGGGAGCTAGTGAAATAGGGAGATGGAGGGGGAAGAAGGTCAGGAGAGAAGGATGTATTGAGGGAGGGAGAGAAGTAGTGAGGGAGGAAGCAAGGGATGCAGGAAGATAGGAAGGGAGTGAGAGAGAATAGAATGCAGGATGCAATGAGGGAGGGAGATGGGGAGAGGGAGGGATGAAGGGAAGGAGGGAAGAAGGTTGGAAGGAAGAGAGGGAGATAGTGTAGTTTAGAGGGAACTAGGGAGGAAGAGGGTTGTGATGTAGATAGGGAAGTAGAGGAGTAGAGAGTGGAAAGGAGGGAGGGAAGGACAGAGGGAAGGAAAGAAGATATGGTGCTAGATAGGTAGGAAGATAGGTAATGAAGGAGGTGGGGAGACAGAGGGAAGTAGGAAGGTAGGAGGGATTGATAAAAGTAGGGAGGGAAACGCTGGGGTGGGTATAGAGGGAAGGAGGGAACAAGATAAAGAGGGAAGGAGAAATGAAGGTATGGGCAGGAGGGATATAGGGAGGAAGGTAGGAAATTAGGGAGCTTGGGAGGGAAGGAGGGAGGAGATAGGGAGGGATGGGAATTTGGAAGATAGAAAGGGATGCAGGTAGGGAGAGGTAAGAAATTAGGAAGGGATGTAATAGCATAGGTAGGAAGGTTGGAAGGAAGGAAGTTTGGGGGGGGGATGAGTCAGGCAGGAGGAAAGGGAAGGTTGGTAGAGAAGTAGGAAAGGAGGTTGGTAGGGAGATAGGGTGGTTTAGATTAGAGGGAGCTAGGAAGGGAGGGATGTGGGGAGGCAAATAGGGAAGTAGAGAGGGAGGGAGAGGGAAAGGGGGAGAGAACAAGGTAATAAGGGAGGGAGCAGGAGGTTGGTAGAGAGGGAAATAGATTTAAAGGAATCTAGGGAGGGAAAGGAGGTAAGAAAGAAGGAAAGGAGAGAGAAAGAAGGATGGCGTTAAGGAGGTAGGAAGAAAGACTGGAGAGAAGAGAGTGATGGAAGGGATAAGTAAGAAGTTAGGTAGAGAAGGAGGGATGTATGGAGGCAGAAGAAAAGAGGGAAGTCGAGGGAGGGGAGCATGAAAGTTTGGTAGGGAGATTTAAAGGGATCTAAGAGGGAGGGGAAAATGTGAGGGAGAGAGGTAGGAAGGGAGGGAGAGAAATGGGGAGAAAGGAGAGAGGGAGAGGAGGGAAGTTCGTAAGGAGGTTTAGAGGCATCTAGAGAAGGAGGTATGGAGGTAGAAAGTAGGGAGAGAGGGAGCAATAGAGGGAGAGAGGAAAAGACCTAAGAAGGGAGGGAAAGAGGGAAGGAAATAGATAAGGAATTGGGTAGAGAAGGGATAAAGGTATGGAGTTAGGAAAGGAAAGGAAAGGAAAGGAAAGGAAAGGAAAGGAAAGGAAAGGAAAGGAAAGGAAAGGAAAGGAAAGGAAAGGAAAGGAAAGGAAAGGAAAGGAAAGGAAAGGAAAGGAAAGGAAAGGAAAGGAAAGGAAAGGAAAGGAAAGGGGGAAGGAGATGAGGGAGAAGGAGAGAAGTTGGTACGGAGGCAAAGTTTTGAAGGATCTAGAGAGGGAGGGGAGGAAGTAAGAAAAAAGGGAGTGAGGTTGATAGGGATGTAGAAAGAAAGGGAGGGCTGGAGGGAGGGGGAAAAAGAGGGAGGTAAGGAATGAAGTAGAGAAGGATCAAGTTATAGAGGGACATAAGGAGAGAGGGAGACAGTTGATTGAGGGAGATATTGAGGTAGGTAAGCAGTTAGGGATGGAAGAAGGAATGTATATTGGGAGGTAAGTAAGATGAGAGAGGGAGGGCAGGATCTAGGGAGGGAGGGAGAGTAGAAGGAAAATAAGGAGGAAGGGAGGGAGATAGGTAGATAGGTAGTTAGGTAGGGAAGGAGTAAGGGAAAAGGGAAGTAGGAATGTTTGAATGGAGGGATGGAGATTGGTAGAGAAGTAGGGAGGGAGAGAAGGACATAATGAAGTAGGTAGGAAGGTTGTGAAGGAGGGATATAAAGAGAAGTAGAGAGGGAGGGAGGGAGGGAGGGTGGGAGCCAGGGATGGCTATAGTAGGGAATTAGGTATATAGAGAGGATGGAAGTATGGAAGAAGGGATGGAGACAAGGAAGAGTGAAGATCAGGAGGGAAATAGGGAAGGAAGAAAGTTGGGGGGAGTGGGAGACAGCTAGGGAATGAGGAAGGGAGACAGACAGGCATGGAAATTAGGTTGAGAAGGAAGAAGGTATAGAGGGAGATAAGTAGAAAGGGAGGAAGGGGAAGGAGGTAGGAAAGTATGGACGTGAGGAGTTAGGTATAGAAGGAGGAAAAGGAAGGAAAGAGGGAGAAAGGGAGAGAAGATTTAGGGAAGTACGGAATTTTAGAAGAATGGAGGGAGGGAGGGAAAGGAGGGAAAGAAGGAGGTAGGAAAGGAAGGAGTGAGGAGAGCAAGGGAGGTGAGGTAGAGAAAGGAATGGAGGAAGGGAAGTAGAAAGGGAGGAAGAGAAGGGAGGGAGGGAAGAAGAGAGGTAAGGAGTTAGGAAGAGACTGGAGGTAGGCAGAAGGAGGTAAAGAGGTAAGAAGGTAGAGAGGTGAGGGAAGGAAGGAGGGAGGGAAGGAAAGGGAAGGATGGAGAGTTAGGAACAGTGCAAGCTAGGGAGGAGAGGGAGGGTAAGGAGTTAGATAGAGAAGGGACTAAGGTTGAGCGAGAGGTAGAGGGAAGGAAGGTGTTAGGGAGGTAGGGAAGTAGAGATGGAGGGAAGGAGGTGGAAAAGCAGGGAGCCAGGGAAAGAGGGATGGAGGGAGGGAAGGAAAGAGTGAGAAATAGGAATTAAGTGAGAGGGAGAGAACTAGGAAGGAGGAAGGAAGGTGGGAATGAGAAAAGTAGAGGGGCTGTAGGGAGGTAGAGAGGTTTAGAGGGATCTAGGGAGGGAGTGAAGGAAGGAGGAAAAGAGGGAAGGAGGGAAGGAGTTACACAAAGAGGGAGAAAGGAAGGAGTTACTGAGGAGAGATGGAGATAGAGTGAGGGAAGGAGATAAGAAATGAGGGAGGTTGTGAGGGAGGAAAGTATCAGGTAAGGGGGTGTAGGAGGAGAGAAATGGGATGGGAGGGAGGTACTTAGGTTGTGAGGGAGGGATGGAAGTAGGTAGGGAGGTGCAAAAGTAGGGAAGGAGAAGGTATGGTTGGAGGGAAGAAGGGAGACAGGTTGAGGGACATCAGGGTAGTTTAGAGGTAAACAGGTAGGGAGGCGGCAAGGTAGGTAGGGAAGTAGAGAAGGAAGGAGGCAGGGGGGAAAGGATAGAGGGATATGAGTAGGGAGGTAGGAAGGGAGGGAAGGACAGAAGTAAGAGGAGGGAGGGAGGGAGGGAGGGAGGAAATAAGGTAAGATATGGACATGGAGGGAGATAGGGAAGTAAGGAGAGAGGAAGATACTGAAGCTATAGAGAGAAAGGAGGGTGAGGGAAAGAGGGAGGTTTAAAGGGGGCTAGGGAGGAAGGGAGATAGAAAGGTAAGAAATTAGGGGAGTATGAAGTGGGGTAGGGAGAGGGGAAGAACAAAGGGAATTAGAAAAGGAAGGGAGATGTGATACCCAGTGGAATCATGCGCCGGCTATGGGGTGGGGGGGAAGAAAAGAAAATGATTTTTGTTTCCAATGAATAATGTTTGGAAATGACCAAATAAAATAATGTTTAAAAAAAAAGAAAAGGAGGGGAGGGTGATGAGGGATGTAGGAGAGGTGGAAAGGGAGATGAGTAGAAAGGGAGGAAAGGAAGGAGGTAGTGGGGAGGGAAGGAGGGAAGAAGGAAGGGAGGGAGATAAGACAGTAGATATGGAGGGAAGGAGCCAGGGAAATAGGGAGGTGGGGAGGGAAGGAGCATGGAAGAGGAGAGGGGCTGTAGTGAGGTAGGTAGGGAGAGAGAAAAGGTGCTATTTGTGGAAGGAGGAAAGGAAAAAAGGAGGACTTAGGGGAGGGTGGAATGTAAGGAAGTGGGGAAGGATAGAGACAGAGAAATAGGGAGGTGGGGAGGGAAGAAGGGAAGGAAGGCAGTAGTGAGAGAAGGAAGAAGATAGGTAAGGAAGGAGGTAGGGAATAAGAGAGGAAGGGAGAAGAGACATCTCTCGCTTTTTACAGATGAGTTTTGTTTTCAGTATTTGTTTCGGAAAAACTCTACATTTACTTTTGCCCTCCCTGAGATTCTTGACAAAGAATTTTAAAAAACAAACAGTAATATAAAAAGGTCCTTGAGTATAGTCATTTGGCTCCAGAATTTCCTTTATTTCATTACTTTTTTTTCAACTCTGTGTACTGGTTCCATGGCAGAAGAGCAATAAGAGCTAGGCAATGGGGGGTTAAGTGACCTAGGAAGTGTCTGCAAAAGTACAGATTTGGACCCAGGACCTCCCATCCCTAGGCCTGGCTCTCAATCCACTGAGCTACCCAGCTGCCCCCAATTAAATTACTTTTTAAGCAAAGAGGTACAAAATTCATTGAGTTCCATCTATAGTGCCAATTTCTTTGCCCCATAAATCACCAACCCAAAAGGAAAGTAGGAAGGGAGTGAAGGAGAGCAAGCACAATTATAAATCACAAACCCAGGGGATCAGATAGTTTGAACATAGCCTTAATATCCCAGCTAAATAATATCCTGGTTCTTCCTAATACCCTGACTAAGAGGGCTTTGAAGTAAAGATTTGTTCCTAGAAGTTGTTGGTGCTGAACAGCAGCACTAAGAGTTGAGCGCTTTTCAATCTTCAACTCCTAATGGTTCACTTTCTGGGTGTTCAAATCAGCCTCTCCTCTAAAGGAGCACCTGTTCCCTAAAGCAATGGAGGGTAGGCACCATAACGAACTAACAGCTTTCCCGAGTCAGGGATGAGAAGTCTGCCTGCCCGAGGGCTCTGATTGGTTAGCATGGCAAAATCATTGCTTTCTGGACCCCTTCCTCACTTAGAAACTAGAGAAAAAGCTCCCAGTGATGCTGAGAAGTGGGCCAGCCACCAAAGCAGTGCACAAGCACTGGGAGAACTGTAATCCAAAATAGGGTGCACAAAAATCAACTTCAAGCACTGCTCTTCTAAGGCAACCCTCCAAAGGCTAGCTTGTTTCCCTGGCAGATCTAGCCGTGTTTCTTTATGCAGAGGAAATACACGTGTACCCAGCACCTTTGAACCCTTTTCAAATACCAGCCACCTAGTGAACTGAGCAGAATTTCCAAGGCTGCATTAAGGTGTCCTTTGAAAATGAAAACCATGGCTATAGGACCTGAGAGAGCTTTGCTTAACTCCCTTGCTACTTCCCCCACCTCCCTGCCATCGTCCCTCCCTAAATACCTCTCTCCCAACATCCCTCTCTATTTCCCTCTTTACATCCTTTCCTCCCTAAGTACCTCTCTCTACTCTCCCTTCTTCCCAGAGGGAGGGGAAGGAGGGAGAGAATTAGAAAAGGAGGGAAAGAGTGAGGAAGATATGGAGGAAGAAAAGGGAAGGAGGTAAAGGAGTTAGGTAGAGAGCAGGAGGAGATATAGGATGGGAGGGAAGGAGTTATAGAGGAGGGAAGGGAAAGAGACAGACAGGAACATAAGGGAGGAGGGAGGAAGGAAAATAGGGAGATAGGTAGGGGATAGATAGAGAGGAGGAAGGGAAGGAGGGAAGGAGGGAGGGAGTGAGAGAGGTACAGATTCTAGGGAAGGAGGTTGGGAGGAGGGAGGGAGAGTATTTAAAAAGGAGCAAGGGAGGGACAATAAAGAAGGGATAGTGAGAGAGGGAAGGAGGTACCAAGGGAGGGAAGGAGGGAGGTGGGTGCTAGCAGGGAGTCCCCAGGCAGGGCCTTCAGAGAGGGTGCAATCTCTCCAACTAGCCCTTTACTGTCTGCCTACACAGTGCAAACTGCCAGTGTATGCTTCCTCTTGTTATAGCCAAAGCAGCTGGAGGAGATGATACAGTCCTGGCACGAGGTGATAGCATGAGCATAAATGCCTAGAACACCGAAGGGAGGTTCTCTATTGACCAAGGAACTGAAGCAGGAAAGCCTAGACATTACCACCCCCCTCTCCACAAACCCTTCTCAGTAAGCCCCAACACACACACACAGTCTCCTATCTCTGTCTCTCTCTGTGCCTCCCTCTGTCCCCCTCCTGTCAACGTTCCTTTGTATCTGTCCCTGTTTCTCTGTTCCTGTCTCTCTCTTTGTCTCTGTCTCTCTCCCCGTCTCTCTGTTTCAGTCCTTGTCTCTGTCCCTGATTTGTCTCTGTCCCTATCTCTCTCTTCCTCTGTCCCTCTCTCTGTCTCTGTCTGTCTCCCCACCCCACCCCCGTCTCTGTCCCTGTCTCTCAATCTCTATTTCTGTCCCTGTCTCTCTCTCAATCTCTGTCCCTGTCTCTGGCCCTCTCTCTGTCTCTCTCAATCTCTATTTCTGTCTCTGTCTCTCTCTGTCCCTGTCTGTCTCTAGCTCTGCTTCTGTCCGTCTGTCTCTCTCCCACCCTGTCTCTTGTCACCTCTCATCTAGAGCCCTGGCTTTAGCTGAGCCTCTTGCGGGGCTGGTTAATCCTCTAGGCAGGAAATGGGGTGTGGCAGGCCCCCGCAGCCTGGAGCCCTCCGAGCAGGGCGGGGCTCGCTGCTCGCGCCCACAGTGCTTTGCGGCTGCCCAGGAAGTTCCCTGCCTTCATGGCCCCCCTGAGCCCAGCCGGCCGCTATCCCTGCTCTTCTCTGGCTTTGGCAGGTGTGCAAGGGGAGGCTCCCCACCTCATGACTGCGGCGGCCTCGCCTCTCCCTCCGCCTCTCCTGCAGCATTGAGCACTAGTCCAGCAGTGCTGCGCCCTGAGCCCCCGCAGAGCCATGGCCCGCCGCCCCGGCCCCGGCCCTGGAGGGGGGGCGGGAGGGCGGCGCTTCCCGCAGTGCCTTTGCCTTGCATTTGGTCGGGGGCGGGGGGGTAGCCGGGATGCCGAGGAGGATGGTGGCTCCGCCCTCCCACGCCCACTCCCAGCCCGGGCGGAATCCCTCCGCGGTGAGAGCTCCCCTTCAGGTCCCCCCTCCTTCCCGGCCTCCAGTCTGGAGCCTCGAGGGCCCTCGGAGGCCGGCCGCCGAACGGCTTTCCTCCTGAGCGCCCGGCGGAGTCGGGAGCGCAGGTCCCTCCTCGGGGCCCCCGCCAGGGAGGCTCTGGAGCCCGGTCTTGCAGGGGCTGGCAGACTTCGAGAGGACGGACACTGAGGGCCACAGGGAGGAGAGCCCGACTTCTCAGGCCTAGCTCAAAGTTCCCGGAAGTGTGTACGCGTGCACCCGCCCCGGGCGCGGAGGTCTGAGGGCCGATTGGCTGATTGTCAGGGAGGCGGGCGGAGGACCCCGTTGTACTGTGCCCGAGCTCGGCCGAGCTCCTACCATGGCCACCCGGAACCCCTCCCGCGCCCACCCCCCCACCCCCACCCTCCCACCCCCACCCCCACCCTCCGCCGGAAAGCTCGCACAGGCCGACTGGGGGAGGCGCCGGCCCAGGGAAGGAGGACAAGTTCCTGGGAAGGAGGGCGTCCTGCCGCCCCTGGAGCTGTTCTTGCACCCCGCTATGCCAAAGTGGATGGGCGGACACAGACGGGGCCGCCATCTCCTCCCTGAGCCTTAGCTGACGGCCTTCCCTGGCGGGGGGAGCCCTTGGGAGGATCCTCACAGCGGCTGGTGGACCTCAGAAGTCTCCACACGGCCTCGGAGAGCGCCTCAGTGCCATCAGCTGAATGGCCACCTCCACACTGATGCCCCTCTCGGCTACCTGGCCTGGCTGCCCTCTGCTGGCCAGCTCACATGGCTGCATGGCCAGGGGGCATCCTCAGCTGCCCTGGGCCCAGAGCAGAGCTCCTCAGGCCAAGCTCTCCTCCCCTCTCCTTCCCCCCCCTCCCCCCAGTCCCTCAGGTGGGGGTGTCCCGGCCTCCTCCGGGAGCTCTTCGCCAGTGTGTGGCCAGGGCCTGCTGCCTTCCCCTGCGCAGTAGCATCTCTCCTGGGTGCTGCTTCCTAGCCGGGTGGTGGGCTGCCTGCCTCAGGCCTCTCCCCGCTCCAGGCCATGCTCCCTCCAGCTGGGGTGCAAGGTGCTCAGCACACTCACCCCCCACCCCCACTCCCAGTCCTGGCCCTGGTCTTTGTGCTGAGCTCCCCTGCCTCCAGTGCTCTCCCTCTCCCCATCTCTGCCCCCTGGGCCTTCCCTGGGGGATTCTCTGGAGCCAGGACTGCTGTTTGCCATGTGGTGTGTCCTGTAGGCCTGGGAGCTCCTCCAGGGCAGGGACAACCTCTTGGCTTTCTTTGGCTCCGCAGCCCTCCCTCAGTAGGTGCTTCTGGGCAGACTTTCTCACCCAGCCCATGGAGCCCCAGAGGGGAAGGGACTTGGTCCCAGACCGGGGTGACTGGTGATGGGCACCTGCTGGGCATCCTGGGAGAGCTCTTTTGCCTGGGGTTCTACAAAGGACATTTGTGGTCAGAAACCCTCCCGTCCCTCCTGGGTGTAGCTGCCCGAGCTGGGAGGGGGCTCGGGGTGGTCTGGTGGGAGCTACATTAGCTAGAGTGCCCACCTCCAGGAGCCTGTGGTAGTTGGACTACCAGGCCACCGGTGCCTACAAGACTGCAAGGGTGGAAAACTTCTGTTCTCCAGGCCGGGCCAACCAGAATTATGCCCCCCCTTTCCTCCTGGTCCACCCTTTGATTCCTCAGCCGTTGGGTTAGGGAGTGTCAACATGGAATCTAGAGACCCCAAAGCTTGGGCTTGTTCCAGGGAGAATCCAGGGCTCTGGAACCCGAGGTAAACTGACAATCCCAGTTGGGTGAGGCCAAGCAAAGCTGAGTGCTTCTTTTTGCCTTAGAAGCTTCCCCTCTGTACCACATCCCCCTTCAGGGATGGAACTCAGGGCCTTCAGCTGGCGAAAGCCATGCTACCTACTGCACTGAGTCACTTGGCTTGGGCTTAGCCTCCACCTCAAGTGGATTGTCTTTTAGCTCGGGGACCATTATTCAGTTTGAAACTGCTGGCCTGAGATTCCCCCCAGGGTGGCAACAAAGACAAGCTTCGGGGTCTCTGAAGGGGGGGGGCAGCACTCACTGGCCTTGGCAGGGATGTTGAGGTGAAGCTATTGGACCGAGTCTTGGGACCAAGTCCCAAAATGACAGTGAGACTGGGATGTCCTCGACCCACCCAGACTTGAAGGCCAAGTAGTCACAGTCAAAGGAGAACCTCCTGCTGTTGTGTTTGTCACAGGGCAGGCAGCCCCAGATCACTGTAGACAGGGCAGCTACCACAGCCAGGCACAGCCAGAGCCTGAGCAGGCTTGGGCCCCCTAGAAGGAAAGGATGGGGTGACAGGGACGCTAGTCCTCTCCCTGGCTGGTCCTCTCCCTGGGATCGCTGGCAGCTCAGGAGATAAGGGACCTCACCCCTCCCCATGGTGATCCATGGATGCCTTTTGGGGACAATGGCCCTGCCCCAGCGATGAAACCCAAAGGTCTGGGCACCGACCCTGCCTGAGGACCTCAACGGCTCAGGAACCTGAGTCCCACCAAGTCCTAGGGGGGTGAGGCCTCAGGGAGCTGGGGGCCAAGGGACCCTGAGCTGGCTGGGGTTGTAGAAAGTTGGCTAACTCCTTCGTATTGTTTCCAAGAGAAGAACCGTGGTCTAGCCGCTGGCTTGTCCAGGGGCAACGCTAGCTATAGTTCTCATCCTTCCCCCATAAAGCTGCTATTGGAGGTGTTTGAGGGGTTGGAGCTGCTCCCTCTCCCGTCTCCCCTCAGTGTCATCCAGTTTAGGATTGAGGGAAATATATAGTAATCCTAACTGAATGTGAATGGGATGAACTCACCCATAAAGCAAAAAGGATTAAATCAGAACTCCAAACCTTGTTTAGAATAGAAAAACACACAGGACATTAAAATAAGAATCTTATCTTAACTTTCTGTGTGCTTCACCTGAAATATAATGCAACAGTAGCCATAGTGATCTCAGACAGAGCCAAAGCACAAAATAGATACTTCATTTAGAGAAGTTAAGGAAGCTGCATTTTCCTAAAAGGCCACATAGAAAATAATGTCAATAAGGAATAGATATGCATCAAGCCCCATAGCATCCAAATTCAAGTCTAGGAGTAAAATGAGGGGGGGGGGGGGGGGCTCGATTTACCCTTCTCAAAACTAGATAAATCTAACCATAATAGAAATAAGAAAGAAGTTAAGGAAATGAATAGAATTTTGGAAATTTTAGATATGCAAAAACTCTGGAGAATATTGAAAGAAGATAGAAAGGAATATACTTTCTCAGCTATACATGGCAACTTCACAAAAAACTGACCATTTTTTAAAAATTTAAATTTATTTAGTCAATTTAGAACATTATTCCTGGGTTACAAGAATCACATTATTTCCCTCCCTCCCCTCCCCCTCCCCCTCCCCTTCCCGTAGCTGACCCCAATTCCACTGGGTATTCCATGTGTCTTTGATCAAAACCCATTTCCTTGTTGCTGGTGTTTGCATTAGAATGTTCATTTAGAGTTTACATCCCCAGCCATATCCCCTCAACCCATGTAGCCAAGCAGTTGTTTTTCTGCTGTGTTTCTACTCCCAAAGAAAAACTGACCATTTTTAGAGCATCAAAACCTCACAAACAAATGTAGAAAAGCAGAAATATTAAATATACTCTGGACCATGATGCAATAAAATTACACTGATTAAGGGGCCTTTAAAGCATAGATTAAAAATCAATTCTAAACTCAATCTAATCCTAAATAAGTGGGTCAAAGAACAAATCAGAGACACATTCAGTAATTTCATTTTTTTAATGTCAGCAATGACACTACACCAAAATTTGTGAGATCCAGCCAAAGCAGAACTTGGTGGGGGGAATTTTCTCTGTAAACACATAATAGAGAGATCAGAACAGATGATGTGGGGGTCCTGAAAAATCCCAAAGTAAGCACCAAAATTAAAATCTTCAAAATAAAATTAAGCTCTCAAAGAAACTTTTAAAAATCCATTGAAAAAATAAAATTAGGAGTGAGTTTTATGGGAGAACAATAAAATGGATAAACTATTGGTTGATTTTATTTTTTAAGAAAAGGAAGAAAACCAAACTAATAAAAAATGAAAAGGGTGAATGTACCACCAGTGAAAGTGAAATGAAAGCAAATCGTAGGAACTATTTTATCCAATTATATGCCATCTAAGTGAAATGGATATTTACAAAAATATAAATTGCCCAGATTGCTGTAAGAAAATAGAATAATTAAAATCACCCTGTCTTTTTAATTAAATTAAATAAGAAAAGAAATGTCCAGGACCAGATGGATTTACAAGTGAATTCTAACCAAGCATTTGAGGAATACTTAGTTCCAGTGTTATATAAACTATTTGAAAAAAATAAGAGTCCCACTAAATTCCTTATCTGACAGAGGTGTAGTTTCGATACCTAAACCAGGGAGAGCAAAAACAGAGAAAACTATACATCAATTTCCCTAATGAATATTGATATAAAATTTTTAAATAACATACTAGCAAGATTATGACTGCAATTTGTCACAAAGTTCATCCACCAGTTGGAATTTGTACCAGGAATGCAGGGCTGATTAAATATTAGGAAAAAATATCAGCATAATTGACTATATCAATAACTAAAACAACAAAATTCATGATTAAATCAATGGATTTAGGAAAAGGTTTTGACAAAATAAAATACTTATTCCTACTTAAAAAAAAAAACACTAACAGGCATAGGAACAAACGGAGTTTCTCTTAAAACGATCAGTAGTATCTCTCTGAAACCAAGAGCAAATATCCACAATGGAGATAAACTAGAAACATATCTAATAAGATTAATAAAATTGAAGCAAGGATGTCTATTAATTACTATAATCATTCAATATTGTGCTAGAAATTCTAGCTATAGCAAATAGAAGAAAAAGAAATCCAAGGAATAAGAATAAGCAATGAGGAAACAAAACTATCACTCTTTGAAGATATTAGGGTGTTTTACTTAGAATATCTAGAGAATCAACTAAAAAAACTAGTCAAAATGACTAATAAAGTTAGCATAGTTGCAGAATATAAAATAAATCCACATACTTATTACTAATAAAACCCAGCAGTAAGAGACAAAAGGAAATTCCATTTAAACTAACTGCAAATAGTATAAAATACTTGAGAATCTCCCCGAGAAGACAACTAGGACCTATATGAACACAATTATAAAACACCACAAAAATAAAGACCTATCTAAACAGTTGGAAAAATACTCATTACTTATGTAAAGTGTGAAGATGGGATTAAGTCTCCCTGCCCATTTTTTAAAAAATATTTTTATTTTATTAAACCCTTACCTTCCATCTTGAAGTTGATACTGTGTATTGGCTCCAAGGCAGAAGAGTGGTAAGGGCTAGGCAATGGGGGTCAAGTGACTTGCCCAGGGCCACACAGCTGGGAAGTGTCTGAGGTCAGATTTGAACCTAGGACCTCCCATCTCTAGGCCTGGCTCTCAATCCACTGAGCTACCCAGCTGCCCCCACCCTGCCCATTTTTAATCACCAGAAGCATATACACCCCATTTACACTTGAGTGGGGAAGGTCTGTGACCCACTGTGCAATAACGGGTGACAAATCAGAATTGACTGACTGCCCCCTGGGCAGTCCTAAGCAAAGCTTTAGCTGTAGTTGGTACATGTGAAATTGAAGGAAGTCACGGAAAGTGAGGAAAAGGAATGGTCTTTAAAAATGCCAAGAATTTCCTGTGAAGATATCTTTCCCCTTGACCGTGATCTTGAAGGAACTCCAGCTTGAGACTGTGAGTGAAAAAGGCTTACTCCTTTCCTGGATTTTCTTTCTTTTTTTTTAAACCCTCACCTTCCGTCTTGGAACCAATACCCAGTATTGATTCCAAGGCATAAGAGTGGTCAGGGCTAGGCAATGGGGGTCAAGTGACTTGTCCAGGGTCACCCAGCTAGGTAGTGTCTGAGGCCACATTTGAACCCAGGACCTCCCATCTCTGGGCCTGGCTCTCAATCCACTGAGCCACCCAGCTGCCCCCTTTCCTGGATTTTCTGAAGGGACTAGTCTCAGAAGAGGCCTACCCTCTTGAGAGAGGCTTCCTGCATCCCCAGGTCCTTGCTCAGGCTAAGGACTAATTAGCCCTGCCTGGGTTGAGCCAGGGGTCGGAGCAAAATACTTAGTGTGTAGGTTAGATATCTTACCCTCCTCTCTCTGATTTTCTTACTTTCACTCTATATTTTATAAATAAATTGCTAAAAAAATCATTTTGGAATTGATCAAAATTCCTGATGACCCTACTCTTAAATAAGCCAGTCCAACCTTTTCTATTAACCCCTAACATTCTGGCCCTTACAAAAGGCTGAGCCAATATAACAAAACTAACAATTCTATCTAAATAAATTTCCTTATCCAGTGTCATATAAGTCAAACTACCAAAAATTATTTTATAGAACTAGAAAAAAATAACAAAATTCATCTTGAAGAACAAAAGAACTAGAATATCAAGTGAACCAATGAAACAAAAATATGGAGGAAGGCACTCTAGCAGCACTAGATTTCAAGCTACACTGCAAAGTGGTCATTATTAAATCAATCTGATATTGGCTATGAAATAAAGGGTTGTATCACTGGAATAGGTTACCTATACAATATACAATAACAAATGACCACAATAATCTAGTGTTTGATCAATCCAAATATCCAAGCTTTGGGGGGGCAAAAACGGCTGGGAAAAATATCTCACACAGTATGCCAATAAAAGGTTAGAATGAGTATATGATTCTGCCATAAAGAGTGATATCATAAGCAAATGTGCAGAGCATAGAAAATTATACTTGTCAGAACTATGAGTAAGGGAAGATTTTTATGACCAAAAAAGTGATAGAGAGCACAAAGTAGGTAACTTTAACTATATGAAATTTTAAAGTATTTGTACAAACAAAACCAATGCAATCAAAATTAAAAGGACAGCAAAAAACTGGGGCATGGGGTAATTTATAGTAAAATTCTCTGATAAAGTCCTTATTTCTCAACTATATAGGGAACTCAGCCATTATTCTAAAAATAAGAGCCATCTCCCCAGTTGATAAATTTTGGTCAACATATATGAAGATAGTTTTCAGAAGAAGAAATCAAAAAATACTCTAGGGGGGCAGCTGGGTGGCTCAGTGGACTCAGAGACAGGCCCAGAGACAGGAGGTCATCAGTTCAAATCTGGCCTCAAATACTTCTAAGCTGTGTGACTCTGGGCAAGTCACTTAACCCCCATTGCCTTAGCCCTTAATGCTCTTAATCAATAATTAGAAAAATGTACATTAAAACAACTCTGAGGTACCACCTTACATTTATTAGATTGCCTATTGTGACAGAAAAGGAAAATGATCAATGCTGGAGAGAATGTGGAAAAATAGGTGCACTAATGCACTGTTGGTGGCATTGTGAAATAGTGGATCTATGCCCAAAGAGTCACAAAACTCTGTGTACCCTTTGATCCAGTACTAGATATGTGTTCCCAGAGGGATCCAAGAAAAGAAGAAAGGACCTATACAGTACAAAAAATATTTATAGCAGCTCTTTTTGTGGTAGCAAAGAATTGCAAATTGAAAAGTCCATCAATTTGGGAGTGGAGGAACAAGTTGTGGTATGTGACTGTGAAGGCATACTATTTTGCTATAAGAAATGAAGATGGCTTCAGAAAAACTTGGGAAGACTTATGTGAATTGAGAAGAACACTGAACATAGTAACAGCAAATGTGTTGTAAGGATGATCAATGTAACAGTCCACACATATATGTATAAGGTATATGTTTGATGTATGGAAATTGTATTAACAAACGCATAGACAAGACATGCGCATGGGCAGTAAAGGTCTTGACCTTCCAGGTTTCTTTGTCTTCACCTGGTGAGTAATCCATGCCTGGAAGGTGTCGTAATTTACATTTAAACCAATGGCAATCCACTGTGTGCTGTTGCATATGCATTACGTACCTCTTACCTCATTACCTTAATAAAAAGACAGGAACAGTGATCCTCCCTCTTCCCTTCCTTTTCTCTCTCACTTGGAACTTGGCTGCATGCCAAAGAATCTCTCCTTCTATGGAGCTCCATTGTGATCTCTAAAAAACTTCTTTCTTTATTCTTTTGTTCCCTTCTCCCCTGACCACCAGCCAGTGCTGGGACACTTGGAGCTTAAGCTCCCAGTTCTGCCAGCGGTACTTTATCTTCAACTGATTTCTATCCTCACACCTGATTTCTATTCCTATCTAGGAATTTTACATTCCACATATTCTTGGTTATTTATATCTTCCTTTACTGAATACCCTACAAAGGAAGATATCAGGAACTAGCGCCATTCCTTCCCACATTCTGATCTGTGTGTGCCTCTGTTTATCAACCCTTTCTCCTGACTTCTGTTCTCCTCCTCAAATTAATACCCACTAGGATCTTCTTTAGTGCAGCGGTTGCTGGCCATCCTCTGTAATCGACTATGAAAACCTCAGCTACTTTGATCATTACAATGTTCCAAAACATTTTCATGGTGAAAAATGCTGTCCACCTCCAGAGAGAGCTAACTGAGGGACTCGTCATATTGAAACATGCTATTTTTCACAATCTCTATCTTTCTTGCTTGTTTTGAAATATTGCCAATATAGAAATATGTTTTGCATGATTTTACAAGTATAATGGGTGTCATGCTGATTACCTTCTCAATGGATGGGGGAAAGGCTGGAGGAAGAGAAAGAATTTGGAGCTCAAGATTTAAAAAAATAAATGTTTAAAATAATTAATTTTTTAAATGTTTTATTTGGTTGAGTATATTTCTTCCCCAAATTGTTGTGTGAAAGTTAAGCCTTCCTTTGCCCATTTCACATGAGAATGATGCTAATCTGATTTTCACTCCCCTTATTGTTTCTTCATTGTTTAAAGACTTCTCAAGAGCTCAAGTTAAGAGAAGTAGCAAGTTCCATCCCCTTATTCTTCCTTTCTACCCTTGTATGTATACCTTCCTTTTTCCCCCACTCCATTTTAAATTCTCAGAATAGAGCCAATCTGCCTAGGTTCTTCTCATTTAACTACTTTGGTACATTTTTGTTACAGTAAGATTCTGAAGGGATATGTGTTTCTTTTCTCCAATTAGAATGTTAGCACAGCATCACAATATACAGTTCCTTCTGTTTGCTCAAAATATACCCTTTACAGGTTTCTCAGGACTCTCATGCTTGTTTTTCAAAGTTTCTACTCAGCTCTGATCTTTTTCATCAGAAATATCAGAAAGTCCCATTTCTTTAAAGGTGTATCTTTTTTTTAACTGTAAAATCGAACTTTGCTTCGTGGGATAATCTATTCTTAGTTATTTTATTTTTTGTGATATTGAAAGCCAAGATCTCATTTTAAAAGAAGCTGCTGGATCTCATGTGACTTTGGTTGTAGTTCTTTTGTACCTAAATGGTTTCTGTTTGCAATATTTTTTCTTTGATGTGGAGGTGCTAGATTTTGGCTCTGATTTTCCTAAGACAAAATTCCTTTGGAGATTGGTTTCAGGGAGTGAATTTTTTCTACCTTTACTTTGCCATCAATTTTGAATAATATTTATGATTTCTCAGATTGTAATATCTATGTTTTTTATTATGATTTTCAGGAACCAATATCATTTTGTTATTTGAATTGACATGTTGGAAGAGGTTTTAGCATCTACTTTGCTGTTCCACCCTAAGGACCATGGGACTATTCCATCAAACTTGCAGCTGAAAACTTCTATGTGTTGTTTCCCTCATTAGAATGTGAGCTCCTTGAGGATAGGGACTTGCACATAGTAAGTGCTTAATAAATGTTTTTACATATTCATTCATGCCTCAAGTCTCCCATGGCACCCCTTTCTCCCATCAATTGAGAAGCTTGCCTTATAGCTTCTTGAAAAAGATGAAACCATTTGCTAAGAGTTATCTCTTCTGCCCTCCTCATTGCATCACTATCTTATCCCACCCTTCTTTCAGTAGTCTCATATGAAAAGATGGCATTTCTGTTTACTAAGAATGACCCATCTACATGTATGTACTCTTGATTCTATTCTACCTATCCTATCCTATCCCTATTCAGTAAACTTCAATGGCTCCCTGTTACCTCCAAAATCAAATATAAACTCTTCAAGTTGGCTTTTAAAGCTCTTCAAAACCGCGTCGCTCCTTCTGACCTTACCAGTTTTCTTATACTTTCCTCCACTACACACACTTTGCCATCCAGTGACACTGGCTTCCTTGCTAATTCTTGAACAAGGCATTGCCATCATCTGATTCTATAATCCCTACCCTTGCATTATTCAGTCATCCCCAATCTATAAACATGCCCATCTGTTCCATCCTTAAAAATCCTCATTTGATCCATATGTCCCTGCTAGCTATTATCATCTTTCCCTTTCAAAGCTAATTTCTTTTTTTTTAAACCTACCTTCTGTCTTGGAGTCAATACTGTGTATTGGCTCCAAGGCAAAAGAGTGGTAAGGGCTAGGCAATGGGGGTCAAGTGACTTGCCCAGGGTCACACAGCTAGGAAGTGGCTGAGGCCAGATTTGAACCTAGGACCTCTCATCTCTAGGCCTGGCTCTCAATCCACTGAGCTACCCAGCTGCCCCCTCAAAGCTAATTTCTTAAGAAAACCATGTTCTCCATTTCCTTTTGTCCTCCTCTGCTACTACAAATATTTTAGTACTTTTCCTTTTTGTTTGGTTTTTTATCCTTTTTGGAATACGGGCCTAGTCATAGTATTGCTGCCCTTTGGGCATTCCAAATTGCTCTCCAGAATGTTTGAATCAGTTCACAAGTTCCCCAACAGTGCATTAATGTCTCAACCACTGCTCCCCTCAATTTGTCCTCCCTTCTATTACCTCCACCAAGGGAGATATTTTAAAAAATATTTTCTGATTGCATGTAATTTTTTCTTTTTTCAGTTTGATATTAGTCATATATTGTGAAGTCATGCAAAGCAGATTTCCATATTAGTCATGTTTTGAAAATAAAGATAAAAAACACAAGAAAAACAAAGTTCTTAAAAGAATGCTTTCCTTGGTTAATAAATGGGCAAAACATATGAACAGATGGTTTTTGTATGAAGCAATCAAAGCCATATGGAGGTATATGAAAAAATGCTCTAAATCACTACTGATTAGAGAAATGCAAACCCAAACAACTCTGAGGCAGCATCTCACACTCATCAGATTGGCTGAAATGACAAAAGGGCATTGAGGGGATGTAGAACACTGGAGACATTAATACGCTGTTGGTGGAACTGTGAACCGATCCAACCATTTTGGAGAACAATTTTATATTACACCCAGAGAATTGTAAAACTGTGAGTGTGCAATACTGTTGCTGGGTCTCTTTCATCAAGGAAAAACAAAATTTAGAGCCTATACATTCCAAGATATTGATAGCAGCTCTCTTTGTGATAGCAAAGGGCTGAAAATTGAGGAGATGTCCATCAGCTAAAGAAATTGTGGCATATGATTCTGATGGAATACTACCACACCATAAGAAATGATGGGCAGGCTCATGAAAAAAAGTCTTGGAGAGGACAGATCGGTGGTTCAGTGGATAGAGAGCCAGAGCCAGGCAGACACAGGAGGTCCTAAGTTCAAATCTGACTGCAGACATTTCCTAGCTGTGTGACTATGGGCAAGTTACTTAAATCCCCATTGTCTAGCCTTTATCACTCTTCTGCCTTAGATGAATCTGAGCTGGGTAGCTCAGATTCCTAGATGGATATAAAGGTTCAAAAAAAATCTTGGAAAGGAACTACATGAGCTAATGAAGAGTGAAATGAATAGTATGAAAATAACATTCTATACAGCTTCAGATTTCATATTTGAAGACTAACTTGTAATGTTCACTTCCAGAGAATGAATTGAGAAATGGCAACATGAAAGACGGAATCTATATATACTTATCTGTTTGCCAAATGATGCCTTCTGTGGTGTGGGGAGGGGAGGGGAGGACTAAGTTGGTACCTGGAAATAAATTCTAGTGAAAAACATTTTAAGTATGGTTCAATCTGTATTCAAACTCCATCACTTCTTTCTGTGAAGGCTGATAACCACAAGTCCTTCAGAGCTGTCCTGTATTGAAGAGTTACTAGTTAATCACTGGACACTGTTGTTCATACTGTGAAGTGTCGTCCTGGTTCTGCTCACTTCACTCTGCACCAGTTCATTTAGTCTTTCTCGATTTTGCTGAGAATTCTATGTTCTGGAGCTTCGTGTTCCATCACAATCATAAACAGAATTCTGGTTGGTCAGTCCCCAATTGATGGGGACCCCCTCAATTTCCAATTCTTTGCCACCATAAAAAGGCTGTTCCATTTTTGCGCGCACACACACACACACACACACACACACATATCCTTTCTGGCTTTTTAAAATCTCTCTGGAATAGAGACTTAGTCGTGATATTGCTGGATCAAAGAGTAGCCCTTTAGGCATAGTTACAACTGGCTCTCCAGAATAGCTGGATACTCTACTCACTTTACAACTCCAACAGTGCATCAATATCCCAATTTTCCCACATTCCTTCCGATACCTGGATTTTCCTTTCCTGTCATATCAGCCAATGTGCTAGGTGTGAGGCGCTGCCGACTCGATGTGGCTTTAATGTGCACACTCTGAGCATTGTTTTCATGACTGTAGCTCTGAGGTGTTATTTCTTCATCTGAAAACTGTCTGTTCATCCACTTTGACCAGCTACCAGATGGAGAATGTTTGCCTTTATTCTCAGAGATTTGACTCAGTTCTCTACCTATTTGAAAAATGAAGCCTTTATCAGCAAGGCTTGCTGTACTTCTTCCCAGTTTTCGGCTTTTCTATTATTGATCGCATCTGCACTGGGTTTGTGCCAACCCTTTTACATGGTGCACTTACTTATATCCTGCCATGCTCCTCCTCTCTTATTTGGCCATAAAGTCTTCGAAGGTAGGTGAGCACCCTGAATGTCTAAACCATGTACCCAGTTGGCATTATGATCTTGTGTTTTATATATATATGTGTGTGTGTGTGTGTATAATGTTGTGAGAGACCTAGTTTCCAGCAAATACCTTTCCAGCTTTCCCAGCAGCAGTTTTTGAGTTCTTTTCCCCAAAGCTGAGGTTTGTATTCATCGAACCCTAGACTCCTGGGGTCATTTATTCCTAGGTGTTGCATACCTAATCTATTCAACTGGTTCCCCACACTCTGGTAAGGTAATAGGCCTAGTTTTGAGGATTCCAGCAGGCCTTGTAATTCAGTTTAAGATCTTGCACCACTAGTTACCTTCCTTCACATTTCTTGGATTGATTCTTGATATTCTTGACATTTTGCTCCTGTAGGTCCATGTTGGCGCACCTGTGGCATCTGTGCCAAAGGGGTCTGCTCCGCTTCCCCTCTCCATGGGATCCTCAGGACATACATTTCTCCCATCACCCACCCCTCTGCCCAACACTTCCTCCCTCCCCTGTCTGGGGGGGTGGCACAGCTCACATGTCACATGAAGGTTGCAGTTTGGGTACTCGCTCTCTAAAAGGCTCACCATCACTGCTCTAGGTGAAGTTTCTTTTTTTTTCTAGTTCTATAAAATAGTTGGGGGGCACTGAATAGGTGAATTACTTTAGGGACAATTGTCATTTTAATTGCAAGGGCTACCATGGGCAATGACTGTTTCTCCAGTTGTTTGGATCTGACTTTATTTGTGTGAAGTGCTTTGTCATTGTGTTCAAATAGTTCCTAGGTTTGTCTTGACAGGGAGACTGCCCACCCCCAGGTATTTTGCAATGTCTAGAGCTCTTCCAATTCTCTCTGCCTTGCTGTTGGACTTTGTTGGTTCTAGGAATGCTCAGGATTTTATATGTGGCTTTACTTTACATATTTCATGCTGGGCTGGCCCTGTGAGAAACTGGGGAGCAGCTGCTACACACCCGGATGCTGTGTGATTGAGGGGTTCCACCCTTCCTTCCAGAAGAAGAGTTGCCCCCTGCCCCCCAGGGTGCACCAGCAGCCCGTTTCCAAGACACTAGTGCAGCAGGCCATGGCTACCCCTTCATGAGCTTGGAGCCTGGCTACTTGAAGGCCCCCATTCTCACCCAAATGACCAAGCCAAAGTCAGAGTCTGTTTTCAGGGGCTACCTGACAATTCCCCTTGCCCAAATTGGTGCCTGGAATTTAATGACGAAAAAAGAAGCAACCCTAAATACAACAGGGCATGTGACGCTGAAATCACAGGCCCTGAGACAGGGTTTCATCTTCCTCTCGCCTTTCCGGGATCTCAGTGGAAGAGAGCTTGAAGTCCAGTCATTTTGAATGGCCATGATTTGCTGCCAAATGGCCATTTCTTCTTGGGTGGACTCCATCCAATGTATAGGGGCGCCATAGCTCAAACCTAAGAGGACCGAGGAGAGCAGAGTAAAGCTGGTGGCTCCTCAAGGAGTTTTTGCAATCAGGACACAATCACTAAGATGCCAGTTAATCCAAGCAGCCTTAAAAGTACTTGGGTGAATTTCGTGTTAGCAAATGTGGCACACTTGGCTTCTGGCTAAAATGAAAATATCAGTGGGTCTATGCAGTCCAAAAATTCTCTGCAGCTCTCTCTTTGCATACATGGGTATATGTATATCTGCACTGATGTGAGCACATCCAGGTAAACAGGCATGTGCAGTGGGGAAAGCTCTAGGTCTGGAGTTAGGAAAACCTGAGTTCAAATCAGGCTTCAGACACTTACAAGCTGTGTGACCTTGGGTAAGTCACTGGTGAGTAAAGGGATAATTAGTGAATGGATGAGGTAGGAGTAGGATATTTGCTCTGTAGTGAGGGCTTGGTGGATGTCAATAGCATGTTAATAGCAGATCTAGATCATTGTGATTTCGAGTTTTTCCCAAAGCCCCACTAAACACTGTTATGAGTAGGAGTGAAGGAGGTGGAAGGTGGGAGTGATCCAAGGCCTCATGAGGTCTGGCAAGTCATGAGCCTCTAGCCCAACAAGGGGCCGAGAATGGTGAAAAGAGTGGAGGTTTGTCTAGTGTGAAGTGACTTCACCAAGGGCTCGACATAGAGAAGGGAGGAGAGTCTAGCCCTGGTAGAGGGAAGTGGAAGACCCCAGTGGGGAGGGGGAGGGCCTAAAACAGGGAAACTGAATCAGCTCAGCTAAATGCAGAAGAGGCTATGGGGAAAAGGGTGACTGATGCCATGGAAAGCGAGTTGGAGCTCTGCCCCAGTGCACACCAATGATACCACTTACCAGGTCCGTATCACTAAAGAGGGAAAGGACGATCCATGGGACAAAAAGATTCAGACCCCCTTTTTGGGGTACCAAAGATTTGGAAACTGGGTGGTAGAAAGGCTGCCCACCGACTGGAGAATGGCCAAACAAGCTGTGATGGAACACCACTGAGTCCTAACTCTAAGAGAGGATGGTGGGGACAAGCCCAAGGGAAAGGACGACTAGAGAACAGTCTCACAACAACCAGTACACTGTACTGAGGAAATCCCATTACTGTGATGACAAGTCCACTCCAGGCAGAGCTGAGTGACTCCGGGAAGATCAATGTCCTTGCCTTTGGGACCCATGGGGACTGCAGGAATTTGGTGTGCAAGGCTTTTGCCTATGTTTTATTGGCTTTTCTGTCCTTCCCAATGGGCAGAGGAGGAGTTCAGGAAGACAATTTGGAACCAAAAATCAAATAAAATTGACTAAAGGGGAAGGAGGAAGGGAGAGGGAAGAAAACAGAAATAAGGCCATGGAAAGCTTCCTGAGGCCAGTCTGAGCTCCTGATCTCTTTGTTTACCTGTCTCAAGGCCACACACAGCTCCTCCTGGGAAGTGATGGGGAAATTCCTCCCGGTCCTCCACAGGAAACTCAATGAAGGAATCCTTCAGGTCTTCAGGGTGGAGCCCATCCTAAACATGGTGGGATTAAAAATGGCATTCATTGGGCTCACCTGACAATCCTTGACTCGTGCTGGCTCTTTATGCTAGTGTCTGCAAGCATGTGACTCAGGGAAAGGAAAACCCGCCCAAGCACGTGCACATGCACAAGGGGGCTGCTGGGGTCTTTTGTTTCCCACGCCTGGGAGAGGCAGGGGCATGGAGGCTCCGCAGCTCTTCCTGGTCAAGGTACAAGTGCCTGCTGCTCCTCAGTGGCCAAGAACTGGGGGCATGAGACGCTCCGAAGCCCAGCCCCACCTGGGGTCCAGCCTCTTACTTAGTCCAAAGAAGGGAGCACATCACATCAGCTCTCCTGGGCTCCGGGGAGGCCCTCAGGAAGACCTCTTTGGGGGTGGGGCTGAGGGAAGCAGAGCCACCCCATTACCATTTTACAAAGGAGTCACTCCAGAACTCAGGCCCCAAAGGCAGAGAAGTTTGCTCACTAAGGAGGCAGGAGAATGGCCAGGGCGAAGGAAGACCGAGCCCAAGTCGTCTCTGGGGTCCCCCCTCCCAGCCCCAGGTAGCCCTAGAAGGTTCTCCTTCCCTGACGCTGAACCTAGAATTCGGAGCTCTTTTGTCAAAGGCCAGGCCTGTTGCTGGCACGGCATGGCACGGCACCCCAGAAAGCTGGATGTGCCTTCCCCAGACAGATGGGGGGAGAGGTGGGCAAAGGGCTAAGAAGCCAGAAGGCAGGGAAGGCCTTCAGGAAGCAGGTGGCACCTGAGGAGGGTGGAAGAGCTCTGAGCCTCAGTGGCTAGTGTGGGATGCCATTGACAGAGAGATAGACGCAGATCAGAGCTCGGGAAGTGACTGGCAGGAACAGAGAGAGCGACAACAGGAGAAATTGGCCGGGGAGAAGGGCAAAGGCAGGCTCAGAATGCTCCCAGAGGCGGCAGAAACCGGCTGTGTTGGATACCAGTAAGGACAGTGCCACGGACCCCGGGTGGGATCACAGATCTGATCCGAAGGGGAAACACACACGCATGTCTTAGAGAGCTTAGAGAGCCCGCCTCACCGGGACGAGAATGAGAGCTTATGTCGGGAGAGGGCAGGCAGAGGGCCCAAGACTAGATCTAGAGCTGGGCCGAACCCCCTGGCCAAGGAAGGCCTGAGGGCATTTCTAGCCCTCCCTGGGGCTCCCCCTTTGCTGTCCCCTTGCCATCTGCCCTGCCTTAACTTCCTTGGCCAGACACCTGCCCTACTGACAGGGGTTTTAGATAGTTGGGAAAGTGTATGGCAAGGAGAAGCCAGGTCTGTGATGTGTGTGTGTGTGAGTTTGAGGGCCATGACTCATCCTGGTCCCCTTCTCAAACCCTGGGTGCCCCCATCAGTGCACTTAGGCCAACCCAGCAGGTCCCCCCACCCCACCCCCCAGCACCAACGGTGACAAAGAACATAGAATGTTCCCCAGCAGGAGCTTCCAGACTCCATAACAACACAAGCCCACAGCTGCACCCCCAGGAACCTGCCTGTGGGCCCCAGGGGAAGGGTGCCTGGACTAGGGCCAGGACAGACCAGGGGCCAAAGGCAGAGGATGGTCCTGTCCTCTGGGGTAGCCAAGCACAATCAGTCTCATCCCTCTCCCATAGGGTGACTCCTGGAACCACTGGGCTGGCTCTTTGTCCTCCCAAACCCCGTTGACCTGTCACAGACAGCTCAGACATCACAGCAGATGGCCAGACTGGGCATCCACGGTGCCCAAGTACCCACTTGTGCTGCCCTACAGGGAGCTCTACCCTGCATGACAGCATAAGAATATGGCTCACACTCACCTCTGTTCAGGGTTCTGCTGACAGGGTCCAGTCCAGGCAGAGTCTCCAGAGTCTGCAGAGGGAGCCCAGACCAAGTGACTCAGTTTCCCCCACATGCTTCTGCTATCTCCCCCCTTGCCCTCCAGCCCCCCCACCCCGGCCCCTAGCACTCCACTCCATGAGAGGTTGGAAGTAAATTGGGTTCCAGCATTTCTTTTCCCTGCTGCTCCTGAGTACCCAGCATTCTCTCCCATGGGGGTGGGGAGGACAAAAGCAGGGGGGAGTCTCTGCCCAAGGCAGAAGGGAACAGAGGGTGAAAAGGAGACCTGGGGCCCCCGTTGCTACTTGGGGAGGAGGACAGGTAGAGGGAGTGTGATTGGATAAGGGAGTCAGAACCCAGGAGCCCCAGCCCTTCAGAGCCCACCCAGTGGGCTCTGCTCTCATGCCAACCACTCGGTCTCTGGCCCATCATCATTCAACACAAGAGGCCCCCAACATACATGTAAAGCTGAGAGCCCAACCTTTGCCTGGCACCTTGAGTGGCTGGGTTAGGGGGAGCCTACACCAGGCTGAAGAGGCTCCAGGAAGCCCACGGAGGTTGGGAGGAGAATCACGACGGCAGCAGTGCTGGGTCCCTAAGGAAGGCAGGCAAGGAGACCCCAACGAACCTGTCACCCAGTCATTGTCCCACGGGTGCGGCTTGCCCTGAGGCAACCCCATTTCTGCTGCCCTCACAGGCCAAGGAAAGCAGCCTCACCTCAAGGACGAGGAGATTCAGGGCAATCTGCTCCCTCAATGCTTGGGGAACTAGATACTGGCTTGAGCCAGGGCTGGCCTGGCAGGGAAGGGCACTGGTCACTCCCAGGCAAATGATGATGACCCCCTTTCAGGCACTGAGCCGCCACCCTCCTCCCATACACAGAGAGCTGACCCTGAGGACTGACCAATAGAAACTCACCATGGCAACCCTCTGTGACACAAGGCTGGGAAGGAGCCAGGGTTCAGACTCTCCTTGGTGCAGAGGGTTTGACAAGGGAGCAGGGCCGGCAGCAGCCTCCCCCCTCCCCCAGGCAGACCAGTGCCCACACCTCTGGGCTCTCCTCTATCGCCAGGGGCTTTAAACCTTGGCTGCCGCTCCCAAGCACCCCCTGGGCCACCCGCCTTCCCGGAAGGCAACCTCAGACGCAGATGGAGATACCGAAAAGCCCCAAACGCTGTGCCCAGCCCCCAGCGTGGCAGGGAGGAACCTGCACCCTCCCTGCTGGCTCCCTGCACACAGTTAGGCCTCCCCGAAAGAGGGCAGAGTGGCCCAAGGCAGGAAAGAGACGGACGCCGTCCGCCCGAGGGCCTCTCCCTCCCTGCCTCCGAGCCCCGGCAGCAGGCTAGGAAAAGTCGAGGGTGCTGAGCCTGGGTCTGCCAAAGAGCTCAGCTGGGAAGCCTGAACGGGGGGGGGGGGGGGGGGGGCGAGGGCTCTGAGGCTGTCCGCGGTCACGGACAGGGAGGGACCCGGGGCCAGCCCAGCCCTTCTCGGAATCCCGTCTGGCAATGCCTAAAAGCAGCCACCAAGGGCTACAGAGCCAGAGCCACAACAGAAACTGGGGGCTCCTCTCCCCCTCGGGGACCCCCCCCCCACGGCTCCAGCCCAGGCCCCTCCCCGGGCTGCCTTCAGAACAAGGGATGGCATCAGTACCCCATGCGGTGGTGGCTCATTCCACGGCCTGCCTTCACCCCGGCCAGGGCCGTTGGACGCTGCAGCCGCCGTGTTAATCAAGACTCCTCTGCCTGAAGCCCGCCAGAGCGCCTCAATTTCACTGGCTGGGCGGTGACGTCACAATGGAGCCCTCGGCCAATCAGCTCTCAGCCCTGGACAGCTCAGCCTCAATTGTGACCTTGGCCCGAGCCTCCGCGGGGGCAGCAGCAGGCTGGCCCAATCCGTCCTCGGGAAGCTCCTTAGGGAGTGTCACCGGGGACCTCCGTGCCCCGAGCCCCGGGGCTCCCTCAGGGAACACACACAGCCCAGTTAGCCTCTCTGCAAAAGGCAAAAAGCACGTCCCTCCAGAGCCCAGGAGCTCCGCCCCTGCACCTCTCCGCCGGCCCTCCGGCCCGCCTGCACCCCCCACGCCGCCCCCAGGCCCCACACTCGGGCCCCACGTCCTCCCTCGGGGACTCCCGGGCACTCCCTCCCATCTGACCTGGCTTCCTGCCCGTCCTCTCCCCAGAGGGCCTTTCTCCTACTTCCCCCCTCCCTCCTCCCCCGCCTTCGGGGACTCTCGGGGGCCGACGTGTCCCGGGGGGTCCCCGCGTGCTGGGGGGCTGCACTGGCAGCTTTCCCGAACCACAAAGAGCCTCCTGGAAGGCCCTGGCCCGAGACACCGGCCCGGCCTGTCTTTCCCAGAACGCTCCAGCGCGCTTGGGCAGCAGCCTCTGCTCCAGCCCTCCAGACGGAGGGTGGTGCCTCATCTCAGCGCTGGGGCGGCCCCGGGCCCCTCAGCCATGCCGGGGGCGCCCAGGAGCCCAGAGGGACTCCGGGGACTCCGAGGCCTCTGTGGGCACTGTGGCCCAGCTCCCCCGCCCAGCTTTCTCTGCTCTCCTGGGCAGAGGCTGTCCGAAGGCTCCTTCAGGAGAGGGGGAGACCTGGGGGCGGGGCGGGGGTCGAGGCCAGGAGCCCCTGCCTTGGGCTGCCGCCCCTTTCCCTCCCCTCAGGACCAGAGCCTTCTTCGGCCTTCCCTGGTCTGCCTGAGCCCCCAGCACAGAGGGCTGCCCTGGGCCACAGAGGACGGGTCTTCGAGCCCTGCCTCAGCCCCTTCCTCCCCGGTCCAGAGGCCTCCCCTCTCTGGGCCTCTGTTTCCTCAGCTATAAAGTGAGAGGGTGGGAGATGCTGCCCTCTAAGGTCCCTTCCAGCCCTCAGCCTCTGGGGAGAGCCTGGAGGGAGTGGGGAGGCCTGGCCGGAGGCTAGTTCCGAATTTCTGCTCAGTCTAGCCAGGCCCTTGGAATGGGCTCTGAGCAGGTCCCGCTGGGCCAGTTTCCTGGCTTAGCTCCCAATAGTGCACTCAGGCTTCCCCACAATGCCCACAACTCAGTAAAATGTTCTCAGCCCTCGGCAGAATCCGGCTGGTCCCACCATTGACCAGAGAGGGAGCCCAGCCAGCTCCTGACCAGAGGCACAAGATGGAGCCTGCCACGTGGGTTCACTCAGTTGCCCCAATTCATCCCTCTGTGCCCTCCCTCCTCTCCCAGGAGGAGCAGCCCAGGCTGACTCCTGAGCTGGGGAAACAGAGCAAGCCAGGCAGGCAGGGGCAGCTGGAGCAGTCAAGGGGGAAGGTTCTAGAAGCAGGCGACAGTTGGCAGCATGGCCCCAGCCCATGTGAGCCTGGGGCAGGAGCCCCCTGTGTGCAATCAGCAGAGCTGAGGGGTCATGGAAGCCAGGGGAGGAGGGAAGCAGCCTGCCCCCCACCCCAGGGAGCCGGCCCTGACCCTGGAACAGCAGGGCACGAAGGGGGCAGATCCTGGCCTGAGAGGATTCCCCTCCCTTCTGATGCCAGGAAAACCAGCTAGTCACTGCCAAGGTGCCCCATCTGCACCTTCCCTCTCATGGCAGGCTCTGTGTAACAGACCCAGAGAAGATGGGCTCTCCTTCCCTGACTACAGTCAAGCCTGTGCCAGGTGGAGGCCAGACCAGAGACTGCCCACATCCTGGGCTTGCTACCTCAGGGCTGGCGGGCTGGCAGGCAGGCAGGCAGGCAGGCAGGCTCTCTCCCCCTGCCTCCTCCCCACCTTGAGTGTAGTGGAAGCTAGAGACAGAGGAGGGCCCCATGGAGGAGGAAGCTGGAGGCAGGGGGTCTAGACCAGGGTGCCAGGCTTTCCCAGCCCAACCTCCACCTTGTTCTCTACCCAAGTCCTCTACCCCAGAGGGCTCCTTCCCTGGGAACCTGGAGGGGTTGGGGAGCAGGGGGCAGAGCCTGGGAGCACAGGGAAAGGGAGCAGGTGGCATGGGGGGAAGCAGGGGCAGGAAGATGGAGGAGGCTGTGTTTTCAGAAGGGACAACTGTGGGGAGCAGAAGTAAGCAGGACTATGAAGAAGTCACCATAGAAGATCTTTATTTTTCTTTTTGCGATGGGAGAGCTTTTTATTTTTAGAGAAAAGAATGTAAGATAACACATTAAAACTTCAAAGAATGTCCTCCATGAGCAACATCTGGGGAGAGGATGACTTTGGGCCTTCTGCTCTTCTCTAGTTGCAAGGAGTCATGGGTCCACAGGGGAAGGGCCACAGAAGAAGAGAAAGGGAAGGAGAAAAGATGGGAATTTAGAAGGGAAAGGAAGGAATAAGGAAGGAAAGAAAGAAGGAAGGAAGGAAGGAAGGAAGGAAGGAAGGAAGGAAGGAAGGAAGGAAGAGGGAGAGGAGAAGGGAATGAGGGGGAAGGGAGACGAGGGGAAAGGGAGGAAAGGAAGGGGATCTGATCGTGGGCTTTAGTCCTTCCTAGACTCCAATTACAGTGCCTCTGGGACGATCTGAACAGAGGAAATAGCTTCAGCTCTTCCATCTTCCTGTCCAAAGCCACCTGGGAGATTTTGGGATATTATGTTCCAGGGAAGAGGTCTATGTCTTCCATTTCCATTCCTGACTATGGGTCCTCGAGGGCCATCAGGGCGAGACTGGCTATGGTGAGAGGCAACTACTCCTGATCTTTCCTCTGTGAATCTCCCATCTCTTACTCCAGCCAAAGCTGCCAGCATGCCCTCGGGGAAGGCCCGGTATCTTCTGCCATGGGTCATTGATCGAATTCTGTGATGATTGTTTGGGAAGATCTGTGACTGTCTGGCTTGGACAACTACTCCATCTCTTCCATCACCAGCACCAACAAAGGCTACATGTAGATATTCTGGAAAGGCCTGAGGCTGATGTCCATAGACCCTGGGGACTGGTGGTGTGGTCCCTGGAACCTCATCACCTCCTCCACCCAAAGCTGTTAGAAGCATGTTCGGGAGGGTATGGCCAACTCTGACAATGACTACTGATGGGGAGATGGTTCTCCCTGTCCCATTTCCTACCAAGGGAACACGGCCACCTCCTTGTTGAAATGAAGGCATCCTCAGGCTGGCCTCTGGCACTGGGTGGGATCCAGGTCTGCCATCCAGTCTTCTCCCTGGAACCTGCCCAGGGGGCAGTCAGAAGGGTCTCAAAACAGCCACAAAATTCATAGGAAGAAAGTGGTGCTCCTGTTCTTTCATCCCCTCCCCTGGAGGAGGCTTTGATGTGAACATTCCCATCCACCTCCCAAGGGAGGGAGTGTTGTCTGATGTAGGGCCCCTCAGTCATGGCAACCTCAGAATGTTTCTGCATAGTGACATCTTTCAAGCTTTGTGATCTCACTGTCCCCCCTAGGGGTGACTAGTTGGCTGGGCTCAGTCATTTCCTCTCCATCTAGGTGACAGGAGTTAGGGAGCCAGCTATCTCCATAAATTCAAGTGGAAGGGTCCAGAAGCCCACTGAGATTCAAAATAACATTCTCTCTCAAGCAGGTGAAGCTCTTCACCTGAACTGCTTGATAACTGTGGCTTTGGAGATGTGATCCAGGGAAGAGGCAGGTTCTAGCTCAGGCTCAGAGGCAAAATGTTAGTCATTCTGCCCTGGATCAGGGATCAGGTCTCTCTAGCCTTGGACTCACCCTAGTTGGGCAAGTCACTTTCTTGCTGCCTGCCTCAGTTTCCCTGTCTATTAATTAGGGGTCAGGAAACCTCCTAGACAAAATGAAATCCAGTTTAAGAAGCATTTGGCACGGTCCCTAGCGCACCATAGGTGCCACATAAATGCTGTTACTATCTAGACCAAACTAGGCCTGCCAAGGTGCCAGCCTCAACTCAAAGACTCCCCAACCCATGTCCTGCTCCTAAAGAGCTCAGGCTAGTAGAACAGCTATTGTGCCTCCAGTGCCCCTGCCTGACCATGAATATTGGCACTTCCTTTGAACTGGAATCAAACCATCAACCTAAACATTCCCACAGATATATAATCTACAGTCCTCCACTCTATCAGCTGAGCTATCAAAGGGCACCAATACTAAATCAGCAGATTTTGTTACTATCAAAGCTGTGGAAGCTATGCCTCTAAGACATGGTGGGGTTCCTGAAGCTACTGGGTCCAGCTGGGCTGAATAATAAGCAACTGGATGCTGAACAGATCCTAAAGTTTGAGTTAAAACACCTGAAGCTTACCCCCTCTCTGTTCATGCACATACAAGGTAAATAACTTTTTGTAATCTGGAATGCCTAAAGCAGAGGCAGACAGGATAGCTTGTTTTAATTCTAAAAGAGCTGACAGGAATTCTGCATCTTATCTAAGCAGTTCAGGAACTAAATTTTTTGTCAGAGTTATAGGGTGTTTAGTGATTCCCCCATTGTGAGGGATCTGTTGCCTACAAAATCCTGTTGCTCCTAAAACTGCCCTCAAATGTTTTTTATTGGAGGGGGCAGTCAATTTCTGAATAGCTTCAATGAACTTAGTGGAAATGGAGCAGCCACTGGCAGTTAGAACAAACCCTAAATATTCAACTTTGGGGAGACACCACTGAACCTTTGCCTTTGCGACCTTGTGGCCTCTCCCTATATAGTTCTAGGAGAAGGTGCTTGCTATCTTCCTGGCACACTGTGGCATTTGGTGTGGCCAAGAACAGATTACCTACAAATTGTATCAAACAGCTCTTCTGAAAAATTATATTTGCTAAATCCTGTTTTAAAATTTGTGAGAACAGGGTTGGATTGTCGATGAATCTTTGTGGCAGTCTTGACCATAACCACTAGGAGCCTTTCCAAGTGAAGGCAAATATATTCCTAGAATTTTCATGGATAGGGATTGAGAAGAATGCTGAGCACAGATCCACCACAGTAAAATATGTGGCTGTGCTTCTGAGAATAGAGGAGATATTTGTGACTGAGTTGGGAAACTCAGGGTGTCTTTTTTTATGACATGACTATTTACAGCCCTTAGATCCTGTATGAACCAATAAAATAGGTTTTCCATTAGGTCCTAGCTTTGGCTTTTTTACAAGGAGAATAGGTGTATTATATTTAGATTTGCATGGAATTATTATTCCTTGCTTAATTAATGAATCTATCATTGGGGACATTCCATCAATAGCTTCTCTTGATAGGGGGTAGTGAGGAATGGAAAGAGGTGGACTACCTTTTGTCTTAATCTGAATAAGAACAGCTAATTTGTGTAGACTACATTAGAAAATGATGAGGCCCAGAGAGACTCAGGTAAATCAGCTAGGATTTCAAAGGTGGATGGTTCCTTCACTTCCAGGACAGTGTGTAAATAGAATTTTATACCTTGAAACTACATTACCCAATATCCCTTTACTTTTTTATCCCCACATTGTGTCCTTACCCTATATCAATAAAGTTGTTTGTAACTCCACTATCTCTCTCTCTCTCTCTCTCTCTCTCTCTCTCTCTCTCTCTCTGTCTCTCTGTTTCTTCCTTCCACACTCTTCTCCTCTTTCCCCAGACCACGGTCAGGTTATCTCTCTCTCATGATTTTTTTGTTTCCTTTACTTCAAGTTATTAATAAATTCTTATAAAATATAATACCTGGAGTATTGGATATAATTTTTAATCTTACAATGGGAAACAAAGTTAAGGATTACTCAGACAATTCTAGCATCATAGAGCCATCTGGGGAGCATGTTGTGGCTCTGTTTGCATAAAAGATTGCTCCCTAACAAATTTGTAGAGGAATCAGGCATTAAAAGGAAAGAATGTTCTACTGATAGGGGTCCCACTTCATTGCTTTTAGTAATGCATTTCTAGCCTGGCATAGATATAAGTAATCTTCCTCTGAATTTGAGTCTCTTTTAGGGTCTTTAATTGGCCAATGAATTTTTTCTCTTCTATTGTTTTTTGGGGGGGGTTGGTTTTCTTTTGAGAATTGATTCATATACTAATAACTTTGCCATGTATCCTGGGGTGATTCTAATGTTGATGAACACCCTCCTGGGTGGGATTGTATAACTATCCTAAAATCCAAGGTTTAAAATCTTTTCAAGAAATTTTAGAAAAAGAAAATTGCCAATACCCTGAATCAAGAAAGCGGATCTTTTGAAGAAGGTACCATAAGGATGCCTGCAGAAACCACACACTGCATCAAGAGATCCAGAGTGAACTTTGGGATACAATGAACTGAACTGAAGGGGGTGAATATATCATTTATTCTGAATGCAACTCTTATGTCAAAGGGGAGTGCCGCCTAATTGGCATTTTGTTCATGTGTCTATCAAAAATTTTTTTGTTTTTTCTTTCACTTTTATCCCCAAATTGTTGTAATTCCCTCTAGGTAACGTGGTATATTTTATACATTTCTAGTAATAGAATCTTTAGATATACAAGCTGGTTATTTGAAATGAGTCATTGGGGAGACTGGGCATGTTAATCTCCCAAAGACCTCAACTGGGTAGATTTCAACATGCTCATCTCCTAATAAAACCACAGGGTGGATTGTTGGAAGAAAATTTCTCTCTCCATTATGTTGCTTTGTTTAACATGACATCACCTGTCAGTGACAAGGAGGTCAAAGATCACTGAGTTAATTCAGGTATAGATAAGCCCTTAGAGAAAGGAAGTTGAAGAACCAAGGAAACAATGAGACAGAAAACTGATTCCACAGGCACTGTCTCCCTGGGCAGCCCAGGCAAATTTAGAAACGATGATTGGTTCCTTAGATGTGATGTGTGAGAGCTAGTGGGTGGAGAAAACAGCTTGAAAGGGGAGACTCAGGAGCCTTGTTGAAGCTTAGCTTCAATCCATCATGGTGGCCAATAGATTAGCAAACCAAATATCTCTTTACTACTACTACTTGGATTTAATAAAGTTATGAAGCTACTAGTAGTCTCATAATTTGAATTATTATGCCACCACATCCAGGGGCTCTCCTCTCCTCTCAGGGCTCTGTTCCAGAAACACTAGGAACCTTCCATCATCTAGGCTCATGTCAGGGTTCTCGTTTAAGTCATTATCACCAATTGAAGGCCCTTGATTGGGGTTTGGTTTTTCTTTCCTGCCTGGGCTGATCTCACTGGACATGAGGGTGTCTATGCCCACGCCCCTCAAAGTCAGGGCTGAGGCTGCACTAGATGTACGAATGAGTGTGTTTTTGCCAGCTGACAATATCAGCTCCCAGAAGGCTGAGGGGGCTGACCATGGGAGCACTCATTTCACCTTCTCTGGGGAGGTCTCCCTCATCTTCTCTGAGCTCCCTCAGCCCTTCTTTGTCACTCACTTGGGACAGTCCCTGTGCCCCACAGCATTATTGGCCAGGCCATTATTGGCCAGGCCATTATTGGCCTTGAGAGGGAAGGGTGTGGCAGTATGGGCTGGCCAGGCAGTCCCTGCCATAGATCCCCTTGGGGACAGCACAGGTCCCTGAGCTCATGAGGTAACAACCCTGCAGCAGCCCCTGTGCCCTCCACTCTCCTTCTGGCTGTGGAGATGAAATGAAGCCTGTTCACTGGTTGCTCCTGCAGGAAGGCAGCCACAACCACAGGAAGAAACAGGAAACTGGTGGCCCCCACAGTCCTTTTCCCCATCTCCAGAAACTCCATCTCTGGGGGCTGCCTCCACAGAAGCCCAGAATTCTGGCTGCCTAGGCAGGAAGTAGTCCTCCCTGCTCTGACCTCTGCCCTGGTCAGCTGCACATGCCATCTGGACTGCTGCACTGGGTGATGGGAAGGAAGGTGGGGGCAGAAGAGTCCAATCATCTGTGAATGGAGGATGAAAAGAAGAGGTCTCCCCTGACCACTACCCCTCCCTGCCCAGCTTGTCCCATCCTTACTGAGGTCTAAGTGTGTACCAGATGAGTTTCCTCTTGTCCCAGTTCCAGTTGGCCAAGTTGATCTCTATCTCTCCCATGAAAATATATCCCAGAAGGTCATTGTGCCACATGGAGAGGTTCAGCTTCTGGTCTATCAGGGCCATTTTCTCAATCTTGTACTGGAAAACACCCCAGCCACACCCATGGCCAGATGAGGGCAAAGGCACTGGGGCTGGTTCCCCAATGTTGGCCCCCTGACCCAAAAGTGGCCCTTTCTGCTACCCTTCGCAAGCTCACAGACACCCTTTGGAGGGTCATCTTTCTCCATCCCTTCAGGCAGAAACGAGGACTGAGGAAAGAGGCCAGGGGAGTTGAGGCCTTGAGGTCAGGGAACCAGCCAGGTGGGTGGCAGGACATGAAGACCCCAACCTGGGAGTGGAGGAGGCAGTGGGGGAGTCTGAGAGCCAAGGAGCTGTCCAGCACCTGGAGAAGGGGCTCAGGTGCTCAGAGGGCATGAGGGCTGGGAAGTGGGAGAGCAAGACTGTTTGCCCTGAAGGGGCAGGAAATCCATCACTGCCACCTCTGTGTGCACAAGAGCCAGGCCTAATGGGGGAGGGGGCAGAGAAGGGGGGCTGTGCAGGTGCTGTGGAATCCTGGGAAGGGTCAGTTGGTTTTGCTAAACTGTCTCCTTTCCCTTTTTCTCTCTCCTTCCTTCTATTTCTTTCTTTCTGTCTCTCATTCTCTTTCCCTCCTTCCTCTATATCCCTGTCTCTGTATGTCTCTCCCTCATCTGTCTGTCTGTCTGTCTCTTTTCCTTAAGGGAAAGCTCTTGGTGAGGGCTGCTGGTGAACCCCAGTGGATGCCAAGCCACAGGGTGCTCTACCCCAAACCGCTGACCCATGTCAGGTGAGAGAAGAAGAAAAGCCACACTGGTCAGTTCCCAGCCTCTAAAGGGGAAGCTCAGGCATCCATCCCAGGGAAATGATGGGCTTTGTCAGGGGTCTCCCCCTAGAGCATGGACAGGGCACGGTGACACTCCCCTGCAGAAGTCAACTGCAGCCTGGAGGCTGAGCATGCTGAGGCCAGCAGAGCACACCAAGCCCAAGAGGCTCTCCTGTCTGTCTCCCCACTTACTGGCTGTCAGGGACTGCCCACAGAGCCAATGATTGGCCAGCCTTTCAAGCATGCCAGGCAGTCCCCAGTGGCGATGGCAGCTCCCTGAGCACCTCACACTGACAGCTAGCTGTTCCTTAGTATCTCTGGGAACGCACAGCCCCTCTGGCAGGCAGGCTGGCACCCTTGTATCATAGTCCCATTTTACAGTGGGGGACAGCGCTCTGTGAGGCCATCTTGGTGTGGGCTGTTGGCACCCAGGCCCCTGCCTGCCCATCTGGGTTGCCTTCCTGGGGCTGGCTCCGGGCTCACAGGGTTTGGAAAGCCAAGGGGGAAGCCTGAGCCACTGAGCTCTTCCTACCTTCAGCATTTCTTGGAAAGTCGGGTTCACAGTCCTTTTCCTCACAGACGTCTTCCTTTTACCCAGTCAGGTGCTGTCAGGGACCAGGTAGGTTTTGACATACCTGGCAAGGGAGCACCCAGGGGAGTGGGAAGAGCACCAGGCCTGGGGCATGGCCACAGACACCTGCTCTACCAACGGAGCTTCAGGGAGTGAGGCAAGTGTATGGCAAGGAGAAGCCAGGTCTGTGTGTGTGTGTGGTATATGTGGTGTCTATGTGTTGTGTGTGTTATGTGTGTGGCGTGTGTGTAGTATGTCAGTGTGAGGGCCATGACTCTTGTCCCCCTTTCTCACAAACCCTGGATCCCCCCTCCTTCCCCCCCCCCAAGTGCATTTATCCCAACCCAGCAGAGGACTGGTAGAGGGAGTGATTGGATAAGGGAGTCAGTACCCAGGAGCCCCAGCCCTTCAGAGCCCACCCAGTGGGCTCTCCTCTCATACCAACCACTCGGTCTCTGGCCCATCATTCAGCACAAGAGGCCCCCAACATACATGTAAAGCTGAGAGCCCAACCTTTGCCTGGCACCTTGAGTGGCTGGGTTAGGGGAGCCTACCACGGGCTGAAGAGGCTCCAGGAAGCCCACGGAGGTTGGGAGGAGAATCACGACGGCAGCAGTGCTGGATCCCTAAGGGATGCAGGCAAGGAGACCCCAACAAACCTGTCACCCAGTCCCATGGGTGTGACTTTCCCTGAGGCAACCCCATTTCTGCTGCCCTCAGTCCCCCGGGGGCAGGGAAGCCCAGACACCAATTCACTCCTCTGAATCCCATTTGTAAATGCCTAAATCAGAACGTGAAGGGTTACGACAAAGGGAACAACCACCAAGCCAGGATCATTTCACACACAGGGAGCCCCCCTAACCCCACTGGAGTTCCTGCACTCCTAGAAATCTATCCCCTGGAGGCCTGGCTTAACAACCCCTTTGTCTTTAGATCTTGGAGTGGTAGAAGTACCCCATGGCATGGTGGCTCATTCAGTTGCTAGTCCTGTCTTCACCCAGGCCAGGGTTTTGGACGCAGTGCCTCTGGGTTAAACAAAACTCCTCTACCGTGGACTACCTCCGTTCATCCAGCCCCAGAGCACCTCAGTTTCAGCCACTTTGCATTGAGGTCACAATGGTGCCATTGTCTAATCACCTCAACCTTGAACAGCTTGGCCTCAGCCATTAGCTTGTGGCCCATTAGCTTGTGCTTCGTAGAGGTCAGGAGCCCCTTGGGGATCAGAAGCCTCCTTAGGAAGTCTCACTGGGGATCTGAGTGCTGACCGACTCCCTCCAGAGCCCAGGAGCTCCGCCCCTACACATCTCCTGTGGCTTTCCAGAGCCCTCATTGCCCTGCCTGTCTGCACCCCCCCAGGCCCAACATTCCTGCCCCACCTTCCTCACCCTCCTTGGGGACTCCTCAGCACTCCCTCCCATTTGACCTGGCTTTCTGCCAGTCCTCTCCCCTTATTGCCTTCCAGTTGAGTTCCACTTGCCTCCTTCCCTCCCTCCATCCCTGAGACCAGAAGCCAAGGGACAGAGCTCACATGTGTGCTCGTGCCAAACACACTTTCATGCGGGGCATGTTCTGTGAGCTCCTTCCCTGAGGGTGGGTTCCTTTCCAAGTTGTCTGGGATCGTTGTATGGCTGACCCTATGACAGTGTGGCTGTTCTTGTGTCTTCTCACTTCTCAAGTCTTCCCAGGTCTCCTGGCATTCCATCCCAACCCCAGTTGGCCATTCCTCAGAATTCTTGGCCACAACAAAGAGCCCCGGTTGAGATGTTAGCCCAGGCAGGGCCCTTTTTCTCTCTGGCCTCCATCCGGAGCAACGGGCATGACTGGCTCCAAGGACCGGAAGAGTTCTCAGCTGAGACAATGCATGAGTGGGAGGAAGAGGATCTGCCCTTGGCCCTGGGCTGCTCTGCATCTTGTTCAGTGAGGGCAGAGAGCTGCTGGGCTCCTTCTTCAGTGCGCTCAGAGGCAAAGAGAGTTGGAAAGCAGGGCTCAGAAATGCCACAGGAGGACATGAAAGGAGAGCAAGTATTGGGGCAGGCAATGTGGGAGTGGAGAAGGTCCCTCCACCCCCCTGGTTTGGAGGAGGGGAGCTCCAGAGCCCTTCAGGTCCTTGGATGGGGCCATTGTTCTCCAGCCCCCCCCAACCAAGGGGAGGGTTCCATCGCCAGGGGTGGGGTCATTGTCCACAAAAGGCATCTAGGGATGGATGGGGTTCCTTATGGGTCCCTTGGAGAAATCCTTTCTTCCTTCCAAACGGCAGGAAAACCAGGAGTGGCCAGCCATTGCCCAGAGAAGGGAGCCCAGGTGACAGGTCAGGCCCACAGCCCAGGTGGGAGGGAAGAGACCTTAGACTCATCAATTCCTATCTCCCAAACTGGCAAACTGAACAGCTGAGGATGGGGGGGGGGGTGTGGAAACATAGCTGATCTAAGGTCCATGACACTGCTCTGCCATCAGCACCCTCTGAACTCTGGGAGCTGCCCCCACCAGGGATGGGAAGCTTGCCAGAACAACCAGGCCCTCCTTCACTACAAACAAGGCAGCATTCATGCTCTCCTGGGATCCTGGGATGCCCAGCAGGTGCCCATCACCAGTCACCCCGGTCTGGGACCAAGTCCCTTCCCCTCTGGGGCTCCATGGGCTGGGTGAGAAAGTCTGCCCAGAAGCACCTACTGAGGGAGGGCTGCGGAGCCAAAGAAAGCCAAGAGGTTGTCCCTGCCCTGGAGGAGCTCCCAGGCCTACAGGACACACCACATGGCAAACAGCAGTCCTGGCTCCAGAGAATCCCCCAGGGAAGGCCCAGGGGGCAGAGATGGGGAGAGGGAGAGCACTGGAGGCAGGGGAGCTCAGCACAAAGACCAGGGCCAGGACTGGGAGTGGGGGTGGGGGGGTGAGTGTGCTGAGCACCTTGCACCCCAGCTGGAGGGAGCATGGCCTGGAGCGGGGAGAGGCCTGAGGCAGGCAGCCCACCACCCGGCTAGGAAGCAGCACCCAGGAGAGATGCTACTGCGCAGGGGAAGGCAGCAGGCCCTGGCCACACACTGGCGAAGAGCTCCCGGAGGAGGCCGGGACACCCCCACCTGAGGGACTGGGGGGAGGGGGGGGAAGGAGAGGGGAGGAGAGCTTGGCCTGAGGAGCTCTGCTCTGGGCCCAGGGCAGCTGAGGATGCCCCCTGGCCATGCAGCCATGTGAGCTGGCCAGCAGAGGGCAGCCAGGTCAGGTAGCCGAGAGGGGCATCAGTGTGGAGGTGGCCATTCAGCTGATGGCACTGAGGCGCTCTCCGAGGCCGTGTGGAGACTTCTGAGGTCCACCAGCCGCTGTGAGGATCCTCCCAAGGGCTCCCCCCGCCAGGGAAGGCCGTCAGCTAAGGCTCAGGGAGGAGATGGCGGCCCCGTCTGTGTCCGCCCATCCACTTTGGCATAGCGGGGTGCAAGAACAGCTCCAGGGGCGGCAGGACGCCCTCCTTCCCAGGAACTTGTCCTCCTTCCCTGGGCCGGCGCCTCCCCCAGTCGGCCTGTGCGAGCTTTCCGGCGGGGGGTGGGGGTGGGGGGGTGGGCGCGGGAGGGGTTCCGGGTGGCCATGGTAGGAGCTCGGCCGAGCTCGGGCACAGTACAACGGGGTCCTCCGCCCGCCTCCCTGACAATCAGCCAATCGGCCCTCAGACCTCCGCGCCCGGGGCGGGTGCACGCGTACACACTTCCGGGAACTTTGAGCTAGGCCTGAGAAGTCGGGCTCTCCTCCCTGTGGCCCTCAGTGTCCGTCCTCTCGAAGTCTGCCAGCCCCTGCAAGACCGGGCTCCAGAGCCTCCCTGGCGGGGGCCCCGAGGAGGGACCTGCGCTCCCGACTCCGCCGGGCGCTCAGGAGGAAAGCCGTTCGGCGGCCGGCCTCCGAGGGCCCTCGAGGCTCCAGACTGGAGGCCGGGAAGGAGGGGGGACCTGAAGGGGAGCTCTCACCGCGGAGGGATTCCGCCCGGGCTGGGAGTGGGCGTGGGAGGGCGGAGCCACCATCCTCCTCGGCATCCCGGCTACCCCCCCCCGCCCCCGACCAAATGCAAGGCAAAGGCACTGCGGGAAGCGCCGCCCTCCCGCCCCCCCTCCAGGGCCGGGGCCGGGGCCGGGGCGGCGGGGCATGGCTCTGCGGGGGCTCAGGGCGCAGCACTGCTGGACTAGTGCTCAATGCTGCAGGAGAGGCAGAGGGAGAGGCGAGGCCGCCGCGGCCATGAGGCGGGGAGCCTCCCCTTGCACACCTGCCAAAGCCAGAGAAGAGCAGGGATAGCGGCCGGCTGGGTTCAGGGGGGCCATGAAGGCAGGGAACTTCCTGGGCAGCCGCAAAGCACTGTGGGCGCGAGCAGCGAGCCCCGCCCTGCTCGGAGGGCTCCAGGCTGCGGGGGCCTGCCACACCCCATCTCCTGCCTAGAGGATTAACCAGCCCCGCAAGAGGCTCAGCTAAAGCCAGGGCTCTAGAGGAGAGGTGACAAGAGACAGGGTGGGAGAGAGACAGACGGACAGAAGCAGAGCTAGAGACAGACAGGGACAGAGAGAGACAGAGACAGAAATAGAGATTGAGAGAGACAGAGATGGGGGTGGGAGAGAGACATAGGGACAGAAGCAAGGCAAGAGGCAGGGGGAGAGGGACAGAGAGAGAGAGACAGCAACAGAGACAGAAATAGAGACAGAGAGAGAGGAACAGAGAGACAGGGACAGAGGGAGGGAGAGACAGAGGCAGGGCTAGAGACAGGGACAGAGTTGGGGGGAGAGGGACAGAGAAATAGAGATTGAGAGAGACAGGGACAGAGAGAGACAGGGAGGGGCGATAGAGACTGAGACAGGGACAGACAGGGATAGAGACCGAGAGAGAGGGACAGAGACGGAAATATAGAGATTGAGAGAGGAACAGAGAGACAGAGACAGAGAGAGGGACAGAGACAGAAGGGGCAGAGAAAGAGAGACAGGGACAGAGAGAGAAGTAGAGGTAGAGAGACTTGAGATAGGGAGAGAGAGGGACAGAGACAGAGAGAAAGAGGGACAAGAGAACAGAGACTTGGGACAGAGAAAGAGAGGCATAGATAAAGACAGAGACAGAGAGTAAGATACAGGGGTACAGAGAGAGGGGGACAGACAGAGAGACAGGAAGAGAGAGTCAAGGACAGAGAGAGACAGACAGAGCCAGGGGAAACAGAGACAGAGACAATGACTGAAAACAGACAGAGGAAGAGACACAGAGAGACAGAGAGAGATGGGAACAGAGACAGAGAGGGGCAGAGAAAGAGAGAGACAGAAAGGGAGAGAGACAGCGTAGGGGGGAGTGGGGGGGGAAGAACAGAGACTGAGGAACAGAGCCAGAGAGGGGAGCAGAGAAAGAAAAGCAGGAACGGAGACAAAGACCCAGACAGAGACAGAGACTGAGATACAGAGGGGGAGAGACAGGAACTGAGACAGAGATGAACAGAGACAGGGACAGAGACAGAGACAGGAAACAGACAGAGACAACGACTGAAACAGACAGTGAGAGACAGGGACAGAAAGGGAGAGAGAGATAGGGAGAGACAAAGACAGAAGGGGCAGAGAAAGAGAGACAGAGACTGAGATACAAGAGGAGAGAGACAGAGAAGGGGGGCAGAGAAAGAGAGACAGACAGACGGAGAAACGGACAGAGAGATGGACAGAGACAGAGAGACAATGACAGAAACAGAGAGACAGACACACAGAGACTGAGACTGTGTGTTGGGGGTGGGTTGGGGCTTATTGAGAAGGGTTTGTGGAGAGGGGGGTGCTCTAGGCTTTCCTGCTTCAGTTCCTTGGTCAATAGAGAACCTCCCTTCGGTGTTCTAAGCATTTATACTCATGCTATCACCCTCTCTGAAGGCCCTGCCTGGGGACTCTCTGCTAGGGAGCACTCACCTCCCTTCCTGCGGGACAGAGACCAGCTCTATGATATAACTGAAGGGCCCCCAGGATGGGGTGGGAGAGATGAGAAAATGGGTTTGGCGATTAGGAGGGCCAGCGACAAGCTGGTAGAAAATCACAGCAAAGTTGGGCCGATCCGTGCTTCTAATTTCCAGATTTGAACAGGCTGAGGGATTAGGTGAGCTTTTCACAGGCACCACAGATGGCAACGATTTCCAAGCTTAGTACAATGGATTTGGTTTCCATCATCAAATCTAAACAGAGCTTTCTACAGGTTGATAATGTCAATCTGGAACCATCGATCCCAGATTCCCAGAGAATCCTGACATCAGTAGGTTTTCGTAGGAACATACTGTTTCAGCAAAGAGGCAGGAGAAGGAGGGATTGAAGCCTGAGGTGAGGAGTGAGCGATGGCTCTGACTTTAGCTGCACTCTGGCTACCCCAGAACTTTGCTACTGGGTGGGTAAGGTGGGAGGGAGGGTCTTCTTAGGTTTTCCAGAGCTTTGCTCGATGGAGGCCCCTGGCTGTTCTCACACTTCCTTCCCTTCCTCTTTCCCACACTACACCCTTCTCTCCTTTCCTTTCCTCCCTCCTTCTCCGAGAGCTCCTTCTGTAGCAGGGTGGTGTGGCAGCTTCCCAACTGTTGTGTTCAGGCCTGGGTTGAGGGTGCACTTCCTCAAAGAGGACACACCCTTCAACTGGAAACACAGATTTACCCCCAAGAATGTTGTGATCTTTTCTAGTCCTGTGAAGATATTTGCATGTGACAGACTACTGGGGTTTCTCTTTCCCTTCTGAGAGTCTCAGCCTTTCTCTCAGCTCTCCCAGATGCCCTTTTCAGAGGCCTTCAGCCATTTCCCTTTTTTGTCATTTGAAAAAAGCTGGCATTCTCCATTCCTGATTCTGGCCTTCTCTCTAGTCCCTTTGCCACCCAGCAAGAAGGCAAGAAACATGCCACCCATTATCCAGGGCAAGTCCTGCAAAGCCACAGAGAGGGAAGTGGGCACGGGGAGAAGAGAAGCATGGCCACAGGAAAGGGAACACAGGGAGGAGAAAGAAGGCAAAGACAGAAGGGAGAGCCCGGAGGAAGGAAAGAGGCATGGGAAGGGAAGCCTAGGAGATGTGAACACATTGTGGAGGGGAGGAGAGAGAAAGGTGGAAGAAGGGCCCTGGAGAGACAAAGGGGCAGAGACACAGGAAGTGAAGTTTTTCTGAACAACTTTAAGGCCTGAAGAGCATCTGAAAGTCTTCATTTCCCTGAAGACAGGTGGACTCTCTTTTCATAGCTACTAGGAATGTCTGCTCTAGCCTAGTCCCACCCCAGGACTGGTCACTGGTCATGGGATAGGAAACCAGACACGATGGCTTCGTGTAACCTGGCAGGATCAAACCAGTGAGCTTCCAAGGGCAGAAAGCCAACAGCATGGGGGCAGCTAGGTGGTCCAGTGGCTAGAGACAGAAGTCCTGGGTTCCTCTGCCGCTTCCCAGCCGTGTGGCCTCGGGCAAGTCACTTAACCCCCACTGCCTTAGCCCTTTGTGCTCTTCAGCCTGGGAACCCACATGGATTCTAAGAGAGAAGGTAAAGGTTTTGACAAAAAGGAAACGAAACGAAACCAAAATCAGCATTGGTCAGGTAGTGGATGCTGAGAGAAAATGGCGGCCATTGGGCGATGATCATCCCGCCCGTTTCTGTTATGTGCTATTCCCCCCCCCCCTTTCTTTCCCCGGTAAGTGAAAACCTTATCTCTTTTTCTCCGAACCAGGCCTCAACCCCAATCCGAGTTCGAAAGTCCAATGGGTCTTCTGAGACGGATGGACCCGTTCGGGACCCTCCCCCTTTTTAGGGAGAAGGAAACCATGGCACGTGCTGGGGAAGAGACTTACCCAAGAAGCCTACAATGGCGGCTGGCTGGTTTGAACCCAGATCGGAGCTTTTCCCACTTGAGGGAGGGTCGGTTCACCCCTCCCCCAGCACAGGCCTGCCCTCTCCCCATGCCTTCAGGCAGCCGCTTTGTAAGCTTTCCTGCGCCTGCTCCAGGGCTTCCACCCACGCCCACCTGCGCCAGCCTGCGTGCCTGCGCCCCTGTGAGGAGGAGGGTGAGGGAGATGGTGGCGTTCTGTTATGGCGTCCCCACGGCCCCGAGCCCAGTGAGGGCCCTTCTTGCTGGCCACCAGAGACTGTGAGAGCAGAGCGGTGTTCCGGCCAGCACCCAGAGAGCCATTGGGTCGTCCAACCAGCCCTTCCACAGTGCGGCCGGTGTCCAGAGAGCCATTCGGTCATCCCGCCAGCCCCTCCCCAGTCCGGCCAGCCTGCAGCCCCCTGCTCGCTGTAGCCAGAGGTCGGAGAAGGCCCCGGAGAGCAGAAATAGCCCGAGGAGGTGGCCCGTCTCGCCGAGAAATGGCCCCGGCCAAGAGTCGGAAAGTCCAGGACAGGCCCAACGTCCGGGAGGAGGAGCCCGTGCTGACCTTCCACGAAGGGAGGATCCGCAAGGGTCAGTGTATCCGGGGGGACGTGCAGGACAGACAGGTGAAATACCTGGTGCGGTACCCCACCGGGAGTAACGGTGTCCCGCTGAGGATGTCCCTGAGCTACCCTTTTGACCTGCCTGGGTGGAGCCCTCCTGCCCCCAGGCCAGGGGCCTGGACCAGTCGCCTTAGCAGTAACAAGGGTGGTAGCTGGGCCATGAGCAGCCTCGGGGAGGAGGAAGTGGTCCCCAGCACCAGCACCAGCACCAGCACCATAGGCATGTTTTCCAGAGGGCCCGACTGCCCCGTGGCTCCCGAATGGGAGTACGAATGGGTGCCGGAGGCCAGGGTGCTCCGCTACATCACCACCCACAGGCAGAAGGACAGTGATTCGGCCCTCCAGAAGGCCGCCAAGGAACTGGTGCAGGGGAAGCTCCCCAGCGCCTCCTCCAAGGTCCAGGGAGACCGAGGGGAGGGCTGCCCTTCTGGGGCCCCAGAGGGGCAGCAGCTGCCCAGAAAACACAAGCAAAAAGGTGAGCCCTGGAGTGGGAGAGGGAGATGGGGAGGGGCAAGGGCTGCGCACGAGCACAGATGCCTGGGCAAGCTGGAAGTCCAGATCTGCCTGCCCAAGGCCCTGCGGCCCCTGCTGGTGCAGGACTGGAAGCTGGTGACCATGGAGAAGCAGCTTTTCATCCTGCCTGCCAGAAAGCCGGTGGAGGCCATCCTGGCGGAGTATGTCGTGTGCCAGGAAAACTGCCTGACGGCCTTCCGGAAGTACTCGGTTGGGGAGGTGGTGGTCGCCCTGCAGGAGTTCTTTGACCTGGTGCTGAGCAGCCAGCTGCTCTTCCGCTTCGAGAAGCTGCAGCACTGCCAGATAGTGCTGCGCCACCCCGGGGCCCGCATGTCCCAGATCTACGGAGGCGCCCACCTGCTGCGCCTCTTCCTACAGCTTGGCCCCATGCTAGCCTGCGCTCCCCTGGGCACCACCAGCCTTCAGGTGCTGCTGGGCCATTTGCAACGTTTCCTGAAATATTTCGCCAGCAACCCGTCCCTGCTGTTTAAGGCCGCCACTGACTACCGAGTGGCCTCGGCCAAGTACCAGCAGCAGGCCGGCTGAGGCCGTGGGCCCCCCACCCCCGTGCCCCTCCCTGGTTGGCATCTGTCGGGCCCCATCTCGGACCAATGACCCTTCTAGGTGTGCCTGTGTTCTTTCAGGGTGGGCGCTTGTTCTCCAAGTTCCCCATTGACTACTTCCCCCAAGGGAGCCCTTTTCCTCCTCTGCAGTAGTTCCTAGTGGGTGCGGAAATGGTGCCACGTGGGAGCTGTGCCTGGCCGGGGGACATCCACACGATTCTCCAGCCTCGTTGCCCGTGTTGGTGCCCCCAGAGCTTCCTGGACGCTTGATCCTGGGCTCTGAAGCCATCCCTGCCTTGGCGAGGGCACGGTGTGTGTGGCAGTGATGCCTGGTTTTCTAGGGCCAGGGCACCGATGTGAACCCACTCTGCCCCACTTTGGATGTTTTCCCTGTTGATTCCAAAGGCCTTTCAGGCAATCAATAAAGTTCCCTTCTGTGTGGCCAGTGGTCTGGACGTGGCACTCCTTTCAGCGGTGCCTTCCCAGTGGTAGAGAGATTTTGCTGCTGCTCCCACCTGGCAGTGGGGGGTTGGGGGCAGGGGCAGCTCCAGGGGCCAGGTCAAGTGGAGGCAGTAGCAGATCTCATTGTAATGGGGGCCTTGTGCCAAGGCCAGTGGTGCTCAGTGTAAGGAGTAGGGAATGGGAGACAAGAAGGCCCCAGCTTTGAGGTACCAGGGCTAGTTGGTGATTGGCACCTGGGACCAGGCTGGCATCTCAGAGGGTTTCTCTCTGCCGAGGACATTCCAGCTTGTCTCTGAGCTTTCAGCCAGAGGGCCAGCGGTGTGGAGCCAGGGTGATACCCAGAACCCTATTTAGCAACACATTGGCCTCACTTAGAGTGGAAGGCCCACGGTCTGTGGCTCCAGCAGTGCCCAGGAACGGATGCTGTGTCTTCAGGGCTAGTGGGGAATGTCAGTCCAGGACCCCCAACTCCCCCATGCTGGCAAGCCTTCTAGAACCAAGAAGGGACCAGGCAAGAGTCTCTGTAGAGATCGGAGACATCCAGCTGGCAGGGCCCTTCGGACCCTTGTCCCACTCCCCCCACACACACACACACACACACTCCTAGAGACCTGAATGCAAGTCCTTCCCTGATCCACTTCACTACTACACAGTGATCCTGGAATGGTCTCCATCCCAGAGCCCAGCCTGGTGTAGCCAGGCCTGTCCAGGTGCATCATGGTGCAGCCCTCAGTGGTTTTCCCTGTCCATGGAAACTGTCATGGTCCCCATTCTCCTACATGGACTCACTTCCCCCAACAGGTCATTCATTTACTCATTGATCCGTCCTTCCTTCCTTCCTTCCCTCCTTCCTTCCTTCCTTCCTTCCATCCTTCCATCCTTCCCTCCTTCCTTTCTTCCCTCCTTCCTTCCTTCCTTCCCTCCTTCCTTCCTTCCTCCCTCCCTCCCTCTTTCCTTCCTTCCTCCCTCCTTCCTTTCCTTTCTTCCATCCTTCCCTCCTTCCTTCCTTCCTTTCTTCCATCCTTCCCTCCTTCCTTCCTTTCTTCCCTCCTTCCTTCCTTCCCTCCTTCCCTTCCTTCCTTCCCTCCCTCCTTCCCTCCTTCCTTCCCTCCTTCCCTTCCTTCCTTCCCTCCCTCCCTCCTTCCTTCCTTCCTTCCTTCCTTCCTTCCTTCCTTCTTTCCTAGGGATTCTCTAGGTTCTTGCTCCAACAGCCTCCTGGGAGAAGGGCAGAATGGATGGGGGCCCCCTCTGAGAGGGCTGTCACTAACTCATTCAGCCAAGGGGCCAGGGGACACAGAGAGTGGACCCAGAGAGGTTGAATTCAATTCCACTCAGAACCACTCTGGCTCAGGCTGAGCCAGAGAGGTTGGTGGAGGGGAGGGAGGAAGGCCAGGGAAGGAGGAGCAGAGAGCCTTGGGCTGCCCGCCTGGGCCCTGGGGGACATGTGGGCCTGCTCTATTTGGCCTCCTGGCTGGCCTCAGAGCAAAGCCCCAGGTTCAAGAATTAATGGACACTGGGTACCAGGGAGACTCAGAGCAGCATGAACTTCCTTAATAGGTCGAGAAGCAAGCAGGGGAAAAGGGCTGCCAGAGTGGGCGCACACATGGATGCACTGACACACTTGCATGACTTGCACACACTCACTTGTGCACACAGACACTCCCCTGCCCAGAGAAGCCCGAGACCCCCACAATGCAGTTAGACAGCTCCCACACAGAAATACTCACTCCCCTTTCTCCCAGAGATCTTTGCCAAAGTCTCACAAAGCTGCCCAGCTCTTCCAGGCTCCCCTCGGGGAGAGCCAGCCGGGGAGTCTCTCCTTGCCTGGCATGGCCGACCGCCCTCATTCTCGCTGCCTACATGGCTTCCTTTGGATGGCTGTGAGGTCTGTTGGCTGCAATCTCGACCCACGGGATCTTGGACATAGTTCTGGAAGGGCTCCCGATAGCCTTGTGACTGGTTACCTTGGACAGATGAAGAAAGTGAGGAGCCCCAGGCAGGACTCGCCCAAAGTCACACAAAGGACCCTTCCCTCGGAGCTCCAGGGGACCTGGGACAATGCCACTGGCTCGACCCACCCATTTCATGGATGAGGAAACTGAGCCAGCAAGAGCAAGAGATTTGCTTGGCAAGTGTGCGTGTCCTCCCTAGCCAGCTAGGAGTGTAGGATAGGTTTTGGCCAGCAGAGGGTGCAGGGAGGGCGACGCTTCCCAGCAATGGAGGAGATACTCCTCCCTACTCACCAGATGGTGCCCGCACTCCATACAATCCATGGAGCTTACTCCCTAGCCCCTATAGCAGTGCCCCCCTCTACCCTGGTACCCCACCGCCCTTTGGATCAAGATCTAGGGGCCAGAATCACACCACTCACTTGAAAGAGGATCTTTTTTAATGAAATGCCAAGTTTCGCCACCAGTTCTCCGAAGTTCTCTGATGGCCCTTATCTCCCTTTCCTTCCCATCCCCCTCCGCGGGCTGGCAGGCCCTTGGAGCTGGGTATATTCCCAGATTGTTCACTTCTGTAAATGAGGAATCTCGTCAAACGTCTGCCTCGTCTGCATTCCCTTTCTGGAGGGGGAGAGCATCCTCTGTCCCGAGTCCTTCAGAATTGGTCCAGCTTGGGCACAAATTCAAGGAGAAGTCAGGGAAGAGACGAATGTAAGGATAATTTAGGGTTGTGACCTAATCCAAGTTTGATTTTTGGTCCCCAGGGAATATCCCAAATAAAATATCCAAGTCAGTTTGGAAATCTATGGTGGTTTAGTCAATATAGAGGGAAGAATTCAAGGAGAAGAGAGAGGGAAAAGATATAGGATTTCTCCCTCCTGGCCTGTGCCAGGGGGAGTTCATGATCCTCTGCCACAAGGTTTCTGAAGAAGATTAGAGGCTTCTAAGTGGATAGTGTTTGGAAGGTAAATGAGGAAAAATCAGCTTAAACTCCGAGAGAGCTCAGAGAAGACACCTCACCTGAACTAGGTTACTAGGCTTCCTCCAGTATGGTATTCAAGGGAAACGCCACTAAACTGGACAATAGCTGCCACCACGCCAAGATGCCAAGATGCTCAGCAAGCTGCAGCCAGCCACCTCTCTGCCGCAAAAGAAGCCGGAGAGAAGAAGTGATGTGAAATATATAGACGGTTTTACATCACTTTCCTGTGTCTCATCTGTACCAATGGTAGCTTAAGCTTGATTTAGGACAGCCCAAGGGTCTGTCAGCTGTTTCTGATTTGTCATTTGCTAGCACATGTCTATCATAGGCCACCCTCCTAAATACTTAATCCTTAAGTATGGGTATAGACATTCTTGATTTTGTTAGACTAAGTAGGGTGAAGCCATCTAAAGTTCACACGAAACAAGAGTCTTAAAAGGAGTTTGACAAAATTGGGGTCAATGAAATGCAGGTGTTGGGAATACCAATTGGAATATAAATGAGAATTTGGGAAGAAGGAAATAACTGGCTGGCACAAGAGAGACCCAACTTTGCCCAGGCAACAGATCTCCCTGAAGATTAGATTGATTTTACATAGCTCTCATTACCCTGGCCCTCAGTGTCCAGAAGGCCAGCTGCATTCCACTTGCTGTTCCTGAGCTTCTCCAGTGCCCTTAAGAGATTCCAAGGATCTAGCTCTGCCAATGGCTCCAGCCCCTTCCAATCGTGTTCCCTCAGTTGTAGGCAGTGGGTCCTCCACAGTCCAGTCCCGTGGACAGTAGGATAAACTTTTCCAAAGGAACATTGTCCTCAAAAGGTATAATCACAAATATTTAGACTTTCTCCCCTAACACAAAGAAGGCATGACCCCACCCCACCAACACACACACACGCACACACACACACGCACATGCACACACACATGCACACGCATACACACACATTATGCATTGCACCATTTCAAACTCTGGGAAGGGGAGGGAGATTAGAGTCACATAGCTCAGGTGGGTTCCTATATCCCTTCTGCTGCAGTACCTGGCATCTCGGTTTCTCCAGACTTCCTGACAGGCTTATGGCTGCACTATCCTGCCTGCAGTCCTGATTCCAAGATTGCCACAACTGAAGCTGGATCCAATGGGGATCACTGATGTCCTCTAAAACTGAGAAGGAACAACAACCCAGAACCTGGACTCCAGGCCCATTTCCTGGAAGTGAGGTAAGAGAGAGTAGGGATAGGGCAAAGGTATTCCCTGGCCTCTCGCAGATTCAGTTCATGGTACCGGTGGCTGGGAATGATCTGTATCACCACCCTCCAGATACAGCAGGAAGGAATAGGCAGGAAAGAATGGGAGTCAGAAAGAGAGTCACTTAGTCTTGCCAATTTTAAAGATGCAGCCTTTATGGCTGTGCAACCAAAAGAAGATACATCCAATGTGGAATGCAGTGCCTCCATTTTAGGGAAACTACTCATGCTTGAAAGGCAAGCACTGATCACATTAAAGTGCACAAACCAGATCCAATGCTTCCAGAAGATGACAAGAGTTATTTATTTTTCATTTAAAAAAATTGTAAATCAGGGGCAGCTGGGTTGCTCAGTGGATTGAGAGTCAGGCCTAGAGACAGGAGATCCTAGGTTCAAATCTGACCTCAGCTACTTCTTAGCTGTGTGACCCTGGGCAAGTCACTTGACCCTCATTGCCTAACCCTTACCACTCTTCTGCCAATACACAGTATTGATTCCAAGACAGAAGGTAAGGGTTTTTTATTGTAAGTCCTTTATCTTCTGTCTTAATTAATTCCAAGAGAAAAGAGCAGTCAGGACTAGACAATTTGGATTAAGTGACTTGCCCAGGGCTACACAACTAGGAAGTGTCTGGGGCATGATTTGAATCCAGGTTCTCCCCACTCCAAGCCCAGCTACCTAGCTGTCCCAATGACAAAAATTATTATAACAAAGTGAAAAAACTGGAGGAAAAAAGCCATAGGAATATCTAAATTAACTCATAACAACTGACCTAGAAGACAAATTAAAGAGAAAATAATAAAGAACACTATGCCCTCCCCCCAAAACAACAAAAAAAGAGCCTAACCCTAACCCTAAATATCCTATTTCCAGAAATTTTAAAAGGAAATTGTCCATATATCTTAGAACTAGAGGGAAAGGGGGAAATAGAGTCTACCAACTATCTCCTGAAACTCCCAAAAGAAAACTCCCAGGAACATCATAGCCAAAATCCAGAGCATCCAGGTCAAAGAAAAAATACTGCAAGCACCCAGTAAGAAGTCATTCAAATACTTACCTAGGAGCCATAGTCAGGATCACAAAATATTTAGTAGCCATAACTTTAAGAGAACACAAAGCTTGGATTATGATATTCCAGAAGACAAAGAATTTAGGCTTACAATCAAGAATAACCTATCCAGTAAGACTGAGTATAATCCTTTCAAGAAAAAAATGAATCATGATCAAAAGACCAGAAAGTGAAGAAGAAACTAAGAAGTCCAAATACAAGAATTAAGATAAACATGAAAATGTAAGTCCAAAGGACTGAGCAAAGATCCTCTCTCTCTCTCTCTCTCTCTCTCTCTCTCTCTCTCTCTCTCTCTCTCTCTCTCTCTCTCTCTCACACACACACACACACACACACACACACACACACACACACCTTTTTTCTCCTCCCTCTTTCTCTTTGTTTATGTGTCTGTGTCTGAAAGAGAGAAGGGAGGGGGGGAGACAGAGAGAAAGGAAGCTGACTCTTTTTTGGAACTGATATTTCCCCACCTTGTTGTGAAGTGTATTTGTCTGTATACCACCTCTTCAGTGGAGCTTGTTCAAGAGCACTGACCATTCCAAAACCCAACAACCCTATATTTCCTGCATTCCCAATTCACATACCAATGTTCCAATATGGTCCAAAAGACAACAGCGATTCCTTTTCAACTACCAAGACCTCGTGACATCTAATTTACAGAACAGATCCCTCAGTGCTTGGACGAACTTCAGCTACTATTTCTTCTGGAATAAAAATAAAAACAACCAGCCAATAGGAACCATCCCCAAAATTCAACCCCTCAAAAGTACCTGAAGTTCTAACTAAATCCTTTAATGGAATTTGGACAAGGGTTAAATCCCCATACTGGAAGGCTGAGGACCATGCAGCTGGATTTCTGCTCCCAAATACATATATTCTATTTATACAGATAATGTGAAAGGGAATTCTTTGTTCTCTTGGAGTTTACACTTGTGAAAGGGAATCCCTTATTCCCTTTGTCTATTTTGAGTTAACATTTTGGGTAACAATAACTTAAGTACTCCTACTTAGTACCTCACCAGATTGTGAAGACAGGATTAACTCTCCTTTGTCTACTTTTGAATTGAATCAACAAAAGCTTGAACACCCTACTTTAGCACTAAGTGGAGGAGCTCTCCACCCTTTCAACTCAATCAGCCATGAAATGAGAATTCATACCTCAATCAGCCAGGAATCTGTGAACTCTTTGGATGAGTATTCACCTCTCCAGAAGATAAGTGGTTCCCACAAACACTGCCCCCTGGCCAGTGCTGAGCAATTTGGAAGCTGTGATTGGCCCTTGTGAAGCCACTATAAAAGGCCCTGAATTTCTGGGGCTAGGGGAGTCGACTTCAAGAAGAAAGATGGCTTAAAGAAGAAAGTCAGCCTCAGGAGTCACCTTCAGCTCAAATCATCATCTTGACCTACCTCTGGGAGGGAACTTGGGTGAGTGAACAGTTGGCTTTCCTTTCCTATGTTCTGGAGAGAGTTTAATTCTAGCTAAAGGTCAACAAGCCCTGGCTGAGTTGAGCCCTGGAGAAATATTTAGATAGATAAGCTAATGTCTTCTTTGCCTTTCCATATTTCTCTGCTTTCACTCTTTCTACCTCTTTTGTAAATAAAAGCTATTAAAAGTCATTTCCACTTTGAAGAATAGTACTTTAAATCAGCAACTACCATATTATTTGTAATTTTCATATGTTTTCGTCAAACCATTAAAATGTAATTCCTACAATACCCCTTGACTCAGTGATACCACTCTGAGGTCTATACACCCAAAGAGATTAAAGAAAGAGGAAGGGACCACATGTGTGCCAAATATCTATAGTTGGTCTTTGTAGCATCCCAAGCATATTCACATCTATGAAAGATAAATGACTGTATGGCTACTGTGTCTCCAAGCATAAGATTATACCAATGAGGCTTGTGAAGGTAACCTTGAACTGGCCATGTGGCCCTTGGCTAAGACAAACTCATTAACATGCTCTGACTCAATTCCCCCGGGAAAGCACGGTTTGCAATCTACACGCCCAAAGGTGTTCCCTCTACCTTGCCACCGAATCTTAATTGTCTATACTTTGTGATGTGGTTACTACGGGCTTGGGAGTACTGCCCAAGCAGGACAGGAATAAATTCAGAGGCAATCCCATGAACTTCCTCTTGGCCTTTCTCCCTTCCATGGAGCTCCACTGGGCTCCTCAATGACTGTCTCTCTCTCCTCTTGACCTTCTCCTTCCCCGAGGCTGCAACCATCTCGGCCTGCATTTCCTACCTTAATCTCCTCCTCCACCTCGTGTTCCTTTGTACTCATACTCTCCTATCAAAGGGAGTATCATAGGGGTTGCCTGCCCCATCCAACCACTGACTTGTCCATGTCTTTCATTTCCACCCCGGTTCTCGATTCTTCTCTCTCCTCGGGTCCCATCACAAAGGTGAGCCCCTTCCCTTGTGGGACCCCGCTGGTCAGGAAGTCCATTAGGGACAACCCCACAGTCTTTTGTGGGAGCAAAGAACTGGAAACTAAGAGAGGCCCCCTCAACAGGAGAATGGTTGAGCAAGTTACAGCATACTGTTACGCCAGAAGATATCACAAAAGGGATGGTCACTGAGAAATTTGGGAAGGCTCCTATGAAGCGATATGGAAATGTGATGAGCCCAAGTAGGACAATTTCTACAATGACAACAAGGAAAAGAACAAGAACTGAGCAATTCCCCAGTTGCAGAGGACCAAGACTACAGCATCTTGCCAAGTCCTGACAGACCCAAGAAGTACTGAACTGAAGGTATTGGGAAGGTGCTAATTAGTTTGAATTGATTCTGCCTATTGAGCTTTGACTTCAGGACGTCTGTGATGGGGAGGGGCATAGAGGGGGAACCTCTCGGGATGAACAGAGATGATGACATACCGTGGTGTGGGATTGGTCCGTGTAAAGAATTGCTTAGACTTCCTTGTCCCTTTAATAAGTGGAGAGAGGTGGCTAGCTATGTGGCCTCTGCTTGCCTCGGTTTCCTCATCTGTAAAATGGAGGCCACCTACCTCCCAGAGTCTAGGCTATAGAAGCACCAGTTCATTTCATGCTAGCTAGCTATCAAGTTACCCTGGAGCAGGTAAAGGGTGTCTCATGACAACCTCAAAGGTCTAAGTGTTACCATTGCAGCAGATCTACTTTGGGTAGCCATTGCTTGCAGGGGCAGTGCACTGGGCACGTCGTTCCCTTTCCGCCTAGGCTGGCCCACTCTATTTTGGTGTGCTTGAGGGCTGCCTGAGGGAAGCACAGGCCACTCTTGTGTGCTCCACCCTGCCAAGGCTGGGAGCAGTTGCCTGGACGCTTTCTGGAAAGGGTCAAAAGCAGGTTTCCCACCGATGCGGCCAGGAAAGCCAAGAAAAGAGGGAAGGGCACGTTTTTGCTCCAAGAGGTGGGCAGAAGCATCCCTCTGTCTTCTACCCAGAAGGCAGTGCGTGCACCGGAGTGAGCAGCAAGGACCAGGGGGTCCTAGCAGGGGGTTTCCAGAGGGAATATGGGTGCAGGGCCTCAGAGCAGCTTCTTCTCAACTGCCCATGCACTGTGCTATAGAAGAAAGGGAGCAGCCTGGAGAAGGCTGACTGGCCACTTCGAGCCGGGGCTATTGACTGCAATGCCCAGGAAGCCAGCCCTACTAGCCCTTTGTGTTCCACCATCTCACCTGGGCCATCCATTGACGCTTCCCAACTAGATCTGCTGTCCCACTGTCCACAGAGGTCCTTCCAGACCTCCTGGGTCCTCCTGAAATCTGCCAGCCCCCTCTGAGCTGAGAACCTGAAACCTTGAGGCTGTCTGCAGGGAGCTCCTTCTTCTCCCCTCCTCCTCAGCCCACATGAATTACCCAGCCGCTTCCCACATTGCTTGCCAAAGGCTGCTCCAGTGAGCCCAGTCCAGCCCGGCCATGTCTAGTCGCTTCTCTTCCCTCTCTCCCTGCCTCCTGGATGCTTCCCAGCTGCCTCCACACGGGCCCATGTCTTCTCCTCCCTGGGTTTCTCCATCCTGCCTGCTGTCACCCTATTAATGTCCCCAAGAAGGCTTGGACATTGGGTGCCACTAATTGCTCTCCTTGAGCCCTCACGAGGCTGACTGCTCCTGGGAAGGGCCTGTTCTCTGCCTCGCTCACCCTTCCAGGTTCCCCTTTGCTCCTTGACGTGCCCTTCCGTGTCGGGCTTTGTGTCCCTTCTCTCTAAATGGCTGCTGTGGCTCCTCTGTGCAGACCTTTCCCAGTTCCGTTCCTTTAGCCCCAGCATCTGTCCTGGTCTGCACAAGCTGGATTTGAAACCCAAACATGATAAGGCCAAGACTCTAAATGAGCTCGGGCCCAAAGAACAGTGGGGAGAACCCTCCCAGAAACCATCAAGGGGTGTAAAGTGCAGGGGGCTGGGGAAAGCCATGGCCACGGTCACTCAGTGGCTCCTCGTGAACTTCCTTCATTGTGCAGCTCTTTTGGCTTAGCAGGATCTCTAGTTCATCCTTGGCTTCCAGTCCAGGCTCACTATGCCCTCCATTAGAAGCCAGCCACCAGGATTGGGCTGCCAGGAGGTCTCTTCTGATAGAAGCGGTGTTCCTTCGTTCGTTTGGTGCAGCCTGCTGGATGGCCCAGAGGCCGAGCCCATTGGGTGGGCGGGTGCAATGGGGAGAGGAAGGCTTGTCTCTTAGAGGCCATGGACCCTTGCATCACTATCCATGTGTCAAGGACCAGAAGGGGAGGCGGGGCACCGTTACAAAGGGCTTTGATGGCCAAAGACAGAATGTTGCATTGGATCCTTAGAGCAATAGGGAGCCACTGTGTGTCAGGGAGATGCCAGCCAACCTGCATTTTAGGGAAACTGCTTTGGTGGCTGGATGGAGGGTGGATTAGACTGGAAAGAAATGAGGCAGACCAAGTCACCAGCAGACTATTGCCACAGTCCCGGCATGAGGTAACGAGGGCCTGCATGAGGACCGGCCGACTGGCAGTGAAGGAAAGAGAGCCTATCCGAGAGATGCCGTAGAGGTGAGATGGACAGGCTTTGCCCCAGTTCAGCTAGAGGGCAGGGGCAGGGCTAGATAGTGGGGAATCCAGAGTGATGCCTAGGCCTCAAGCCCCCGAGAGGGTGGCCAACAGAGAAGAACAAGTCAGGAAGGGAAGGATGGGAAAATGAAGGGGGCAGGGAGACTGGCAACACAGGCAGAGAAATCAACAGGGAAACAGGAAATCTGGCCTCCAGATCTGATAACTGAGGTCAAGCCTCTATGAAAAAACCTTGCAGACCAAGGAAAAAGAGCCAGCGTTGCCTGAGGCAAGAGCCTGTGTCTTTGGAGAGGAACATTGGAACTCCAGTGCCTCTTGCCTCAGTGGTCAAGAAGAACAATGCCTGCCCAGCAAAGCTAATGGACTAAACAGAAAAGCTGGAATCTGCCATGGGCAGCCACACCACAGAAACAGAAGAGAGAATGGATGGCACATTAGGGACGGGAAGAAGAGGAAAAAGGAGATGCCCCCCTCCAAGGGAGGCCAGCAAAAGGTTCTCAAAGATAGAATGGGTAGAGACACCAGAAGATCCTGGATCTCCCGCAAGAACACAAGGCCAAAGAACTTCAAGCCAAAAGGCAGAAAAGAATGGGAGAGATTGGCCCAGGGAGCGCAGCCATGGCCAATGACACCCTTATCAAAGGAATGCATGCATAGCCTAGAAGCTGTGAAGTCCAAGACAGCCGCTGACTCCGTTTGACCACTGGGTTCAGAAACAAGTTGCCCAGGCTGGCAGGAGCCTGCACAAAGTGCTGGCCCCACACAATATCTGGCACCCCTAGAAAAGGGAGGAGGGACAGAAGAGCCCCCAAATGGAAGCTTAACCCTTTAGGGAAGGGCTGGTTGTTCAGTATCCAAGAAGAGTCAGCAACACTTCAAGAAGTGAAGAGCCCCTTGGCCAAAGGGTGAAAGTGGAAATCTGGAAGAGCCAACAGTGAAGATGGGCTGAACCTGGGGATGTGGAACTCTGTTACCACATGGGATGGCAAACAAAAGCAGGGGAAGAGGACCAGAGGGGCAGAGAGGACCCACCGACACATGCCCCGGACTAAATCAAGGGCTAGCAACAAGGAGAAGCTAGCCTCTGAGGTCTCTCAAAGAGAAGAGTCTCTACCTGGGAGTAACGAGAGGAGCAGAGGTGGCACCATGGGGGAGTGAGATTGAAAAGGGCCAGCAGGGAAGGTCTTGCTCTGGAGGTGGGAGAGGGTTCCACTGATGAATGCTCCCCTGGGTGAAGGGAAATGAGAGCCTTACACTACGTGAGGCATGGTACCAGAAAAGTCTATTTGTCCTAGGAGAGGGGGCAGTTGGAACCCCTGAGAGGCAACTGGCAACGGAAGGATTGAGAGAGCACAAACAGCTGGAGATCTCCAGGCCAATGTAGAAACAGGAAAATAGAGGTCAAGGAATGAGGGTCCAGAGCAATAGTCAAGGAGGGACCTTGCCGCAGTGACTGCCATTGTGCTGAAAGGGAGGGTGAAAGGGGAGTCCCTTGGGACAAGGCCTGCCAGACAGTGGCAGAAAGCACCCAGAGGGCAGACTATACTGGATGCCTTGAAAGCTTTGATAGCATGAAGAACACCAAGAAAAGAGCTAAAGACCAGATGACTCTAGAGCACGGTGGAGTCAGAGGAGGAAGGTCTAGAAGAAACAGAACGAGAAAACAGAGAATGAGAGAAATCCTAAGAAATGAAGCAACAAAGCTAGCTGAGGGAAAAGGAACCTACCAGAGAGAGAGCAAAAAGAAAGTCCCAAAACATCGAACCAAATAAAAACAGGAGAGAGGAACAAGGGAAACCAGATCCTCCAAGGAACAGGGAGAAGGGGAGATACACAGTGGAAACAAGGCCACTGCAAAAAAAGATGAATGCTAATTCATGGAGGAACCTACGTTTACAGCCAAAGAAGGGAGGATATAAAAGTTGAAACCCATTGTAGAGACAGATGGAGGAAAATAGAGACCCAACTCTCATACTGTTAAAAGCGAATGGATTAAAGAGCCAAACAAACCAAGAGAGTGACATGTTGGATAAGAAAACAAAACCCAACAATCTGTTGCCTGCGAAAGACATCTTTAAAAAAATAAACACGTGCAAAATAAAATGAGGGGGTGGAAAAATCCTCCTTTATGCATTGAGTGATTCACAAAAGGCAGGAGTGGCCATCATACTATCAGAGAAGACAAAAACAAGCACTCACAAAAGAGACAAAACAAGGAGAGTATATTATGCTGAAAGAAACCATAGACAACAGGCCAATATCTTTAAAAAAAAACTTTAAATATCCCAAATGTCTCTGCATTCAAATTCATAATGGAAACATTATCTGAACATTGAGTGAGGGGGGGGGGAGAAAATGTAGAGGGAGCGCCACAAGAGTTGTGAATGGATCCATTCTGGAGGGCAATTTGGAACTATGCCCAAAGGGCGCTAAAAGACTGCCTGCCTTTTGATCCAGCCATAGCACTGTTGGGTTTGTACCCCAAAGAGATAATAAGGAAAAAGACTTGTACAAGAATATTCATAGCTGCGCTCTTTGTGGTGGCCAAAAATTGGAAAATGAGGATATGCCCTTCAATTGGGGAATGGCTGAACACATTGTGGTATCTGTTGTTGGTGGAATACTATTGTGCTCAAAGGAATAATAAAGTGGAGGAATTCCATGGCGACTGGAACAACCTCCAGGAAGTGATGCAGAGTGAGAGAAGCAGAACCAGGAGAACATTGTACACAGAGACTGATACATGGTGGCACAATCGAATGTCATGGACTTCTCCATTAGTGTTAAGGCAGTTTTCCTGAACAACCTGGAAGGATCTATGAGAAAGACACTCTCCACATCCAGAGGAATAACTGTGGGAGCAGAAACCCAGAAGAGAAACACCTGCTGGATCACGTGGGTGGAGGGGGATAGGATTGGGGATGGAGACTAAACGATCACCCCAGTGCAAACATCAACAAGGAAATGGGTCTTGATCAATGACACATGTAAAACCCAGGGGAACTGCTTGTCAGCTCCAGGAGGGGGAGGGAAAGAACATGAGAAAGAAAGAAACTTCCCCAGAATGCTTTTAAGAGACAAATGTAGTTCTACTACCTAAGCAGGGACAACTGAAACCCCCAAAGAAGTCTCTGAGCCATATGGGTAACGAACACTGACTCCAAAAATCTTCAACAAGTCCCATCCAACACATTACAGCAATTTAGCCAAGCAGCCCTTCATCACGGTCAGATGGGGTTGATATGAGGGATATCCAAGGACGGGCTCGCATTAGGAGAAGAATCAAGTGGGTTCATCACACTTGAAAGCAAAGCACACGATCATCTCCGCAGATGCAGAAAGAGGCACTGCCAAAGCACAACACTCTTTGGTGCTAACATGAAAACCCCACATGTAGAGGGTGGCAGAGAGGGACTTTGGGGTAATGGTGCAAAAGATCCACTGGAGCAGTGAGGATACGCCGGGACCTTTGCCAGTACCTACAGGAGGATGCAAGGGCGTGGAGGCTCATGCTCTCCACTGTTACTTGCTGGCATTTTGGAACTGCTACAATAGCAATGAAGTTCAGAGCTAAAGAGGCCCTCAAATTCGCCCTGTTTGTGCTGGCTTCATGGGTTACTTGGCAAACCCTCAGAAATCAGCAGAGATTCCTTGAAGACAATGATCTGCTTTAGCAAAGCTGCAGGTGACAAAAGAAACCCTCCCAAAGTGACCATCTCTCTAAATCCAAAGCCCAAGCCCAAGAAGTCATCGGAAGTCTGGATCAGCAGGGAAAGCCTCCGGGGGGGGGGGGGATCAGCCCCCCCCAGCACACAAGAGACTCATACAGACACAGTCAGAAGCTTCCCTTCAAGATAGAAGGATGTTCACTGCCTAGGGCTAGATGGGATGCCAGTAACAGGGAGGCCCAAATTCATTTGTATGTGATGCTTTCCAGGGCTTGGGACAACTCCTCTGAACAAACACAATATCCAGAATGTCAATCAAAATGATGAAAGGAAGTAGGGCCAAAGGAGGGGTAGGATAGCCTGTATAGCAGCAATCAAGACCACCCGGCATTGGGGAAAGAGGAGGGAGGCAGGTCCAGGGAACCAACTCTGCCAGGGAAATTCGGGAAGAACAGAATTCAATAAGCCAGTGTTTGCTCATGTGAGCTCAAGGTGAGTCGGCTGGGGGGAATGGCCACTTTGACAAAAACCGATGGGAAAACTGGAAATATGTCTGGCAGAAGTGCGCGTCAGAGTGACATGTCCACCACACTCCACAGTGCATTCTAAATGGCTACCGGGCTTGAATGTCGAAGATCACAGATCATTTTGCTCTCATGGCTATGGGTAAGTGATGCATCCTCTTTTCCCCTTCAAATACTCAGCTTCAGCCTGAGAACTGAAACTGAGTATCGACTCCAAGGGCTAGCAGTAAGGGTCGGGTAATGGGCTTAAGTCAGACAGCTAGGAAGAAACTGAGGCCAGGATCTCCAAGCTTCAGGCCCAGCTCTCTACCCAACAAGTCACCTAGCTGCCCCTGTAAGAGCTGTACAGATTCTTAACCAAGTGAGATGGAGGCAATCATAGGAGATAAAACAGATCGCCTTGATTATTTGAAAGGGAAAAGCGTCTACACAGAGAGTCTGGGGTAATAAGTGGGGAAGAAAGCTTTGTATCTGATTTCTATGGCTAGAATTCAGCATCCTAGGTGTGTTAACTATATAGAGAAATCTATCTATGAAATGGAATAGTGAGGGTAACAGAGGAGGCAGTCTGTTGGGGGAGATGGGATGAAATGGAATTGCTTGAACACTTGATCACTGGGAGATTAGGTATTTGGACAATTTGCTATCATGCAGAGGACCTGGTGTTGTTCCCTGTGCAACAACACACCCAGCTGGGCTTCCATCTGCCCAAGGTTTGCTCTAATCTCCTTCCCGATTCACCTGGGGTTTCATGGAAGTTAGGGGAAAGGATTCAATTGGTAAATGATGTCTGAAGATCACCAAAGCCCACAGGGTGGAGCAGGGCTCTTCAGTTGGGGCCTGAGAACTTGTTTGGGGATATAAATTCTGTTTCCATAGATTTGGTTTCCCACCGAAGAAAAACAGCTATGTGATCACATGGGTCGAGGGGGACATGGTTGGGGATGGAGACTCTAAGCAATCACCCTACTGCAAACACCAACAACATGGAAAGAGGTTCCGATCAAGGACACATGTAATACCCAGTGGGATTGCGTGTTGCTTACCGGAGGGGGTGAGAGGGAGGGAAAGAACATGATTCTTGTAACCAAGGAATAATGTTCTAAATGGACTAAATAAAATTGAAAAACATATATGTATATATTTGGTTTCCTTTGTGATTCAATCGATTTTGTTTGATATATTTAAAAAGATCATTCGGAGAAGGAGACTAGGCTTTGTGATCCAAAAAAGTCACAAATCTCTGGCCTGGCGTGAGCCCCAGCCCTGCCTGGGATGCAGCAGATGACTTCGGCCAAGCACTGGGCACTTCACAGAGCCTCCTGCAGCCACCTTCGTGGCAGCCAGAACAAATCATCATCATCCACCCCTTCTGATGGGGGAAGGCTTCACATGCTCACCCTAACTCAAACACGGGTTCAAGGCCTGTCGCTTAACCTCAACAGTATTTCTATATCTAGGTCTAAATTCATAAAACAGAAATATATGTAATTTATATAAATCTATCAAACAGTATGTCTATAGAAATTGTATAGACAGAGCAGAAATCAATATATATGCTCCAAATGCCTTCGTATTCTATACATCAAAGAAACATGATCGGAATGGCAAGAAGACCTAGACAATAGCACGAGAGTTACCGGAGACTTCAATATCCCTGATCGGCTCTGGAGAAATCCAACAGAAAGATGAATAGAGGTGGAAAAGAGCCAGCTGCTGGAGAAACCAGAATTTGAAGACTTGAGGTATTGTCTAAACAAGACTGCCACAAAGGAAACCTTTCTCCAGACTGAAAAGAACTTTTTTTTTCATTTAAACTTTGGAGGGTTTTTTGAGTTCCAGATTCTCTTCCTCTTCCCAGAACCTCCCCCGGCCATTGAGAAGACAAGCAATGGGACACTCGTTATATAACCACGTGGAAATGTTAACAGTATTTACTATATACTAGGCATGGAGAGATTGAGAACAAATGTGAAAAGGCAGAAGTGGTCAATACAACCTTTACAGAAAAAAGAATAGAAATCGGTTCAAGAACCACAAACAAGTGAAGACTTAAGGAAGAAATCGTAAATTATGCGTGTTCAAAGAGCAAATCATAGAAGCAACAAGTGTAAAGGAACATTAGAATGATGAACCAACATTCCCAAATCTCTGGGATGTATCAAAAGCAGGCCTCGGGGCTGGGTGGAGTCGGGGAATCATATCCATCAGTCCCTCATTAACAAAATGGAAGAAGAGAAGATTAATGAACCGAATATCATTTAGATTCGAAATTCAACAAAGAAAGAAATCTAGAATGAGTATAAAAGGGATGTTAAAAATTAGCAGGGAAATGGAGAAATAGGAAGCCCAAACCCCAAAGCCATTATAAATTCAAGTTAGCCCTTAGAAGAGAAGAAGGACCTTGATAAACCCATAGCTAATTAAAGAGGAGAGGGCAGAACTCCAATCAATAAGATAGCAAAGGAGGAAGGTGAAATCACAGCAAAACCCGAAGAAATAGCAAAAAGAATCAGAATACATTAGACACCATCCTAGGCTAACAACACATCTGGGAAGGCAAAAGCAATAAAGGAATATGAACTACCCAAAGGATCAAAGACCAGCGAGAGATCTCAAACAATCGGGTCTCTGAAAGGAAAATCAATCTGGCTATAAAGAAAAACTCAGAGACCTGACGGGAGAATTCTACCAAACTTTCCAAGAACAGTTAATGCTCGTATTTCACAAATTATTCTCCAAAATGGAGAAAGAGAGAATAGAATCCTTGTATGAGACAAATGGACCCCTAATGCCCAAACCAGGGAAAAAGAAAGCTCTAGGCTTACATCATTAATGTACTGTTGGATTTTTCCCCCAGTAGTAGCACATAGTAGGCAATTAATAAATATTTCTTGGAAGAGATGCCAACTCTAACCCTGATTCTGACCCTCTATGTTAGAGGCAGCTAGGTGGTGCAGTGGATAGAGCACCAGGCCTGGAGTCAGGAAGAGTTGCGTTCAAATTCTGTCTTAGATCCTTACCAGCTGTGTGACCAGGGGCAAGTCACTTAATCTCTGTTAGCCTCCATTTCCTCATCTGTAAAATGGGGATAATAACAGCCCCTACCTCTCAGTGGTGTTGTAAGAATCAAACGAGATAATACTGAAAAGCACTTTGCATAGTGCCTGGTGTTAACTATCATTCTTATTCCCTTTAGATATAGATTGTCAAAGGAAGAAATCCAAGGTATCAACGATCCTATAGAAAAAATGCTCCAAATGACTGATATTCAAGAGTTGTAAAGTACTTCCGAGGTTCTACTTCACACTCATCAAGCATTTATGAAGCACCTACTATGTGCCAGGCAGTGTCCTGAGTGCTAGGGTTACAAAGAAAGACAAAAGATAGTGCCTACCCTGGAAGAGCTCCGTCTGATGGGGAAGATGGCAACCCAACAACTCTGGCCAAACCAGCTGGAGCCAGGTGGAACCCTGAAACCTAGGGGATCTCTGCCCAGACTTCTTGAGGAAGGTAGAATAGCAGGTGGGACTAGAAGGGCACCTGGAGGCAGATTGGGGTTGGGAAGAGCCTTCCAGGCCTAGGGGACAGTCAGGGAAAATACCTGGGCCCAGGAGATGGAACAAGGAGAAGACCAGTCATTAGACGAGAGGGCACGGAGGAGAGGAAGGGAAGAAGGGGCCAGGTTGCCCAGAGCTTTGAACAGCAAACAGAATTTTCCATTGGATCTTGGAAGAGGCAGGGAGCCATGGCATTTCCCAAGCTGGGGAGTGGGGTGGTTAGGGTAATCAGACTAGGGTTTGAGGAAAATCACGTAGAGGCCCAATGGAGGAGAGATTGGAGCAACTGTTACAACAGTCCAGGTAGGAGGTGATGACGGGCTTGGGGCAGTGTCAGAAAGAAGGGAGAGTATTCAGGAAAGGCTGCAAAGGAGAAACAACAGTATTTGGCAACTGATTGGAGATGAGGGCTGAGAATGAGGAATCAAAGACCCTTAGCTTGTGAGCTAGGGAGTCTGAGAAGAAAGCAGGGCTCTCCAGGCTGCTAAGGAGGTGGCTCAGCAGACTGAGAGCCAGCCCTAGAGATGGGAAGTCCTGGCTTCAGATCTGATCTCAGACACTTCTTAGGTGTGTGACCCTGGGCAAGTCACTTAACCTCCATTGCTCTTCTGCCATGGAACCCATACAGATTATTGATTCCAGGATGGAAGGAAAGAGAGACAGACAGACAGAGACAGAAGGAAGGAAGGAAGGAAGGAAGGAAGGAAGGAAGGAAGGAAGGAAGGAAGGAGGGAATCCTGAACAGTAATAGGAAAGTTCAGAAAGGGAGAGGATTTTGGTCATGCTGAGTTTAAGATGTCTGTGGGGCACCCAGTTTGGGAAGTAGAGTGCTGGGCCTGGAGTCAAGAAGTTCTGAGTTCAAATCCAGCCTCAGATACTTACTGGCTGTGTGTGAAACAAGGCAAATCTTCAACTTCTCTCAATTTCCTCAACCATAAAATAGGAATAATAAGCACCTCCCTCCTGGGGCTGTTGTGAGAATTGAATGAGACAATATTTGCAGTACAGTACCTAACACATAGTAGGTAGTTAATAAATGATTGTTTCTTGCCTTCCTTTCTCCCTCCCTCCCTCCAAATTGAAGATGCTAGTCTGGAGATTAGATTAAGGCTGGATCTATGGATTTGAGAATCATCAGCCCAGAGATGAGTCCATAAGAGCTCACCAGATCACCAAGTGCAGCAGTAATAGACAGAGATTTTTGAGTTTGTCTAGCCATTCTAGAAAGCAATCTGGAACTCAGCCCCAAATGTTTGTGCCCTTTGACCTGGCAATTCTGCTGCAAAGGCCAAAGAGATGGAAGAAAGGAACCCACGTGGACTAAAATGTCAGCCCTTTTTGTTCCAGCTCTGAACTGGAAATTAAAGGAGCTCCCATATTTGGGAAATGAGTGAACAAGTTATGGCATGTGTGAATGTGATCGAATATTATCATGGCACAAGAAAAAGAATCAAAGGGTTGGTTTCAGAGAAACTTGGGAAGATTTGTATGAACTGATGCAGAACTAGGAGAACAAACAATTCATGCAGTGCCATTATGAAGAAAAACAGTATGGAAAGACTTCCAAAGTGAGCAGTGTGATACCCCCTCCCAACTCACAAGGCCTGCCCATGAAGCTGGCTGCCCATGGCATGGTCCTGGGACGGAAGGCAACAGGTGCATTCAGGCTCAGCCAGTGAGGGCGTTTGTCTTGCTGCTCTGTGTTTACTGGTTTTCCTGTTTCTCAGTGGGGAGATAGTAATGGATCTGTTAAATACAAAAGAAAGAAGATTGTTCAATATTTTCCATGCACAAGCGAAAACAGAAGGAAGGCCAGAAGGAAACACTGACAGGCAGAACATGGTTGAAAGGTTCGCTCCACGGACCATCTGTGATCTGAATTCTCTTTGGGAATCCTTTTCCAAGTCTGCTTTTTTACCTGGATATACTTGGCATATTGTCACTGTTGATTTGGGCCTGTTTGGGGTGGGGAGTCCTGAATTTTAATAAGCATTCTTTTTCATCCCAGAGGGACTGTATTCGACTAGGCTGACTTTGCTCAGGATTTCTTCCTTGAAACCCACTATTTAGGGCAGTTGCTTTCTTTTAGGAATGTGGTTCTCACGTGTGGCCCTGATGCCACCGAGGTACTGAAATGAGCAGTCAGCACAGGAAAAGAGGGGGCAGCTGGAGGCCACGGGACTGTGATCTTCAATCCACAGGAGAGCTGTGGGTGGACTAAGAGCCCCCTCCCTAACCTTGGCTGAGGGTTTCTTTCCTCCTGCCCTTGAAGTGCTCTAGTTTTGACTTCAAGTCCCACAAGGCATCCTAACCCCGAGAGCCACCAAAAGCGAGGGATTGCCTGTCTGTGGAGGTCATCATACAATCCCTGGATGCCCACTTGGAAATGGTGGTGAAGGGAATTGTTTTTAAGCCCTCACCTTCCATTTTAGAAGCCACTCAAAGTAGTAGTTCCAAGGCAGAAGAGCTAGGTGATGGAGGCTAAGCAACTTGACCAGGGCCACCCAACTGGGAAGTGTCGGAGGCCACATTGGAACCCAGGACCAGAATTCTGGCTCCGGGCCTGGCTCTCCATCCACTGAGCCACCCAACTGCCTCCTGGAAGAGCTTCTTCTAAGACACATTTGGATTAGATTGCTTTCAGTCACTCAACACATATATATAAAGTGATAAAGATGGCAGCTGGCATCTTAAGTACGTTCCAGTTTCCAAAGCACTCTACAAATATTACTTCATCTGATCCTCACAATGTCACTGCCAAGTAGGTTCTGTTATGATCCTTGTTTTACAGCTGAGGAAACTGAGGCAGGGGCCATTAGTCCAATACCACGAAGCTAGGGGACCGTCTTCCTGACTCCAGGCCCCGACTCTATCTACTGTGTCTCCTAGGTGCCAAGTGTGCTAAGGCAAAGATGAAGCTGTCCTTGCACTCGGGAGGGGATGAGGAGGAATCCCCGACAGCCCAGGGAGCTGTGTTCTTGAAGGAGGGGGTGGTGGCCACCCACTGGAGACTGGGAGGGCATTCCCGCCACCTCTGAGCTCCAGAGGCTGGGAGTGGGAGGACCCTGAAGGGCCACACTAAGTACCCCAGTGCTGCTTCTGACCCTCTCTGGAACTTACTCTTCCTAGCCTGGGGCTGGAGCTTCCTTAACCTGGTAAACCCTCCTGCCTCTACTTGCCCAGCTTTGTAAGCGAGCCTTTATGTCCAGCCAGCTAGAGTTGCATCAATGAGTGGGCCCCCTCCCCCTTGTCCCTGGAAGAAGATGCTCCGGGAGGCAGCTCCAGTTACTGCCAGGCGGCCAGGAGTCACCCTCTCCCAGCTGTTGCCAGCCTTCTCGTTCTCTCTCTCTCTCATCATCCCTTCTTCCCAGGGCCACCTCGGATGCTTGCTCTTTCACCATGGAGAAGACTGGGAGCCAAGCCTCCCAAGGGACCCCCCAGCAGCCCAAGCTCACACGGCTTTCTCCCCATGGAGCCCCTCAGCCTCCAGCCAGGACGGAAGCAGGAAGTCTCTCCTTCCCTAGAGGAAACGGGCCGACCGCATCCCCGCTGGGGGACAGGTAAGTGTTTCCGTGCATCTGCCCCCACTCCAACTGGAGCCTCTTCCCTGGCCCTCCGAAAGCTGGCTAGGGAGGGTGTAGTGTTGATAGGACTGAGGAAGAAGCAGGGCCACGGAGATGAACCAAGATGGGAGCTCAGTTGAGTAGGAGTCCCCAAGGCAGGAGGAAGGGGTGATGCTTCCACAGGCACCCACACAAGCACCATGGGTGAAGGTCCTCAGGCCAAGGAGTGTTCTGGGGCAGGAGTGAGCAGCCCCTTCCACTGGCTCCTCAGCTCCCTTTCCTCAGGTGGCTCGCCAAGCATCTCCATCTCCAAGCATCCCAATCCCCATGTTCTCCCTCCTGAGGCGAGCCAGGAGCAAGAACTCCCTTCTCCCCTCTCAGCCAGACTTCCGCAGCTCCCACTGGCCACCCTGACTCCGAGTCTGCCAACTATTGGACACCAATCTCGGGGAGCTCGCCCAGCCCCCAGCACCCGCTCTCTGACCGTGGCCCCATTTCTTCCAGCTTGGGAACTGCTCCCAGGGTGGGAAGGGGAAGGAGGCCAAAGGGTGGTGGATGCATGGGAAAGAGAGGATGGCAGGGGTCAGGGAGCAGGAGGAGACAGGCGCCAGCGGCTGCGTCTCACCTCCTTTCCCCTCATTGCCTAGCTTTTCCCAGGCCCTGTGGATCTGGGCAAAAGGCCAAGTCTTGGCATCACTAAGACCTCCCCAGGGGCCGACCGAGACCCTATCGACTTCCTCCCATGGTGAGCAGCACTCTTACCCTCCTAAACTTGGGAGCAATGGAGGATCCTCCTGTCAGCCATGGATCCTACCTCTGCTCCTTGAAGCCTTACTCGCCTGGCAGCTGAGTGACTAGTCTCCAAGCTGCTCTCCCATCCCTCTACCCTGCATAGCCCTAATCCTTCCTACTGCCACATTTAGCCTCTGTTGGGGCCATGGCCGGATGGCTCAGTGGATTGAGAGCCAGAGCTAGAGATTGGAGGTGCTGGGTTCCAATCTGACCTCAGACATATCCTAGCTGGGTGACCCTGGGCAAGTCACTTCATCCCCATCGCCTCTGCCTTGGGACCAAAACTCAGTATTGATTCTGACACAAGGTAAGGGTTTCAAACCAAAAGCCAAACGCCAAAGGTCATTGCGGCTCCACTGTGGAGTCCCCTCACATCTCCGCCTGCCATGCTCTTGCCCTTGTCTACCTCCACAAAGCCCCCAGTGATGTCCCCAAAGGCCTCCCTATAGCAATCATGGGCCTCCCTCAGGCTACAGGCACTAAGGCCAGTGGTCTCTGCTTTACCTTCCAGCTGGCCAGTCTCCGGGAGAAGCGGCATCTACACCCACCATCTCCCGAGGACTCTGTGGTCTGCCTCCTGGCCCCAGTCACACCCACCAAGCACTGCACAGGGAGCTGTTGCTGATCCATCGGAAGTAAAGGAGCTGGGGAAGATGGGAAGGGGGCACCGGGGGTGACTGGGCTTCAGGTGGAAATTCTCCCCCCTTAGCCCCCTTTTTGTGTGCCTGGGAGAAATAGCTCCACCTCTAGGGGACCCTTGGGCTGGGAATCGAGCTCCACTTTGATGCCAAGACAACAGGCATCCAGGACCAGCTGCTGGAGCTCATCCCACTCCCACCTTTACATCTCCCCTATGCCCAGAGGCCTGAGTCTCCGGAGCAGGCCCGAACTCCTTCGTGTGCTCGAGAAGAGGCAAGGCCGACCAGGTGCTGGGCCGGAAGCCGAGCCCACCCCTCTACAGGAGGCACTTCATCGTCGGCAACAAAAGGTAGGAGCCTGACAGGGAGTGGACATGGAGCCTGAAGGGAGCAGCGCTATCCCAAGGGGATCTGTCCTGGAGGCAAAGCCCCTTTGGGGGCTGTTTCCTCATCTGTGGGAGGCCACTCTCCCCCCTGGGAAAATGGCTCAGCCTCCTCCCTCTCTCTCGGTGCCAAGGAGCAGCAGCAGGAAGAAACAAGGAACAAGAGCCAAGATGACCAGCTGGAGTTCCTGAGGATACGGGAGCGCCTCCGCCACCGGCTGCCTCCCCAGCCCCCCAGCCCCTAACACTGCCTGGGGCACCTGCCTCTCTACCTGGCCCCCATCACAGCTTGAGCCTGGGCATCTCCCCAACCCCCGGCTCCCCAGGAAAGGAGACAGCGCTGTTGAAAAATAAACAATTCCTTTAATCCTTGAAGTAAGTCCATGAGAACAAAGTCAAGGGGCCGCTTGGCAATTTTTGTCGAAGGCTCAGTTGCCCTGCCTCTGGTCAGAGGGCAGGGATGCAGGTGGAATGACAGCAGATGGCAGTGGCCCCATGGAGGCCTCAGGTGAGAAGGAGGCCATGGTGCCAAAGTGGGAGACCCTTGAGAACACTGTGGTGTTTGGACACCTCTCCCGACCTCACCACTGAATTCCGGGGGAAGTCTAGGTCGGGGAGGAGCACGGCTTTCTTCAAGGAAAGCACCCCCTGGATCTGGATGACCCAGATGTGATGGAGGGGGGACAGGCCAGAACAATTCCTTTTCTAGGAACAAACATTGAAACAAACACGAACACTCCTCCAACCAAAGTGATCAGAAGCTTAGCAATGCAGCCCAAAAACAAGGCACTATGGGTAGGGCCAGGAGAAGTCAAACAGGCCCCATGGACCCTCACAAAAGGCCCAACAGAGAATAAGAGCGGGAAGATGACCCTGGGCCCCTCATCCGCTCCAGAAGGGAGGCTAGAGAACAAGAGGGAGAGGCAGCTAAGATCGAAATGGGGCCGACACTCTGCCTTCTCCCAGGCCCCGACGGGCCCCTCAGTTCTGGAGGCGGAAGGGGTTATCATCATCCGCCTGCATGAAATAGTAGAAAAAGGCCAGAAAGAGAGCAAAAGCGATGAAGAGAAGGAACTGGACCCAAAGGGGCACCAATCTGCTGTTCTTTTCTGCCTTGGCCCCAGGGCCTTGGCCAGCTCTAATAGCCTGGCGGGCTTCGACCTCCAGAGGGAGGGAGTACCAGCGGGAGGCTGAGGAAACAGGGGTAGAGGAGGAGAAGAAAGAAGAAGGCTCTGGGCTGAAAGAGAAGTCACGGCCTGGGCCAGTGCTTGATCGGTAGTGAGAGACATTCTGGTAGGTCTTGGCATCTCGGTCAAAGTATTCACTGCTGAGACAAAAGGGGAGGGGTTTATGGGCAACACCCAGACTTGGCCCCTAGTCCTCCCCTCTAGCTCCAGTGCACACCTTCCCCTCGGTGGGCACTGCCCCTGGCCCAACATCCTAACTGTGTTAGAAGAGGTCTGTTCAGCCCCAGCCTCACTCGCCCCTTGCTCCCCCCCGCAGCCATGGCTCTCCATGGCTGCGGTGCCACTGAGCACACACAGGCCTTTCCTTGAAGTGCCACCTCCCCGGCCCGGTACTTCCTAGTCTTCGGAGTCTCATTGGGAGCCCCCTCATCCAGGGAGAGAGCCCTTGCCCACCGCCATCCCTGACATCCCTTGCCGGAAGTCCTGGCCCTCTCTTAAGCCCCTTCACTCATTCCCTGTTGGGCATATGTCCCAAGACTGGCCGTCTGCACCTCTGCCAAGAAGCTGGGCACCTTGTGGTGCTTGTTCCAAGAACTGCTGAATGAATGCTGGCCAGCGGCTCTACTCCAGAGCTCAGCCCTGCTCGTGCCAATGGTGAGGCCCAGGCAGCAGCAGTGAGGGGAGACGGGGAGAGGAGGGCGGGGGTGGTGACCCTCTGCTTACCTGTCGTCTACGTCCTCCTCCTGGGACAAGGGGTAGAGAATGTTCTCCCTTATCTGGAACAGAGAAACAAGGCAGGGTCAGGCTCCCTGGAGACGGCAGTCAGACAATGATTCTGTGGCCACCCACCCATCGTGCCCTGTTCCACAGAGGAGCAGCTGCCTCTGGGTCAGACCTATCGGGTAACCTGCTGCTTGTGGGGATGGGGGAACTGGTGCCCTGCCCCCACAGGCTGCTTCCCACTCCCTCAGCATTCTGCAGCTGCCTCAAGTCCTGGACAAATAAGGAGGCAGATGACGTTTCAGTGCCAAGGCTCCGGAAGTGTCCCCCACGCCCAGCCCCAGCCCCAGTGAGGCGGACAAGAAGCACAACGATCCCAGCAGCACCCATCTACTACCCCAAACGGGCAGGGGATGAATGGGGAAAGACCCAACCCCCCTAGCCTCCATCAGTCATCCCCTTGGCATCAGGTATGGCGTGCCCATGCTGCTTCCCAGGGCCAGCTGTCTTGGGTGTGGGCTGGAGCCTCAGTTTCAGGCTCCTTACCTAGCCAGGCTGGAAGTCAGCTAAAGAAAGGCGAGGCCTCAGCCAAGCCCTGACAAACTTCCCCCAAGGAGCCTTCAATCTGGCCTCCGGGAGAACTGGAGATGACTGGCTTGAGATACCCAGGAGCAGTGAGGTACACAGCAAAGAGGGCTTCCTGGAAGCAGGCTCAAATCCAGGCTCGACCACTGGTGGGACAACTCAGGGAGTCCTTCCTCCTTCCTAAGCCAAATGAGTCCCTCCGAGCTCTGAATCAGCAACCAGAGGCTCTTCTGTTTTAGGACAGCTGAGGAATCTTTTGACTCCCAAGTAGGAAATTCATCCAAGAGCTGGGGCTAGAGGGAGGGCAGAGGGGGGCACTGGCCAAGCAGGGCGCCCCCTGTGAAACCAGCCCCCAGTTCACAGCCCCATGCTACCCAGGGGAAGGGGGCAATGGCAACTAGGGGTAAGTAAGCCCTGCCTCAAGAGCCCTCTGGAGAACTCAGGCTAAAAAAAGACTGCTTGGCACAGTGTCACGTGGCTCCTTGGCACAGCCATTCCTGTTATTATTAGAGAGGGGGCAAGGGGTGGAGCGGCAGGGCCAAACTCGCTGGTGGGTCCCTGCTGCAGCCCTGCCGCCAGAGAGCCCCCCAAATCCTCATGGTCCGGGGGTCCCTACCCTCATCCCCTCTGCTCAGCGGCTCCCAGGGGCAGTTTCATCTACCTCAGAAGTCACTGGAGAGTCTTGCTGGCTACCCGCAGGCCCGAGGTGGACACACAGCTTTAGCACAGGCATGGCTAGCAAGCCAGCCTGGACACCTGGGCCAATGCTGCTTCAGTGCTCCAGGCAGCGCGCTAAGGACAGTGCCGGGGGCTTCCTCATCCACAGGTTCACTCTAGCCCCTCTCCCTCTCCTAAGTTTCACTTCAGCAGCTGGCTTGGGTGTCAAGGCGGTGGTGGCACTTACCCGCTGGCGCAGGTGGTAGGTGGGCTTCTTGGCACTGTCACTGCTATAGCTTGAAGATGGCAGGGGGTCCTGGAGGCTGGTCCTGGCCTTGGCAACTGGGGTGGCTGCATTATCGGCTTCCCTATAAGTCTTGGTAGTTGAGTAACTCTCTTCATAGTAATTGTCATAGTCAACTGGAACCAGGGTCATGGAGAAGGGAAAGGAGAGAGGGTCAGAGGCCATGGTAGGGTAGAAGCACCCAAGTGACGGGGGAAAACCTGAGATCAAATCCAGCCTCAAACTAGCTGTGTGAGCCTAGGCAAGTCACTTCCCCTCTGTTGCCTCAGTCTCCTCATCCAGAAAGTGGGACTCACAAGAGTACTTGCGCTGCCAGGGCTGCTGTGAGGACCAAAGGAGGAGGGTGGCCTTTGTAAAGCACTCGGCACAGTCAGCCCTGGAGAAGTGTCAGGGCCCGAGGACTCTAGGCCTGGCCTTCGCAGCCCCGAAATGATGCCAGTGCTCCTTGCCTCCCCAGCTCCCAGGGCCAGCCTAGGGGATGAGATCATCTCCCAGCTGGGTGGGCAAGCCATCTGACTGGGGGGCGAACACCAGGGATGGCAGAAGTCAGCCCAGGCCAAATGGGCAGAGGCACACTGATGCAGGGCTCCTCCTCCCTCACCTGGGGGCCTCTCTTGGGAGCAGCTCAGATTGCTCTAGTCCGTCATGCACTGGGCTTGCAAGCATCCCATGTGGACGGGCCCTAGGGTGGGCTGGGTCTCTCCTGGGCCACGGGGCCTGGCTCACCTTCTGAGTCCTCCTCTTCGTCCTGTCTGGGGTAGTCCTGGCTGCTCCCGGAGTTGTCTGTGGCAGAACAGAGGTGCCAGGGGGGGAGTGAGAGGCCACCAGCTCCACCTACCCCCACCCAAGGCTGGAGGGGAGCTTCCCTGAAGCCCAGGCCCCTGGCCTCCCTGCACTCACCTCCACAGCTGTAAGAAGAGCTCCCAGTCCCAGCTGGGAACTTGGTTCTCTGGCTTTCGTACTCATAGATCTTCTTCTCATACAGTTTCCGGGTTGAGCCTGGTCAGACAAGAGGATGCTCCCAGAGGCCCCCCAAAACAGCCCCCTGCCTCCAGGGGTGCTTCTTCCTTTTGGTGGAACCGGCTGGCTGGCCAAGCCCTTTGGGGGGCCCAGCCTAACCCTCCAGGTGGGAGGAGAATCCCACCCCCTGCCTAAGTCCCATCGGGCCAGGGGAGAGGGGTTGGAGAGCCTGGGCACCACCCGAGAATGGGATGGCTGCCAGCCGGGCCTCACCTACTCGGCTCGACGAGGGACAGGGGGCGGGGCTGCCTTCCCCAGCTCCCTCCCTCCCAATCGCGCCCCCCTCCCGCAGGGCCCTGCTCCGCCCCCCCCCCTTCTGCACACTCACCCACGATGGGCCCGTGAGGAATGTTATAAAGTTTGAGCATGCGGATGAGCTCCTGGTCGGAGAGGCGGCGGTAGTTCTCCATGACTGGCGCTAACACCTGAGAGGGAGGCCCGACGGGGCGGGAGCCGTTGAGCCGTGGCGCCTCGAGAAGCCTCGGGAGGGGCCTCGGGAGGGGCCTCGGGGCCGAAGGCCAGGGGCGGGGACGCTTACCAGTCAGTACCGCGATCGTCGATCTGCGAGACCGGCGATCGAAGACCCAGCGCGAGGACGCCCGTCACCCCAGTTACCGAGCTACGAGACAGAGACAACGAGTGACGGCGGCCGCGACGGAAAATGACCGCTGGGGCGTGGTCGGGGCGTGGTCAGAACGCCGAGGAGGTGGGGCTGGGGCAGCCGGGGGCGACAGGGCCCAAGGCCAGGGGCAGGGGGCGGGGCCTCGGGGAGGGGGGAGGGGCGGGGCCGAGCGGGCGCAGCCGGGAAGCCGAGGAGGCGGGGCGGGGACGACTGGGGATGGCGGGGCCCAAGGCCAGGGGCGGCGGAGGGCGGGGCTCCGCAGCCAAGGGGGCGGGCCCTAGGCCCGGGGCCTCTCCCCGAGGAAAGGGCCACTAAAAGGACCTAAGGAGGCCGAAGCCCGGCGGGTCTCGCCTCCGGGTACCCCGTGTTGACACTGCCCAGGTTTTTCTGCGTTTCCCCTTATTTGGGCGGCCCTGCAGCGATTTCTTTCCCTCCAGTGAAAACCCCCAATCGTAGGACATCAGCCTTCCCAAAAGGTGGCCACACTGTCCCGACACAGCCCAATAAACAGCGCCGAAAGAACTCTCGGCAGCTTGATGCGCTGCGGCCGAGGCCTGGGAGGACCTGGGAGGGCAGTCCAGCCGGGGGCATTGAGCGCCTTTCCCTGGTGGCTGCCCCTCTGGACCAGCCCCAGAAGCCCAGTAGGCCCCTGGCTCAGGGCCAGCCAGAGCAATGGGCGCAAACAGCCCAGCCCTCTGATGCCACCGCCGAGGCAGCCATCTGTACCTGAAGGGGCCAGAGCACAGACTGGCCTCCCTCCCAGCCTTTCGGACCCAAGGCTAGGTTGCACCAGAGCAAGCCAGGGAGCAGGAAGCCCCGGGCCGCTGACCTTCAAAGAGACTGGCTCGCCCCCTTCGGCGGGGTATGTCAGGCCTCCCCCATCCTGGCTTCTCCTCAGACCGCGGTGGTGGTCGCTTGTCTAGCTTTCCCTTCCCTGGAACCACAGCGCCTGGTGCCTAGTGAGCGCTTCATTGGCCTCTCTGCGCCCTCCACCGGTCCGAAGGGCTGGGGCCGCCTCACTCAGCTTCTCAGTCTGAGCGGGCCTCCTCGATCAGGACAACAGCAGATGCTCAGCCACTGGCAAAGCTCTCCGGAATGGGAGTTAGGAAGGAGGCAAAAAGAGCCCCGCCTGCTTTCTCCAGGGCAGAAAGTCACAGAGCTGAGCCCTTGGCCAGCAGCCTCTCCCCTACCCAACACCAGCCTCTATCCCATGTCCCAGGCCCTCCACATGCCCTACGGTTAGGAATCCAAACTCCAAGTAGCAGAAGGGTGCATAGGGGCCACTGGGTGGGGGGAGAACTGTGCGGCAGTTCGAGCCTCCCCCTTCCCCCCCCCCCCAGTCACTTGGCACAGAGACCTAGGCTAGCAAACGAGAAATTGCCCAGCAGAGGAGGCCGAAACACTTCGACATCCAACCTGGACCAGAGAAAGGGGATGGAGGCAGAAAGTGAGCAATAGAGGAGAACAAAGAGAAGACTAACAGGAGGGAGAAGCAGAGAGGGCAGCAGCAGAAGCAGATGTGGCCTCTCTACCTGAGCCCTGTAACACAAAGGGAAGTGACTCAACTCCAGAGCAGGCCCAGAACCCTGCGGATTTGGACAAAGACACAGAACTGCAGCACACTGTTCCTGAGTGGTTTAAAAGAGGAAAAACCAATCTGTCCATGAGAATGTATCAGCCACCTACTATGGTCCACAACACTGTGCCAAAAGCTGGAGATCCAAAGAGAGGCAAAAGGAAAAGGCCCTGCCCTCAGGCACTGAAATGTGGCCAGGGTGCAAAGGCAGCCCAATGACTTCCTGTCCAAACCCTGCTTAACTTCGGGGCTGGACACAGCCAGCAGTCCCCAGAACCCTTCCCTTCACAACACTTGGCGGGACTCACCAGCGTACTTTCACTCTTCTCTGGAAGTTGCTTGTCCTGTCTATAAAAGCAGCAGGCTGGCCTCCCTCAGCTGCTTGCTGCCTTGGTTTGCCAATAAAATATGTTGTACCTCACTTTTCCCCATTTGCCTTCTTGATCAGGGCCAAGCAAACAAATCTATACAAAGGAACTTCCAGACAAGCTCTACGGGAAATGAAAGGACAAAGGCACTGGAGTAAAAAGGAGGGAAAGAAGGCTTCTATGGGAGGGGGAATTGTAGCTGGACCTCCAAAGGAAGACCAGGAGGCCAATGGTTGGAGCAGAGAAGGCAGAGAGTACCAGGCGTGGGGGGGGGGGGGGCAGCCCAAGAGAATGTTCACAGATGAGAGAAGCATCTCATTTGGAACATCCAGGAGGCTAAAGTCGTGGGATCAAAGGGTGCGTGTTGGTGAAGAAGGTCTAAGGACAGGAAAGGAGGAGAGGACTAGGCTTTCAAGGACTTACAAGGCCAAATGGTACACTTGGTATTTTCCTAGAGGCAGTAGGGAGCCACTGGAGTTTATGGGGAGGAATAGGGCAGGGAAGTGACATGGACACACCTGTATTTTAGGCAAATTACTTTGGTGGCTGAACGGAGGATGGGCTGGAGAGGGGCCAGGCCGACCAATCAATGGCTATTGCAATAGTGCAGGAGTGAGGAGGAGATAAGGGGCCTCACCACAGAGATGGCCAGTGAAGGGGGCATCTTCAAGAGAGGCTGCAGAGGTGAGATGGACAGACCTTAGCAACAACTTGGATATGGGGGTAAGAGATGATGAGGAAACCAGGACAACTCCTAAGTTGGGGCCTGAGGGCCTGGGATGGTGCTGTCGCCCTCCACAACCCAGCAGAGCCTCCTTGTCCTCAAGTTCAGCTTCCACAGCTTCACTTCTCTGTGGTCAGCAGGAAGCCCTGGAAGACCACTGTGGAAGTGCAGGAAGACTTCTCCTTTCTTTTTTTAAGCTGGTTGTTGTTGGGGGAGGCCAGAGGCTATGGAGAGCCAAGCTGAGAGGAAGGAGCACCTGTATACAGGAGGTCAACAGGTGTTCAGTTGTGTTCTTGGTTTTAGTCATACGTGGCAGCTTTTGGAAAGGATCCCCTGCAGATATAGGGACTCTACTGCAATAGGGAACGTAAGAGAGGGGGGAGATGGTGGAAGGGGAGACATAATGAGCTCCATTTTGGATATATTCACTTTAAAAAGTCTACTGGAAATCTAGGGCACCTGGGGGCACAGTAGATGGGTTGCCAGGCTTGGAGTCAGGAAGACCCAAGTTCAAATTTAGCCTCAGATACTTCTTAGCTATGTGACTCTGGGCAAATCACTTAACCCAATTGCCTAGTCTTGACTGCTCTTCTCCCTTGGAAGGAATGCTTAGTATTGATTCTAAGATGGAAGATAAAACAGTTTAAAAAGCAAACAAGAAACTAAGCAAAAAACAAAAACAAAAAACCAACCAATAAATCAAAACCAGGAAAAGGGATTAAACAAATAGGTGATAGGGCTTGAGGGTGAGGGGGAAAGAGTCAATGGTAATAGAGCCACCTTCAAAACATTAAGGTAAAATGACTGGAGAGGCATCCTGCTGTGTTTACAATGGAAAAAATAATAATTTATACCAAAAAACAATATTAGAGAAAATATAAAACCAATTCATAACTAAATGTGATTGAATTCAACAATCCAGTAAAATAAAATAAAATAACTGACAGATTGAATAAGAAAACAACCCCCCACAGCTTGTTTCTTACAAGTACACATTTAAAAAAAAAACAAAACCAAAAAGATAAACAGAATAAAAATGAGGGGCTGGGAAAAAATCTCCAGGCACCAAGTGAGTCCAAAAAAGCAGGAACTACAATCCTGCTATCAGACAAAACCAAAAAGAAACATTAGAAATAAAGAAGGAAACTACATTATGCCCAAGGGAACCCTAGGCAAACCGATATCAATATTAAACTTACATGCTCTGATGCTGTGGTATCTAAATTCAAAAAGGAAAATGACAATTCATAGACAGTGTGCAGGAGATCTCAATGACCCTCTCGGTTTTGGATATGTCTAATGGATAATGAAAAGGGAAGCTAGAGGACTGAACAAATTGTTGCAGAGAGCAGAGCCAAAGGGCTTCTGGACCTGCAAAAAGAATCTCGAAATTCCTCTACTGGACTTTGACCAAAAGTGGACTGGGGACGGAAGTCTGGTGAACACTTGGGAAGTCAGAACGAGTCACGGCGGACTTCGGGACAGCTGCGGGACTGAAGGCTGCCTTTTCTTCCTCTGTTTCACGGCCTGGGGGCCAGCCTCCAAGGGCCTAGCTTCTCCAGCCACAGTTCCAGCCCATCCAAGGTGGGAGGACTTAATTCAGCATAACCTACTCAAATGAATCCCCCAACGCGGGAGATGCCACCATTCTGACAGACAGAGCAAAATAACAGTCAGAAAAGCAGGCTTTAAAGAAGGAAACTTTCCCGCCCAAAGAAACCCAGACAATGAACTCATCTCCGCCATAGACTCGGACCTCCAGGCCCTAGCACCCCGATTCTTTAAAGCCACCAGAAGACTTGGACAGTCGCCCAATAGCGACAAGTTGGGTCTTTGAAAAGACCTGGAAAATCGAGAAGCCCGCATGGGATTGGATCGCAAAGACAGAGCAGAAAAGCGAGCGGATGGTGTAGCAACTGAGCAAGAAGAAACAGAAAGCGTGCCTGGAGCCTATTAGCAGCAGCTGGATGCTCATAACCGGAGAACGCACATTTGGCCCTGTTGGTCTCAGCAGCCAATTACACGAGCTCTCGGGTGGCTGGAGTAAGCCCTGGGAAACAGTCGGGGAATGGCCGGGAGGGAGGCAACAGGAAAGGCCCCTCCTCAATTAGACCCGCTCGGACCAGGAACCGCCTCACCACTCTCACCCAGTGAAGGCTGGAGAACACCACCAGGCTGGGGCCACCTTGCAAAGGCACGAGCCACGGACGTGGCTAGCATGCTGGGCAAATCCTCCACGAAGGCGCCACGGGAGGGAGCACGGCCAGGAAGCAGGAAAGGGCTGCCATGTGGATCCACGCAACGGGCTCCCACGCGTGAAGCCACAGTTAGGAACTTGATCCATCCAAGTGGCCTTCCAGTCAGACTTTCCGAGAGAAAATCCGCTTGCAGAAGGGGAAGAAGCCTCAGGTTGTGCGGTGTCCCCTCATAGTGAGGAGCCCGCGGGGGTGGGGGGGTGGGGCAGTCACTGGAAGGAGGCTTAGCCTGGTAGCTTCCGGTTTAGCCTGATTGTGGTTGTTGGCCAAGCTCAAAGCTTGGTTGTTTCAACTGTTTTCAGCACTGTCGACGCGTTGGCACCCTGAGGGGCCCATCCAGCTCTGCCCCCACTGATGGGGCCACAGCTCCCCTCAAGACTTTCATCTGAGGGGAGAGAAAACGCGGTGGAGTAGATGCTGTAGGCCAGCAATCTGGACTCAAGGGCTAGTACACGCGTGGCCTTTGTTTTGGAACCCTCCCTTCAGTCTTAAAGCCACTACTAAGCAGGGATTCCAAGGCCGAAGAGGGCTCAGCCCTAGGCAGTTGGGATTAAGTGACTTGCCCAGGGGCACACAGCTGAAGCGGCTGAGGCCAGATTGGGAGCCAGGACCTCCCGTCTCAGGGCCTGGCTGCCCCTGAGGTGGCCTGCTAAAAACGCTTTCCAAAATCCAGAAATAACCGAGTCGCGTGGTTCCATGTGTGGACAGGTGCAAGCTGTGTTGGGGCCAGTTGTGCCCCTTTCAGGAATTTTTGGTTTGAGTTAACTAAGGGCGGGGGTGGGGGGTTGGGGGGGGTGGGGGGTATTTCAGTGAAACAGTGCATCAGTACGAATTAGGGCAAGCGCGAAGGACTCTTACCTGAAAAGGGCTCTCGGCGGCGCGTCAGGGGGACACTCAAGCCGGCAGCAGTGGGAGGCAAGCGAGGTCCGTTGTATTCTGTAGAGAGGGACTAGGTGAGCTTTTTACAGGGACTGGGCGAGGAATGCGGTACAGCCTTCGCCCGGTGACTTGTTTTCCACAAGAGCTCAGGGCGCAGCTTCTCTCCGAATTCCTGCACCAGAGCACGCAGCGTCTACAAAGCACTGCCGGGAGAGGGTTGGGGGCCGCATGGCCAGAGCGCGCCGCAGCTCTGACCTTCCTGGGGGCCGCTCTCACTCCTGGGGCTGCGGGCAGAGGATGCAAAGAAGCGCTTTTCAAATGGAGAAATGAGCGCCATCACTAAGCACTTGTTCCACTTCCCTCCGGATTAGAGAAGGGCAAATGAAAACAAGCTCAGGGAGCACCGCGCACTCTGCAGCCTGGCCAAGACGGCGGCAAAGGAACTATCAGTACTGGAGGGGACGTGGCAAACGTGGGCCACTAATGCATTGCTGGTGGAGCTGTCAATGGAGGGCCATTAGCAACTGTGCGTGCGCAGAGGATGCCAGAACCTTGATCCGGCAGTGCCACTACTGGGTCTGTATCCCAAAGGGACAATAAAAAGAAGGCGGAAGGGACCCGTTTGTACAAAGATATTCTGCGCAGCTCCTTGTGTGCTGGCAAAGACCCGGAGATCCAAGCAAGGTGACCGCGGAAGAACCTGGGGGACCTGCAGGGCCTGAAGCAGAGAGAACTCGGAGAGCCTTGTGCACCACAACAGCCATACTGTGATGGTTCTCTGCGAAAACTTGGCTGCTCCTCAAAGGCCCATGCCGAGGAACGCTCTCCCCCTCCAGAGAAAGAGCTGTGGGCTTCGTTTGGAGTTCGGGTCAGGAGCCATTGGGCCCTTGTGGCAGTGGCTGAAGTGGAAGCGGAAAGAAACGGAGACGACCGCAACAGCAAGAAGAAGGCGTCGCTGACAAAAACGGCTCGGAGAAATGAGGTCTTTTGTGTTTCCCTTTATCCCTCTTTCTTCCCGGAGGCGGACATCCACAAGTCCCACGGCCAACTCCTTTCCCATGGGACAATGCGCCCGGTCTCGTTTGCTCATCAATTCGTCCCTTCCTCAAGGATCTGCCAGGGAGACGAGTCTCTGTTTGCCCAGCTTACTTCGGTGCCACCCTTTGGGCCTAAAGCATCTGCCCCTTGGCCGGCCCTGCTCCGGGTAGACCTAGTTCCTGCCCCCCATTTCCCATTTCCCCCGAAGCTAAGCAGTGAGCTCTTCCCCACAGGCTGGCCTCTCTGGGTTTACCAGGCACTAGCTCGCTGGCGTCGCCCCCCCGCGTATTGTGTATCCACTCCCTTCCCCGATGCCCTGTCCCACTTCTTGACCGGTTGTGACGATGGTTGTTTGACAGGACATACAGTTTGCCGGGCTCTGCTGATCTCAATCGAGTATGCGTGCCAAAGGGGGGAAGAGGAGGACAGATCTTCTGTCTCCCCTGGGAATGAGCAAGGAGAGCCGGGGAGCAGGCACAGCTCACATACGGCCAGGAGTCCACGGAGCGCCTATTTCTTTGGTTCCTCGCCTTGGTTCTTTGCTGGGCAACCGAGTGTCCAAGAAGGATTGGTCCGGGGCACTCACTACCTGGGGAGGAGCGCCCGAAGAGCAGCAAAGCCTCGAGCTCCTAGCAAAGCCTGAGAGGCTCCCCTCTCCCCTCGCGTCCCTTTTCTTGGCAGTCTTCCGGCAGCCGGGCCGATATCAGCCCCTCGAGGGCAGAGGCTGACTTTCTTCTCTCTTCTTTGTATCCCCAGCCCTTGGCTGTTTACTGCTCGCCTTTCTCCTCTCACTTTCTTCTTGGGTCCTTCCTTCCGAGCTGGCTTCCAGGATTATCAGCCCTTGCACCGAGCTCCTCTCTCCCAAGTTAGCAAAGCCTTCACCACCGTCCCACCCTCCCTTCCCTGCCGATGCCTCCCTTCTCTCGGGGTTTCGGAGACACCTCTCTGCGTGGTTCTCCTCTTCCCTCCTCTGCGTCCTTCAGAAAGGTTTCAGCGGTCTCCCTCCAGGCCGCGTCCGGCATCCTCCAGGGCTCAGTCTCTTCTCCGCTTAGTGCTCTCGTCGGCTCCCACAGACTCAATTCCCATCTCATCCCGGCTACCTTTCCTGCCCCAACCTCCGTGCTGACTTCCAATCTCACATCTTCAAGGGACCCAGGACACTCGCTGGGGCCGGAGCAGAACTCGTTGTCTTCCCCCCTAAAACCTCTTCGGACTCCAAACCTCGCGGCGCCATCGCATCCTGGGCTCCGTACTACCTCTCCGCCCTCTAGCCAAGTGCGAGTCAAGGCCTACCCATCTCTCTCTGCAGCATCTTCCCTACATGCCCCCTTTCTCTCCTGGTGCAGGTCCTTACTCCGGGGCTGTTGCAATAGCTGCTGCTCTGTTCAAGTTTCTCCTTACCCCAAAGCATCCTCCATTCAGCCACTAAAGTGGTTTTCCCCAAACTCGAGTCTGATCATGTCATACTGCCCCCTCCCTTCAAGAAACTCCAGTGGCTCCCTATTGTCTCCAGAATCACATACAAAATGCTCTGTTTGGCATTCAAACCCTCCTACCTTCCCTTCCCAGTTTTCACAACCCTTACCTCCTTACACTACTCTGATCCAGTGACACTGGCCTCCTGGCCTTTCCATGAATAAGAGTCCATCTTTGGGCATTCCCTCTGGCTGTCCCCCCATGCCTGGAATGCTCTTCCTGACCTCCTTGACTTCCTGGAAGTCTCCACCAAAATTCCAGCTCTGTCAGGAAGCCTTAACCAGCCTCTCTGAATTCTACAGTCTTCCCTCTCTTAATTATTTCTTATTTATCCTGTTTAGAGCTTGCTTTGCATGGCCAGTGTTTATTTGGATGTTGTTTCACACACACACACACACACACACACACACACACACACACACACACACACGATTGTAAACTCCTTGGGGGTAGAGAGTGTTTTTTGCCCCTTTTTGTACCTCTAGTGCTTAGCACAGTGCCTGAGATATTTCTAAAGACCACTTGAAGTGGGAATGTGCTGATCCCAGAGACCAAGGTATAGAGAAAAGAATGTGGGCCATTTGGGGGGAGGGGGGGTCCTTTTGCTTTTGGACCTTCCTATGCCTTTCAGCAAACATTCTTTCATAAAAGAGAACTGATTTTTAATGGACTATCAGTGGCTTTAAGGAGATGTCAGCAGGTCATCAATAGAGGCTACTAATCACTGGTTGGATGATCATGGATGGAGGCTCAGAACAATTGGGTGAAAAGAACCCCTCAGTCCCTCAAGGTCCTCTCAGAAGTCACAAGGGGAGCTGGAACTAGCTATACTGTGGGGCCCTGTCCCTGCTCCAGGCTGTGTTCATTGAGAGAAGAAGCCCACCATTACAGCACATGTGGTCTTTGAAGTACCTGTCTGTAGAAAGCAGAAAGTCCAAAAACTACGCCCTGCGGGATCTCCTTGCCCTGTGTGAGTACCCTGTTATCATCACCTCACAGTAAAAGCAAAAGCAGCTGGGGCACTGGAGACTGCCTTTCCTCTCTTCTCAGTTTCGTGGCCTGCTGGCCAGCCTCCGGACTGAGCTTCTCCAGAGAGTTCCAGTCCCGTCCATCTGACGAGGGAGGATTTAACTCGGCATCACCTATTCAAAGCCATTCTCCAAAACGGGAATTGCCATCATTCTAACAGACTGAGCAAAACAACCTTCAGAAAATAAAGCTATAAACAACAAGGAAAGTCTATTATGTCCAAAAGATTATCGATGATGAACTAATATCAGTAATAAACATCCAAAGTCATTCAAGAACCAATCAAAGCTATAAGAAGAATGGGACAGTCACACAGCAGTGGCAAGAGACTTCAATAGCCCTTTATGGGTTTGGGATAAGTCTATAGTGGTTATTCACGTGACCGTGAATATAGTGGTTATGACGGTGACCGAGAATGACTATTGTCTTTGTGGATAAGTCTAACTGAAACACAAACAACAGAGAAAACATGGAAAGGGACAGACGGCTAAACTAGAAACTAGAGCTGAAGGAGTTAGGGTGGCTTCTCAATGGAAATGCAGAAGAAGATTTAGTCTCTAGTTCTCTAGGCACCACATGGAGCTTTTATCAAAATTGTTCATGTAATAGAGCTCGGAGAGAAATGTAAAAGGACAGGAAAATGCAATGCATCCTCTACAGATCATGATGCAATAAAACCAGAGATTTGTTTGGGGACCACAGATGGAGAATTAACAGTGCAACCTGAAATAATGAGTGGGTCAAAGAACAAATCTTAGAAATCATAACTATGTAAAAGAAGATGATCAGGCCTGAGCGACATACAAACATTTCTAGGAGACAGCTAAAACCACTCTCCTCAGGATAAAAATCCCATCTTTTCAGTCACATATTCACAAACCCCCAAAGATTAACAAACCGAATATACATCTTAAAAATGAGAAAGTCAAGATGACCCTAAAGTAAGTACAAGAGAGGAGGCACTAGAAATTACATGGGGAGTAGATTGGAAACAGGAAATCCACATAACTAAAAGTAAAAGCGGATTCCTACAAAAGACTAATAAAATGGATATGTCTAATCTGATTAAAAAGAAGAGGGCAGAAAATAAAATCAAATCAACAAATGAACGAGGGGAAATCACAGCAAGACCGGAGGAGATAAAAAGGATAATCAGAACATGTTGTACAGTTGTATGCTAATGAAACTGAAAACACAAAAGAAATCGTGGAATAGCTTAAAAAATACAAAATCCCCAAACTCCCAGAAGGCCTGGCCTCAGAACAGGAAATAGAACTAACTGCCAGGGAACGACCAAAGGGGAAACCCGGGATCCTGATGGATCCTCAGGAGGATACTATGAAACTTGCAAAGAATGATTAGTACCAACATTTCACAGATTATTTACAAAAATGAAGCGAGAAAGAAGCCCACCAGAATGCCTTGATGAGACAAGACCTAAACCAGGGAAAAATGAGACCCAAAAAGGCAATTTTTGACCAACATCATTAATGAACACTCAAATTTAAACAAAATCCTATCAAACACACTGCATTGATTTCTCCAAGAAATCATTCATTGTGACCAAGTAGGATTTATACTGGGGGTGCCAGGATGGTTCAACATTAGGAAAAGAATTACAGGAATGACTCATATTCAAAATCAAAACATCCAAAACCACATGATCATCTCAAGAGATATAGAAAAAGCCATGAGCAAAAATAAAATACAATGCTCCTGAAAAACCCTGCAAAAATATAGGCCTAGAGGGACCTTATTTCAATTTCATAAAAAGCATCTACCCTTCTACCTAGGGGCAGCTGGGTAGTTCAATGGACAGAGCACTAGGCCTGGAGCCAGGAGGTCCTGGTTCAAATCTGGCCCCGGACACTTCCTAGCTGGGTGACCCTGGGCAAGTCACTTAACTCCCATTGCCTGGCCCTTACCACTCTTCTGCCTTAGAACCAAAACACAATATCCATTCTAAGACTGAAGGTAAGGATTCAAGAAGTAATAAAAAAAATGGAAAGCATGTAACTAAAAGCCAACATCCTAGGCAGTGGGGCTATATTAGAACCTTTTCCAATAAAGATAAGAAATAAGCAAGGAGGCTCACTCTCCCAATCATTATTTGGAAGTGCTAGCAATAGCAATGAGCCAAGGAAAAGCAATTAAAGGATGAAAGACAGGTAAAGTCGAGATGAGCCGATCCCTATTTGCAGATGACATGATGCCAAGTGCTTGGAAAACGCTAGAGAAGCAGCAAAGATGTCACTTGAGATAATGAATGGCTTTAGTAAAGCTGTGAGCTCCCAAAGACTCAATACCATCAAATAACAGCATAACAGAGATGCTCCTCTCCTCCCAAGGGACTCAGAAATGCATAGATTCAGCCTCCCAAAGCACACAAAGGACTGCTGGAGACCCGATGCTGGAGCACACTTTCGAGAAGAGGCTCGAGGAACACTTCACATCATGGCCAGGCCATACCACTATGCTACAAATGGCAACGCGACCCAGATGAATCCATGCTGTTAACGCTGTGCCAGTCAAATGGCCAAGAGCAGACTTTATCAGCTTGACAAGATAACGACAAAATCCATTTGGAAAAAAAGCTGAAGGTCTAGAACAGCAAAGGCACTGAAGACCACCACCTCCTGGCCTCAAGCTGCGTTATACAGCAACAGTCTTCAAAACCATCCGGCATTGGGCAAAGAAGAGACACCCATGGAATGGAAGCTCAGAAACAACAGAATCCATTAACTCGGTGCGGGAGGGGGACAATTGCCTATCTGACTCAAACTGCTAGGAAAACAACCCAATTAGAAAGCAGTCCGACAGACATTAGGCTTATCTGCCTGGGAAAGAGTCAAACCTTCCCCCACCCCAAACACTCCCCCCCAAACCACTTTAAAGTAACACCTCTAATTGAGCCAACAAACAATTGGGGTGAGACATTTGTCTAGCTATGACATCTTAGAAGGTTGTAAAGAGAGCTCTGTGTCATGGGGGTAGGGGCTAGGCCAAAGCACAGATGGTGGCAACACCAGCTGGGAGCCTTGGAAGCAGCCACAATGACAGCAGAAAGTAAGCTTTGGGATCTCTGGGGCCAGAGACAATATATAATGGGATTGGACACCTGGTCAAAGATTACAAGGGACCCCTATGCCAGCACTGTTTGCTAACTCCATTGCCCATACCCAGCTTGGAGTCACAGTTCCAAGACAGAGATGAACACTTATGGTGAGCAGGGGCCAGGGGAGCATTGACTGACTTCCCACCCATCTCTCCACATCAAACCAAGTTGGAAGCACCCAAATTTTATAGACCCTCAGAACTAGCAATGAAAGTAGCAGCATGAAAAAGCCTAAAGCTTGGGACAGTGCCTCCCTAGCCCAACTTTAACAGAAAGTTCAAAGTCAAGAAATAGGTAGGGCAAATGAGCAAACAAAAAAAGAATCTGACCACAAAAAGCTACTAGTGCCAGGGAAGCTCAAGAAACACACTCAGAAGAAAATAACCACAAGCAAGGAATCAAAGAAAAAATGCAGATTGGACACCAGCCAACCCCCACCCCAAATAATTTGTGGAAAAGCTAAAGAAGGAATAAAAAATGATTCTTAAAAATCAAATAGGAAAGGTAGAGTAAAAATCAGGAAAAGAAGTAAGAACAATGCAAGAAAATTATGAAAAGAGAATGATCAACTTGGTAAAAGAGGCACAACAAAAAATCCTGACATAAATAACACCTTAAACAATTTGGCCACATGACAAAAACAGCACAAAACCTCACTAGAAAAAAAGAACTTCTTGGGCAGCTAGGTGGCTTAGTGGATAGAGTATCAAGCCTAGAATCAGGAGGACATGGGTTCAAATCTGGCCTCAGACACCTCCTAGCCGTGTGACCCTGGGCAAGTTACTTAACTTTACTTAACAATTAAAAAACTGAGAAGCTATAGTTAGTATCACACTATATTTAGCAGCTTCCACATTTTAGAGAAGGAGAGGGCTTGGGATATGATATTCGAGAAAGCAAACTAGGATTACAACCAAGAATACCCTACCAACAAAACTGAGTGTGATCCTAAAGAACTCATATTTGTGAGCTACTGTGAACCCATATCCTCTCCCCAACCAAATGGCAACAGATTCAAGCTTTGAGGATGTTTTCTGAGGCCCTTGTCAGTGTTAAAGAATATCCTTCAATACATTTCGCTGGGACATATAAGTTTTTATTTTTGTGAGGGCACAGGAGCTTTTTTCTCCTTTTCCTTCCCTCATGCAGATATTGATTTAACTAAATAAAATAAACTCATTTGGAGAAACATTTAGCAAAATAGAGGATCTTCAAGAATTCCTGATGAAAAGACCAGAGCTGAATAGAAGGTGTGACTTTCAAATATGAGATTCCTATTTGGAACATAAACAAGTAAATGTGAAAAAGAAATAATAAGGAATTCAATAAGGTTAAATTGATTATCTTCCTATACAGGAAGGTAAAGATGAAGATGTAACTTCAAAGAACTTTATCACTCTTAAGGCAGTTAGTTAGAAGGAGTCTATGTAAATAGAGGGCATAGATATGAGTCAATTATGTTTCAATGATCTAAAAAAATAGGAGGATGAGAAAGAGGTTGCACTGGAAGAATGGGGAAGGGAAAGGAAGAAGGGATAAAGTTTTGTAGCATAAAGGAAGCATGCAAGGAAAAGTTTTTACAGTGGACAGAAAAACTGGGTAGGGAGAGAGAACAACACTTGAACTGCAATGTTTTCTGAATTGCCTCGAAGAGGGAAGGATAAATATACATACTCAATTGGGTACAGAAATGAAACTTAACAAAGGAAGTAGGAGGGGAAACAGATAAGAGAAAGTGCCCCCCAGGGGATAGTAAGAGGGTGGAGGGCAAACAAAGAAAGGCACTGGTCAAAAGCAAAACAGGTTTTAGAGGAGGGACAAGATAAAAGAGAGAGAGAGAGAGAGAGAGAGAGAGAGAGAGAGAGAGAGAGAGAGAGAGAGAGAGAGAGAGAGAGCAAGAAGAATAAACAGAAGAAAATAGGATAGAGGGAAGTGCAGTTAGTAATCATATGGACCCCATAAAACAGAAGTGGATTAGAAACCAGAATGCAACAATATGTCCTTTCCAAGAAACACACTTGAAACAGAAAGTCACACACAGAGTTAAAATAAGAGATTGGAACAGAATCCGTTATGCTTTGGCTGAGGTTAAAAACAAAAAAAGCAGGGATAACTATCAAGATTTCAGGAAAAGCAAAAACAATAAACAAATAAAGCAAGTTAAAAGAGATAAGCAGGAAAACAATATTTTGCTGAAAGGCCCCATAGAAAATGATGTAACTAAACATATATGCACCAAATAGCATAGCGTCCCAATTCTTTTTTTTGAAACCCTCACCTTCCGTCTTGCATTCGATACTGTGTATTGGTTCCAAGGCAGAAGAGTGGTAAGGGCTAGGCAATGGAGGTGAAGGGATTTGCCCAGGGTCACCCAGCTGGGAAGTGTCTGAGGCCAGATTTGAACCTAGGACCTCCCATATCTAGGCCTGGCTCTCCATCCACCAGCTGCCCTCCATCCCAATTCTTAAAGGAAAAGTTAAATGAGTTATAGGAGAAAATAGTAAAACTATACTAATTGGGGAGCTCAACTTTCCCTTCTCAGAGCCAGATAAGCATAACCATAAATAAAGAAGTTCAAAAGATGGACAGAATTTTAGAAAAGTTCAGCATGACATACCTCTTGTACATAAATAGAAAGGAATGCCTAAATGGAGGAGAGAAAAACAGAGAAAGAAAACCACAGACGACTAATTTCCCTAAGAAGAATCAATGCAAAAAACTGTCCATAAAACCCTAGCTCGGAGATTCCAGAAATCTATCCCCAAATCGGACACTGTGTCCAGCTGAGATTTGTTGCGGAATTCTAGCCTAATTTAATATTGGGAAAACTCCCAGTATAATTGATCAAACCAATAACAAAAACCATGCAATTCCCTCAATACAAGCAGGAAAGGCTTTTTGACAAATATAATACTTGTTTGTCTTAAAACCACTAGAAAGCATAAGAATAAATGGTGGCTTTTATTTTTCTAAAAGCAAGAGCAAGCATTGTCTGTAACAGAGACAAACTGTGAACCTTCCCAATAAGAGCCAGAGTGAGTCAAAGTTACTCACCATCCCCACTATTATTCAAGATTGTACTGGAAGTGCTAGCTATAACAATAAGACAAGAAAAAGAAATGGACCAGTCACAGCACTGCTGGGTTTGGACCCCAAGGAGATGATGAGGGAAAAGACTTATACAAGAACATTCCTAGCTGCACTCCTTGTGGTGGCCAAAAACTGGAAAACGAGGGGATGCCCATCAATTGGGGAATGGCTGAGCAAATTGTGGTATATGTTGGTGATGGAATACTATTGTGCTCAAAGGAATAATAAAGTGGAGGAAATCCATGGAGACTGGAACAACCTCCAGGAATTGATGCAGTGTGAGAGGAGCAGAACCAGGAGAACCCTGTACACAGAGACCGATACACTGTGGCACAATTGAATGCAATTCTGAGGGACTTAGGAGAGAGAACACTATCCACTTCCAGAGGAAGAACCGTGGGAGCAGAAACCCAGAAGAAACACCTGCTTGATCACGTGGGTTGAGGGGGATAGGATTGGGGATGGAGACTCTAATGATCACCCACCCTGCTACAGTTACCAATAATAGGGAAATGGATCTTGATCAATGACACATGTAAAACCCAGGGCAATTGCTTATTGGCTGTGGGAAGGGGGTGGGGGAGGGGAGGGAAAGAACATGAATCTTGTAACCATGGAAGAATATTCTAAATTAACTAATTAAAGAAAAGAAAAAAGAAAAAGAAATGGAAAGAATGCCAATAGGCAATGAGGCAACGAAACTCTCCCTCTTTGCAGATGGTATGGTGGCCCACTTAGAGCATCCTAAAGAATCAACTGAAAAGACTAGTGAAAACAACGAATGACTTCATGCTAAAGAAAGTCACAGGAGTCAGCATTTCTGGAGGACTTCACAAACAAAGTCCATGAGCAAGAGAAATCCCATTGTCAACACGTGCACACTGACACACACTCTCACACCAAGAAAGACGGATCCAAACAACTGGAGGAACATTCTTTGTCATGGGCTTCAGGGCCAGGCCGACCAAAGTACTGAACTAGGAAAGCATCCCAACAATTGATCCGAAGGAACCAAAGGGCAAGGGAATCCAAGACAAAACCTGTGAAGGAAGGCGGCCTCACTGTCACTGTCCCAGATCTCAAATGGTACCATCCAAACAGTGTGGTCCTAGCTAAGAAAAAGAGTGGCACATCAGCGGAGTCAGTGAGGCACACAATAAACAGGGGCACACAAATGGCCATAGTCCTGACCCAGGCATTCCAGGCACATCGGTGTGACAGTGGGCACAGGTGATGCGGTGCGGGGACTAGAGTCAGGAGGACTCAACTTCCTGAATGGCAATCTGACTCACCAGCTGCGAGATCCTAGGCAATTCACGGCACTCTGTCTGCCTTCGTTTCTTTAGCTGTAAATGAGCTGGCAAAGGAAATAGCAGATCATTCTCACTACCTTTGCCCAAAACCCCACAGGGGGCCAAAAGAGTCAGACACAGCTGAACAGTGTCTGGAAAGCCCAGACAGCCAAGCCTTTCGGGACGAGAACTGTTGGGGAAACTGGAAAGCAGTTGGCCAGAAGTGAGGCCCGGAGACCAACAGCCTGGAGCATACGGGAAGGGAAGGTCCAAATGGGTACATGCTACAGACATAACAGGGGATGCAAATCACCGAGGTTAGCAGCCTGGCAGATCTCATGAGCAAAGAAGAGAGGATGGCAGGGGAAAAATGGATTTTGACCTCATGAAATTCAGAAGGCTTCGCCCAAAGGCAACTGAAGTGAGAAGAGCTGAGGCCCATCCTCTTGTTCCTCAAATATGGAGGGTGAGCCATTCCCCCAGTCGGTAGGTAAATGGTCGAGGCAGACACACGAACAGGTCGTTTTCAGAAGAAATCAATTTAGAAAAAATGCTCTAAACCATGAATAATTAGGGAAATGCATGCCGCCTCACACCCATCAAACTGGCTAGCATGACGGCAAAGGCAAAAAACAAGTGTGGAGGGGTGTGGGGAAATGGGTACACTAGTGCACTGTTGGTGGAGCTGTGAACTGCTCCATCCACTCAGGAAGGCAGTCTGGAAGAGGGCCCAAAGCACTATCAAGCCGTGCATCCCCTTTGAGCCGGCAATGCCACTGCTAGGCCTGTATCCCAAAGAGAGCAAAACAAGGGCTGGGAAAGGGCCTCTCTGTACAGCAATGTCTCCAGCAGCTCCTTTGGGGGCAACAGAGCACTGGAAACAAGGGGATGCCCATCATGGAGGGGAATGACCGAGCCAGTCATAGGATGTGGCCATGATGGAATGGCATTGTACCATAAGGGTAGGGAGGGAGGAGGTGGTAGGAAAACCTGAGGCCAATCAAGAGGGCAGTGTGCACAGTAACAGGCATCGGTACTGTATGGAGGCTCAGATGGGACCAAGGAGATCCAAATTCCTCTGTGCCTCCAGGTGGAAGCCTGGTGTTTCCACTTTCTTTTTCCTCTGCTCTCTTGTTTTGTTTTTGCAACATGGCTCCATGAGAATTAAAATGGCTGCCCCATAACTACCTACGTGTTCTATTTTAAAAGCATATCAAGAAAGGGGTGGAGTCAGGATGGAGGCTTAGAAGCAGCAAAAGTTCAGACCTCTGAATACCCTTCCTTATCGGCCACAAACTGAATGCTCCCAGGGGACTGAAAATCAAACCTAACAACAATATAGAGCCAAGGAATCCTTCTGCTGGACTCAATCCAAAAGGTACACCCCCCAAAAGCAAGAATTCGAGAACACTCTGGTTTAAGGGGAAGACAGAAGGAAGGTCCCAGGACCCCTCCCCCCGCACCTAGAGCGCTAAGCTTCCAGCGGCAGCAGGAACCTCCGGGCAGGCAAAGCCACTGGTCTGGAGGGTGAACCTTGCAGGCAGGGCTGTGCCAGGCCCAGATTGTCGAACACAGGTGGTGGGGAAGGAGCTGGAGAGGGAGCGAAGAGCTGGCAGACTGGTCACAGCTGCTTAGAACCTTCAGTAGAAGCTGTCTATTGTAATTTCTTTCTTCTTTTTCTGTTGTTTGCTCATATTTACCCCTTCTTTACTCCCCGTATTTGTCTGTGCTCTTGATCCTCTCATTTTTTTTTGGTTTTGGGGTTTTCTGTCAGTCTCCCCTCTTGGAGCTTTGTCAGGACAGTGCAGTCTGCATTTGGGGGGTGTTGGAGTTTGAGCTTCCCTGTCCTCTGGAGGTTTTGATTGGATTAAAACCCAGCAGTACTGGAGGGAGGGGTGTTGGAGCTCTGGCTTCCCTGACCTTTGAGGACTTTTGATGGGATTAAGTTCATCTGGGTTAGGCTGGGTGTGCTCTGAGGCCAAAACCTCCTGGAAGGCTGGAGCAAATATGGAGGGTCTTCACAGCTCTGACCAGGCTGCCAGGTCTATGCTCCCTCTCCAGCTCCTTCCCCGCAGTCTGTGTTGGACGCTCTGAACTTGGCACAGCCCTGCTTGCAAAGTATGCCCTTCAGACCAGCATCTTTGCCCACCCAGAAGTTCCCATTGCCTCTGGAATCTCAGTGCTCTGGGTGGGAGGGGGGATGAGTCCTGGGACCTTCCTTCTGTCTACCCCTTAAACCGGAGTTTTCTTGGATTCTGGCTTTTGGGGGGGCATACCTTTTGAATTAAGTCCAGCAGGAGGGTTCCTTGGCTCTGTCTTGTTGTTAAGTTTGATTTTCAGTCCCCTGGGAGAATTCAGTTTGTGATTGGTTAGGAAGGGTATTCAGAGGTCTGAACTTCTGCTCCTTCTAGGCTGCCATCTTCATAATCAACAACTTTAGCAAAGTTGCAGGATACAAAATAAACCCACATAAGTCATTAGCATTTCTATACATCTCCAACCCATTTCAGCAGCAAGAATTAGAAAGAGAAATTCCATTTAAAACCACCCTAGACAATATAAATACTTAGGAATCTATCTGCCAAGACAAACACAGGAACTATATGAACACAACTACAAAACACTTGCCACACAATTAAAACTAGATCTAAACAATTGGAAAAACATTGATTGCTCATGAGTGGGATGAGCTAACATAATAAAAATGACAATCCTGCCCAAATTAATTTACTTATTTAATGCCATACCCATTGAACTACCAAAAAACTTTTTTACTGAATAAGAAAAAACCATAACAAAGTTCATTTGGAAGAACAAAAGATCAATTATATCCAGGGAAACCATGAAAAAAATGAAATGCAAAGGAAGGTGGCCTTGCAGGCCCAGATCTCAAACTATACTATAAAGCAGTATTTGGTACTGGCTAAGAGACAGAAAGGATGATCAGTGGAATATACTAGGGGGAAATCACGTCAGCAAGATAGTCTATGATAAGCCCAAATAGCCCAGTTTTGGGGACCAAAACCCAGTATTTGATAAAAACTTTTGGGAAAATTGGAAGACAGTATGGGAGAGATTAGGTTTGGATCAACATCTCACACCCTACACCAAGATAAACTCAGAATGGATGAATGACTTGAATATAAAGAAGGAAACTATGAGAAAATTAGGTGAACACAGAATAGTATACATGTCAGATCTTTGGGAATGGAAAGACTTTAAAACCAAGCAAGAGCTAGAAAAAAAATCACAAAATGTAAAATCAATAATTTTGATTACATCAAATTAAAAAGGTTTTGTACAAACAAAACTAATGCATCCAAAATTAGAAGGGAAGCAACAAATTGGGAAACAATCTTCATTACAAAAACCTCTGACAAAGGTCTAATTACTCAAATTTATAAAGAGCTAAACCAGTTGTACAAAAAATCAACCCATTCTCCAATTGAAAAATGGGCAAGGGACATGAATAGGCAGCTTTCAGATAAAGAAATCAAAACTCTTAATAAGCACATGAAAAAGTGCTCTAAATCTCTTATAATCAGAGAGATGCAAATCAAAACAACTCTGAGGTATCACCTCACACCTAGCAGATTGGCTAACATGACAGCAAAGGAAAGTAATGAATGCTGGAGGGGATGTGACAAAGTTGGGACATTAATGCATTGCAGGTGGAGTGGTGAATTGATCCAACCATTCTGGAGGGCAATTTGGAACTATGCCCAAAGGGTGCTAAAAGACTGTCTGCCCTTTGATCCAGCCATAGTACTGCTAGGTTTGTACCCCAAAGAGATAATAAGGAAAAAGGCACGTACAAGAACATTCATAGCTGTGCTCTTTGTTGTGGCAAAAAATTGGAAAATGAGTGGCTGCCCTTCAATTGGGGAATGGCTGAGCACATTGTGGTATCTGTTGGTGATGGAATACTATTGTGCTCAGAGGAATAATGAACTGGAGGAATTCCATGGAGACTGGAACAACCTCCAGGAATTGATGCAGAGTGAAAGGAGCAGAACCTGGAAAACATTGTACACAGACTGATACACTGTGGCACAATCGAATGTTATGAACTTCTCCATTAGTGGCAATGCAGTGATCCTGAACAACTTGGAGGGATTTATGAGAAAGAACACTATCCACACTCAGAGGAAAAACTCTGGGAGTAAAAACACTGAAGAAAAACAACTGCTTGAATACATGGGTCGAGGGGACGTGGCTGGGGATGTAGACTCTAAAGGAACATCCTATTGCAAATACCAACAACATGGAAATGGGTTCTGATGAAGGCCTCAAGTAATACCCAATGAAATTGCATGTCAGCTGGGGGAAGGGTGGGTGGAGGGGAGGGAGGGAAAGAGTATAATTCTTGTAACCAAGGAATAATATTCTAAATTGACTAAATAAACTAATTCAAATGAGAAAAAAAAAACTTTTCCAAAAACAAATAAATAAATAAAAGTGTATCAATGACTCCAGTAAGGGCTAGCTGCCTTACCCCTAAGACTATACAGCTCCCATGGAAATTCCTTTTGCATGACCTCGGAAGTATAGTGGAGAGGCTCTTGCTTAGCTTCTCAGTGGGTGGGAGAAAGGCTTTTAAAGAGAAGGAGACAATGTGGAACTCCAAATTCGAAAGTGACAGAATGAAAAGATCCCTCTCTGAGGTCTAGGTTAGGGACAGGTTTCTAACCAAACAAGACATAGAGCTAATTAGGGTGTGGGTGTGGCTGTATACATGTAACTAATAGGCACTCCCTTTGTCTCATAGACAAAGAGTCCAAAAAATGAAAAAGTCTTCACAATTACATGTTCCAAATCTCTACAAAGAGAAATTCACGTAAGAACAATTCTGAAAGACAGGCGCACTGATACATCATTGGTGGAGCTGTGAATTGGTACAACCATTTGGGAAAGTAATGTGGCATTATGCAAAGAAAGTGAGTTTGATGTCCAGAGGCTCTAAGCCAGAGACACCTAAGGAAGCTACTGATAAGAAAAAAAGTCCCTCCATACCCCCCAATATGTCTAGCAGCACTTCTTGGGATAGCTAAGAAGTGGAAACAATTAGGGAGTTTCTAAAATCAACTAGGGATTGGCTAAACAAACTGGTACCTGGATGATTACTGTGCTGTAATATATGATATGTGTGATGAATGTAGAGAAGCACAGAAAGATCTTTATGAACTGATGCAGAGGGAAGTCAGAAGAACCAAGAAAACAATCTAGAGTAACTACAGCAATGGGGATGGAAAGAACAATGACACCCCCCCAAATCAAAGGTAAATGTCAAGAAATTATAAAAGATCAAGTGGAACTCCAATGAAAAGCTCTGAGAGCCCCCTCCCCTCCCCTAATCTTCAGGGAAGTGAAGTCCCTCACTGCCTATGTCTATGGACTTTCTCAATGTCTCCAGCAGTTATGCTGCCTTTTTTCTTTTAAAAAAGTACTAACTATCCTGGGAGATGGCTCTTGGGTAGGGGAAGGAAGAAAGGGAGGATTCTTGGGATAACTATGGTGATGTAAGAAATAGGAAATATCTACAAAAATTTATTTTTTTTTAATGATGGGGCAGCCCGGTTGCTCAGTGGATAGAGTCAGGTCCAGAGATGGGAGATCCTGGGTTCATATCTGACCTCAGACACATCCTAGCTGTGTGATCTTGGGCAAGTCACTTATCCTCTATTGCCTAGCCCTCACTGCTCTTCTGCCTTGGTATTGACTCTAAGATGGAAGGTAAAGATTTTTTAAAACAAAATAAAATAAAGGGGGAGAATGAAATAAATGGCTTCCAAAGCTTCAGCATCCAGTTGTATGTTTGAGTCTCTGGCTCCATCTGCTGCCATCCTTAATTGTTTCCTCATTCGCTTCCAGCCTTGTGTGATCCTCTAATGTCTCCCTTGCACTCTCTGTCTCTCTCCCTCCCTCTGTTCTTCTCTCTCTCTTTCCCTCCTTCCCTCTGTTTCTCTCCCCTTCTCTCTCCTTCCCTCCCTCCTTCTCTCTCTCTTGTCTCTCTGTCTGTCTCTGACCCTGTCTCTGTCTCTCCCTCCCCTGTCTCTGACCCTGTCTCTGTCTCTCTCCCTCCCTCCCTGTCTCTCTCTGTCTCTGACCCTGTCTCTCTCTCCCTCCCTCCCTCTGTCTCTGTCTCTCCTTCTGTCTCTGTCTCCCTCCCTCCCTGTCTCTCTCTGTCTCTGACCCTGTCTCTTTGTGTCTCTCTCTCCCTCCCTCCCTTTGTCTCTGTCTCCCTCCTGTTCTCTGTGTCTTTCTCTCCCTCCCTCTGTCTCTGACCCTGTCTCTGTCTCCCTCCCTCCCTCTGTCTCTGACCCTGTCTCTGTCTCCCTCCCTCTCTCTGTCTCTGATTCTCTCTCCCTCCCTCCCTCTGTCTCTGACCCTGTCTCTGTCTCTCTCTCCCTCCCTCTCTCTGTGTGTCTCTCTCTCCCTCCCTCCCTCTGTCTCTGACCCTGTCTCTATCTCTCTCTCCCTCCCTCTCTCTGTCTCTGACCCTGTCTCTGTCTCTCTCTCCCTCCCTCTCTCTGTGTGTCTCTTTCTCCCTCCGTCCCTCTGTCTCTGACCCTGTCTCTGTCTCTGTCTCCCCCCCCCCCCTTCCCCCTGGACAATCACAGACTTTCTGGAGTCTTTGACAAGCAATTCTGTGCAACTGATGGCCGGCCTGCGTATCCCGCCCTGATGTCTTTTGATCTTCAGACCCACATCTCCACCTAGAGGCCCAAAGGGCACCTGAAGCTCAACAAGTCAAAAGCAGAGAGCTGAGAAGTTCCATGAGTTTGGTGAATGGAACTGAACCTGGAAGAGATTGAGTCCAGACTCGAGGCATCCCAGGAAGCCGGTTTGGAAGACCAAGGACTGGATCATGGCCAAGGAGTGAGCTGGGCTCCATGCCTCAGCAGAGAAAGGGCGAAGGAGAAACTTGGGACAGAGGGTGAGAAAGGAACTCGGGCTCTATTAAGGGCCTATCCCGAAGAGCACTCCAAGAGCAGGGGACGGTCAGCAGAATTGGCCCACAAAAATGATATTGTTTTCTTTATTTGATTCCAATAACAAATTTACACCTAAGTTTCCCAGGGTTACATGATTCATGCTCTTGCCCTCCTCTCTTCCCTCCCCCCTCCTGGAGCTGACAAGCAATTCTACTGGATAACACGCGTAGTATTGCTCCCAAGGCATTGCCATATCATCCATATTTGTAACAGAGTGATCTCTTCAAAGCCCAAGCCCAACCTCTACCCAAATAAACACGTGATAAATGCCAGGGTTTCTCTGCACTTCTACTCTACCAATTCTCTCTGGAGATGGAGAGCAGCATGAGTCCCTCAGGATTGTCCTGGATCACTGCTCTGCTGTTAGTAGCAAAGGCCGTTATAATGTTTCAGTTCTCCTGGTTCTGCTCCTCTCACTCTGCATCACTTCCTGGAGGTTGTTCCAGTTCACGTGGAATCCCTCCACTTCATTGTTCCTTTGAGCACAAGAGTATTCCATCACCAACATATTCCACAATTTGTTCAGCCATTCCCCAATTGAAGGGCATCCCCTCATTTTCCAATTTTTGGCCACCACAAAGAGAACAGCTATGAATGTTCTTGGACAAGTCTTTTTTCTTATTATTTCTCTGGGGTACAAACCCAGCAGTGCTATGGCGGGATCAAAGGGCAGACAGTCTTCTATCACCCTTTGGGCATAGTTCCAAATTGCCTTCCAGAATGGTTAGATCCATTCACAACTCCACCAGCAGTGCATTAATGTCCAACTTTGCCACACCCCCTCCAGCATTCACTGCTTTCCTCTGCTGTCATGTTAGCCAATCTACTAGGTGTGAGGTGGTACCTCAGAGGTGTTTTGATGTGCATCTCTTTGCTCAGGAGGGATGTAGAGCACTTTTTCTTTGGTTTTTGATAGCTTTGATTTCTTCCTCTGAAATCTGCCTATGCATGTCCCTTGCCTGTTTATCGATCGGGAATGGCTTGGATTCTTGTAAAGCTGACTTCGTTCTTTATGAATTTCAGATACGGGACCTTCATCAGAGAAATTTGTTACGAGAGGGCTCTGCCAGTTGTTGCTTCCCTTCTAGTCATGGTTGCATTGGCTTTGTTGGTACAAACCCTTTTGAATGGCATATAATTGAGATGATTCCTTTTCCATCTCATCCGGCTTGTCTTCAATTCTCCCCTTCTCCATAGATCTGCCAGGTATACTCTTCGGTGTCCCCCTCATTTACTTCTAATTGCGCTCTTTGTGTTTATGGCCGACCCCCAGTTTGACCTTCGCCTGGTGTAGGGGCTGAGAGATTGGGCTCACCTAGCTTCTGCTGTCCTGTTGGCCAGCTTTGCCAGCACTCGTGTCTGCTAGTGAGTTCTTGCCCCCAAAGCTTCTCACGGACTGTCTTGCTGAGGTCACTCACCCAAGCCTGTTCCCCTAGTCCTCCCTTCGGTTGCTTGTCTCCTAGCCAGGACCAGCTTGTTCTGATGGTCCAGGGTAGGCTGTGGCGCTGCCGTGCCCCCTCCTTCATTGGTTCCCTGGATATCTGTGACCTTTTCTTGCTCTACATGGATGTTGCTACTGTTTCTTCTGGTTCCCTCACATCGTTTGGGTAGTTTGATGGGTAGTGAGGGCACTGAAGAAGGCAATCCAGCTGGGGAGGCCGCCATTTTGGGATTTCAGCTCGGCCTATCCAGGAGCAGCCCACATGTTGGGATCCAGTTTTAATTGTTTAGAGTGACAAGAACTCACTGCTGGGAAACGGGCACCGAGAGCAGCATGTGGCATCGTCCTACAGGACGAGGTCGAAAGGATTGCAGCAGAAGAGGTGATGTCATCAAGAGAGCAGCACGAAGGGGTGACCGCAGCCCTGGGAGAGGGACGAGCCTGAAGGGAGGGTCCCAGGAGGCCCAACAGAAATCATTCGGACCTGATGAAATCTGAAAGGCTTTGCTCAAGCAAAATCAATGTGGCCCAACTGAGAAGGAAGCAGGAAACTGAGCAAGTTCCCCTTGAGCGAGCGAGCGCTTCTCCAGTTTACAGCCGAAGCGAGCCAGGCTTACTGAGATCAGAGCCATCCCTGCAGAAGACCCCTGATGCTCTGGAGTATTCCTACAAGCCCACAAAATGGGGAGGCCTCCCCTCAGGCCCGTAGGAAGGGGAAGCCCCTGGAAGGAAGCCAGCCATTGTGGACAACAGCAGGGCCTCAGCCAGCCATGCCACTGGCCCACAGGAGGGGAGGGGAGGACGCCCTGGTGCAGCTCTCTTTGTGCAGGGACATGGCACATGCAGACAAGCCGTGGGAGCCTTCTAGGAGCAAAGGCGAGCTCCTGGGATCCAGGGCCGTTCCAGAGGCCGTCTGGGCGCCCTTTTTAGGGCATGTCCACACGATCTAACTCCCACCCCCATGTGCCCTGTCTACACTTGTCCTCCTGGTGCATGGGGGGAGGGGAGGGGAGGGCCGGAGAATATGGGGGGGCCTGAAAGTAAATGGAAAGAGAGGAAGCGGCCCCACGGTTTAGGGAGGATTGTGGGGCTCAGCCGAGTGAAAGCCAGGCCTGGAGACCTGGGCGCCAATGTGCCCTAGCTGTGTGACCCTGGGCAAGTTTTCTGCTGGAAGAGGGAAAGGTGGGGGGGAGTCCGGTCCTGGAAGGGCCCGGCCTGCCCAAAGGACAAGCCTTCCTTTACAAGAGGCCGGTTATAGATAGGGGGCGCTTCCTCCCGAGCTGGGGCCACTTGCCCTTCTGGGGTCTGGTGGTTACGAGGGGTTCCCAGAAAGCTACTCAGCCCCAGTCCCACTAGCTCTGCAGGAAGCTCAGTTTCCTGGTCTGGGAAAGGGCTTCTGTCGGTCCTGGCAGCGTGGGAAGAGTTGTGCAAACCCTGAGGCCTGCCCTGGGGCTCCAGGGTGCCGGTGTAGACAGGCAGAGGTCGGCTCGGTTCCCTTTTCCGCAGGCTCCCAGCTCCGGGGCTGTGGCTGAGCCCCACGGCCCGGCCTGGGAAGCCTGGCCTCTCCCCCAAAAGGCCTCCGGGCTTCCTCATCCCGGCCGGCTGCTCCGATCCTCGGTGCCCCTTTGCACGAGGGGCAGGAAGAGAACCCCACAGACCGAGCGAGGGCGGAGAGCCACAGGGCCAGGCTGCAGCGCGCGCTCACCCCCGAGCCTGAGCCCGAGCCCGAGCCCGAGCCGTTAAACACGCTATTCTATCCCCTTATCTCGGGCTCGGCTCTGTTCCAGCTTCCACTTCCTCACCTGGTCCCCTGCCGGAAGCACACAGTAGGCTCCTGGTCGCTTGCCGTCGGCTGGAGGAGAGGCGCAGGCAGCCCCGGCGGTGGCACCTCCAGAGCAGCACCGACGGGGCTGGGGCGGATGGGCCTTATCAGCTGAGCTCATGGGCAGCAGCCAAAGTCGCCCGCCGCCGCTGCGCTTCGTCTCCCCGCCGAGCCCGCCTATCCTGTGCCCTCTGTCTCTTTCTCCTTCTTCCCCTACGTGCCCCGCCTCCCTTCTCTGGCTCTCGCTCCCGTCTTTCTGGTCCTGTCGCCTTTCTGGGCGTCTCCTTCTCCCTCTCCCCGTCCCGGCCCCCTCTGTGGCCATTAGGGCCGTGATCCATCCTCCCGTCGGCCCTGCTGGAGTGCGGAAGGGACCAGGGTTTGAAGCGGGGCTCGGGCGTCCTAGCGACCTTGGTAAGTCGCCTAACCTCGGCGGCCCTCGAGGAAAATGAGGCCCTTCCAGCTCTCGTCAGCCTATTCTGTTTGCTGGCTGTCCTGCGCTGGGGGGGAGGCTGGGGGCAAAGGCGAGCCCGCAGCCCTTCCTCCCCTCCAAGCCATTATTTCCTCGAACCCCAACAGGTGGGATGTGGCCGCCCGGAAAGCTGGCACCGAGGGCGGAGAGCAGAAGGAGCCTGGCAACTGCCGCAAAGTGAGCCGCGATTGGCCGAAACATCAGGGGAAAGCGCCGATTGGCCGGGCCGAGACTGGCCAATCGCTATCTTCGGCCCTAGCTGGCGGGCGATTGGCTGACGGCGGGTTACTGTAGGCTGCGGTCCGCGCGGGTTGTGGGGGAGGAACTAGATGTTGTAGGCAGCGCGGCTGAAGCGGGTGCCGGGTGCCCGGTGCCCGGTGCCCGGTGCGTGCCAGGCCAGGGCCCCGAGGTGGCTCAAGATTAGCCGTGGGGCGCGGCCCTGGCTTGGCTTCAGTGCAAGGAAGGCCCGGCCGGCCCTGGGGTTGGAGGCGAGGGCACACTGTGCTTGTCCGAGGGCCCTCAAGCCGGGAGAGGCCGCTCCCCCCCCCCCCCCAGGGCCACTGTATGATGATTCTCAGAGGAGGCAGTCAGGACCTGCTGAGAGAAAAGGCAGAAACTTCCCAGCAAGCCAATAGACTAAGGCACCTACTGTGCTAAGCAGAGGGGGGCAAATCTGCAGAACCACTGGGACCTCACACTTCCTGGCTGTGTGACCCTGGACAGGCCTCAGTTTCCTCAGCTGCAAAATGGGGAGCAAATAAGAGGCAGTTGTAAAAGGCACACTGCAATCTCTGGCACACAGTAGGCACCATGTAAATGCTTCTTCCCTTCCTCCTCCCCTCCTGGTCCTTCGAAGGTAGCAAAGGCCCCTCAGTCAGATTGGGCTCCTGCAAATCTGCCTCTGTCCTAAGAGAAGAGAGCCGGGCAGGGGTCGAGGCCCTGAGCATCCCTGGGAGGACAAGGAGAGGGAGGCTCTCCAGGCCATGGTTCTGGACAAGCTTCAGCTCCACCTAGACCAGCTGGAGCTCCCCAGGGGGATTGTGGGAGTCGGGCAGTCCCAGGCAGCCCTGGACCTTCCAGGATGGCCGAGGGGAGCCCCACATCAGGGCCCAGCAGTTGAAGGCTGTCCTGGTCGAGGAGGGGCCCCTCTGGGGAGCAGGATGGTATCCCAGGGAGAAGAGAGGCTGCTTCTGAAGGTTGGGAAGGCCTCGAGCTCTTCAAGGTCTCTGCCGAAGAGGGCGGCACTACTGGAATCTGGAGCCTGAAGGCCAGGTGAGTGGCCCTTCCCTGGACCCTAGAGAGGCCAGGAAAGCCACCTGCTCCTTTGTCTGGGTAGTGGGGGGGGCCTTGTGGCTCCCTTCCCTGCCCCCACCCCACCCCGGCTGCTCCCTAGGCACCTTGGGGCTCATACATGGTAAGAAGGCTCCAAGAGACCATCCCTACCTCTCCAGGCAGACTGACTCACTGTTCACTGTTCCCCTGGGGAGGATAAACAACTCCCTCCCCCTAAGCCAAAAGGAGGCTGTTTCCTTATGAGGACAGGAATTCCAGCCTTGCTGCTCCCCAGGGGCTGCCAGGCCTGGGCCTGTGTCTGGGCACTGCTTTCTCCAGGACCCCCCACCAAACTGAGGACTGCTTCTCCTCCTGGCCCAGGCCCCTCTGCCACTGACCTCCCCCACAGGGAACTGTGGCCAGCAGCCTGGAGAGGCCCCCACCCCTCCTAGCTCCATCTGCCCTTTGTTTCCCCAGCTTTGTCTCCTCCTAACTGTAGTCTTGGTGACATTCTTTTCCCTCCCTGTCCCTCAGTTTCCCTCTTTGTGATCCTGGGCCTTTCCCTTTCATCCTACTAACCCTTCAGGCCTCTGCTGGGTGACCTTGGGTGGGTCCCTTCTCTTTAGGCCTCAGTTTCCTCCTGTGGCAGATGGATTCAGTGACCATGAAGCTCTTTTCCAGGCCTGCCTTTGGCCCAGCGTGTCTATGTCTGTGTGGGAGCACGTGTGCCGTCTGGCCCTTGCCCACCGCCTCGGGCCTTGCTCTGAAGGCCCCCAGCCCTAGTCTGGAGGCCCCCAGAAGCAGAGAAGGCCCTTGCCTACCCCTCTCTGACCCTCAGACACTGGCCAGTGGGGAGAAAGAGGCCGTCTGGGTACCAGGTGCCCAAAGCCTTCTGAGAACTGCCCAGGCAGTTCTACTTTGGAGCCGGAGAGACTGAGGCACAGGGCACAGCCATGTTATGTCAGGGCTCTGTCAAGAGGGGAAGAGGCTTCTCTGGGCCAGACTCCCAGCCTGCCATTCACCTGGTGGGGCTCAGGCCTGCCTGGCACTTCACCCAGTGGATGGAAACATTGTGAAATGAGGCAGAAGGGGGAACTGAGAGGGGGGGGCAGATCCCCAGTGACCTCACAGGCCAAGAATGAGGCCCCGAGCCTTCCCAGCTCTCAGCCCAGAGGGTCAAAGGCTTGCAGGGGGCGGGGCAGCCCCAGTGAGGCTAGGAGGCACGTCCAGCAAGGCGGCTGGCCTGTGGAAGACCCCTAATAAAGCCTCTGGGCCGCGGAGGACTTCTTGCCTGTGCCTCTTCGCCTGGGGGAGTGCCTTCCCTGCTCGGCCCCCTCAGGCTGCTGCTGCTGCCGCTGCCCTGGCCACTTACTATCTCGCAGGGAGGGAGCAGGCGCGGGAGAGCTTGGACTCCATGTCCCTGGCAGCCGCCCCAGCCTTCCCCGCTGGCCTTGGGGCGCCGCGCTTCCCCAGCCCATCCACCCTGCTAGCGCCCCCTGGCCCTCGAGCCCGAGAGAACCCGCCATTTGGGCCGAGGGGAAACTGAGGCCCGGGGCCGACCGCGCCGGGAGGGAGCCTTGTGCTGGGGCCGGGGGAGCGGGAGGGAGCCGCCCCTTATCGAAGGTAGGCCTCAGTCGGGCGAAGAGCCATGAAGGGGGGCTGCCCCCCCCCCCCCGCCCGCTGGGCGGTGAGCTCATTCCCCTAGGGGCGGGGTCGCCGCCGGCAGTGCCATCGCGCCCCCTCCCCCTTCTGCCCGTCGCACGCCCTGGCTGGGCTCCGGCCCGCCGCCGCTGCCGCCGACAACGACGACTTTACCAATTAAGGCTTTCTCCGCCCGAGCCGCCTCGGACCCAGGGGGGGTCTAGCTGCTCACAAGAGGGGCACGGCCAGTGGCCGCGCTCCCGCAGCCCAGCCCAGCGCAGCCCAGCGCAGCCACCACGCGCTCCGGCCCGCCGCCCCTGACCCGCCAGCCCCCGGCCCGCGCCCCGCTAGGCACCCCGGGGGGAGCGGCGGCGTGTGCGCCTCCTCAGCCCCGGCTCCGGGTAAGACAGCCGCTCCCCGCGGCGCCCCCGCCCTGGCCCCGGCCAGGGCCACCCGGGCGCCCGCCCCACCCACAGCCCGGGAGCTGCTGGGGCAGCGCCGGACCCCGGACGGTCCGGGACGTTCCCAGTCCCTGGCGGAGACAGGGGGAGAGGCTCCGGGGCTGGAGCGGTGTGTGACTTACAGAGACAGAGAGAGACACTCAGAGAAGAGACAGGGACAGAGCTGGACAGAGAAAGAGAGAGAGACAGAGAGAGAAGGGGAGAGAGCCGCGGAGATGGACAGAGACGGGAGAGACAGAGAGGGGAAGAGAAGACTCGGGAGAGAAAGAAAGAGGCAAAGAGAGGGAGAGGACAGACCGAGATATAGGAGAAAAGGAGGGAGGGGGAGAGGACTTTGAGATTCCAGGTCCTGTGTGCTGGGTTCTAGATTGGGGGGGGGGGGGGGCGACACGGCAGGGGCTCCTGGAAGCCCGTGTGCATGTGTGAGCTCATCACAGTCTGAAATGGAAAGGGGCCTCAGAGGGCACTCGTGTTCCCTCTATAGGAAAAGGTCCCGGACTTCCAGCTGCCCTTTGAGCTCGGTTCAAAGCCCTGGGTGGGAAAGAGCCCAAGGGCCCCCAGACCCTTTAGCAAAACCCCCGAGTGTGAGCTCCCAGCAGGCCCTTGGCTTCCTGATGCTCTGGGCCAGCTGGTGCCCCTGGGGGGATTCGGGAGCCGCCCGAGGTTGGCCCGGCGACCCATTTCCAGGCCGCTCTAGACTGCGGGGAGTCGGCCTTGGGGAAACTGAGGGCCAGGGCAGGGAGCCAGGCGAGGGGCCTCCTCAGCCTCCTTCCAAATAAGGGAAAATATGAAAGGGCCCAATTTCTGGGGAGTTGTGGGCCGGGCCACCCCCTAGTGGCCAGACTTCCGCACTGCAGGGGAGCGCGCCGGCCCGCCGAAGCCGGTGGGCTTGGGTGGGGCTCAAAGCCCAGGCCCCTCCCCCGACGGGAGTGGGCCGCTAGACTCTTCCCTGCCTCAGTTTCCCTCTATTCCTGCCTCACGAGAGCAGCTAGTTGCTCCGGCCTACTCCTTTTGGCAGACACTGGAGTGAGGAAACTGAGGCCAACGTGGACTCAGAGGCTGAATTCGAACTCGGCTCTAGCCGTAACCGCTCTAATCCCAAAGGCGTCAGACCTTAAGGCATTGTTGCTGCTTCTTTCCCATTGGGCTCAGAACTCCTGGACCGAACCCTCCCCCATGGGCCGGAACCAACTCAGAACTGTGGCTGTGGGGAGGGTGGCTGGTGCCACTTGCCCGTATTTGGACGGGTCGGGCCACAGAGACGAGCCCGCCCCGCCCCCTCCGCCCCCCCCCCCCCCCAGCACCGGGACTTGGGCCGAGGCCCGGCGCACTGACGCAGGGCTTCCTGGCAGCCCCATCAATGATTCGGGGCTTCGGTTCATTCAGCGGAGGAGCCTTCGGGCCAGAGCAAGGCGCCGGTCCTGGGGGTTCACAGCTACACGCCGGAGCTCGAGGAGGGAGAAGCCGCCCCTCCCAATCCCGGCGCAGTCAGTACATTGCGCCCCTCTTTAGGCCCCCGTTCTCCTCCCTCGCTCCGCCCCTTACCTCCCCCCTACCCCCCGGTCTGTTCCTCCCTCCACTCCGGCAAGTTCTGTCCCGGCTGACACCCACTGGGAGAATGGAAGGGATTCGGGCCTCTAATGACTCAGTTTCCCCAGTTGGGTGCGATCCTCCCGCATTTGGGCCCTGGGGTTTGGATTTGGCCACCGGGGCAGAGATTCCAGCCCGAAGGGACCCCTTTTCTAGCAAGCGGGGGGGGGGGTCGGAGGGAGACCCTCCTCTCTCCCTTCCTCTCTAGGTCTGCGGGGCCCGCCCCCTTCATTCTTTGGCCAAATAGGGAGTGCGGGGGCGAGGGCAGGGATTCCGGCCAGAGCCCCCAGGCCGCTGCCGCCGCCCCCGCGGGTTCGCGGGATTAGGTTTGCTCTTGCTCCGGGCCGCCAAAGTAGGGGCTCCAGAATGTGGCCCAGCCCGAGGGGCGGACAGGAGCGGCGGGAAGGAGCCCCAGTGTACGGGGAGGACTCGCTCCCTTCTTTGTTTAACAAGAGGAGAAACTGAGGCCTCTCCATCTCGGAGCGGGAGAGACTGGAAAAAGTCTTTACTGTCCGGGCCGCCCCTTGCACGGAGAGCTCCCGAACGTGTAGGGGAGCGAAGGCTGATGTGATCATGGACCGGTCCTTTCTCTTCCCGAACTGGGGGGCCGGGGGAGTGAACGAGGTTCCCTGGGCTCCTTCCAGCAGTAAAATGCTGGGTCATTGGGGGGTGGGGTTTGGACGGGGGTGGGGGGTCGCCGGACACTCCCTCCCCCTCCCATTAAACCCTCTGGGGCGGGGGGAGGGGATGCACTTAAAGGGCCCGCAGTTTGGAAAGTTAAGCTCAGGAATGAGCTGGAATTGGAGCGGCTGGGCTGGCTTGGGGGCAGGGGCAAAAGAGAGGCTTTTCGGTGCTGGGTGGGGTGGGGAGTTGGAACCCAGGGGGAAGGGGAGGGAGGAGGGGCGTGCCCGGCCCCCCCCAACTCCCCCACCCCCCGCCTCCTTCTCCCTCTTCGGCACGCCCCCGCCCCTTCCCATTTAAAGGGCCGGCGCAGTCAGCCACCCCACGGCCGTGTTTCTTTCCCCCAGCCTGTCTGGCTCTAGGTGCCTGCGTCTTTAATTAAGGAGGGCCGCCCCCTAGCCGGGCTCCAGCACCGCCCCCAGCCTCGGCAGGCTCTCAAAATGAGTAGCTCCCACCCGCGGCCCGGCCACAGCCACAGCCACAGCAGCTCGGCGGCGGCAGCGGTAGCAGGCGCGGGCGGCGGCGGCGGCGGAGGTGTCGAGAAAGACAAGGACGCCGAGATGCCGGCCACCGAGAAGGATCTGGCGGAGGACGCGCCATGGAAGAAGATTCAGCAGAACACGTTCACGCGCTGGTGCAACGAGCACCTCAAGTGCGTGAGTAAGCGCATCGGCAACCTGCAGACGGACCTGAGCGATGGACTGCGGCTCATCGCGCTGCTCGAGGTGCTCAGCCAGAAGAAGATGCACCGCAAGCACAACCAGAGGCCCACCTTCCGCCAGATGCAGCTCGAGAACGTGTCCGTGGCGCTCGAGTTCCTGGACCGCGAGAGCATCAAGCTGGTGTCCATCGGTGAGCGGCGGGCGCGGCGGGCGCGGCGGGCGCGGCGGGCGCGGCGGGCGGGGCGGGGCGGGGCACGGCACAGCACTCTCGGCCCGCTCCTGAGCCACACACGCATGCTCCCGGGCTTGGCTCGGTCCGAGGTGGCGGCGGCGGCGGCGGCGGCTCGGACTCCGGCTCCTCCTCCTCCTGGGCCCCGCGCGGGGAGGGCTGCCCCGGGAGAAGCCGGGGGTGGGGCTCTGGGCACCGCCGCGTGCGCGCTGGAGGCTAGGGGCCGACGGCCGGAACAAAAGAGCCCGCCACCTCTGGGGCCGGAGGAATGCAGTTAGTTAGCAGTCTGTAGAGTTCCCGGGGGCGGGGCCGGCCTCCTGCGCCTCTGCTCGGGGAAGACCAGACGGGTGGGTGTGGCAGCTGCCGCCTCCTGCCCCAGCCATAGCGGACCTCGCTCGGGGCTGGAGAGCAGATGATGTGGGGCGCCTCCCCAGCCCTGACTCGTAGAAATAATCCTCCTCCGGGGGCCGCCTCCAGGCAGCCCTTCGGGATTGCCCCCACCTCGGTCCCTGGCACCCCGAGGATTCCCTACAGGTTGCCTTAGTCTGTGAAGACTCCCTGGTCCGGGCCTCCCCAAAGCCCCCCGGAATCTGGCCTGGTGGCAGGGCTTGAGAAACACCATTGCCCTGCGGCGGTGGCGGAGGGCACGAACAAAGGTGTTCTGGAAGGGGGCCGGCTGGGGCCCGTTGTGGTTCTGGGAGCTCTGCAGAGTTGGGTACCGGGCCCCACCCTGCTTCCTGTGTGAAGGGGGAAGGGCGCGGCCCCAAGCTCCCATCTTCTCCATTCCCGTTACCGGAATGTCTTAGTCACCCCCTGTGCCAGGCAGCTCTGCCCTCGCCCGCCCCCCAGCCCTGGAGGGAGATGGAGGAGGCAGGCAGGATATGGGGGGCTGGGCCTGGGCCCTGGCCCAGCAGGGGGGCTTGCTCTTCCTTCTCCCGCCCCTGATTCCTAGAGCTTTGCCCATATAAGGCTAAAAAATGTTGGAAAGCAGCTCGATTAGCAGGCTGAGGGGGAGGGGGAGGGGTGTCACCCTAGCAGAGGGGGGCGGGCCGTGGGAAAGGCCCCGAAGGGAGGTGGGCACAGCCAAAGGGCGGGGCCGATTCCATCCCGGGAAGAGCTCCCTTCCGGCTCCTGCTGGGGCTGCTGGCCTGGTTTCTGCTCACTGCCAGAGACCCCAGGGCCGGGGTTGGGTGGGGTGGCCACCAGCCAGGCCCCAGAATACCCTGGACCGCTTCCCTGGCCTGTGGTTTGGGGTGGGGCCCAGATCAGAGGCAACGACCCAGCCCTTGGCGGCCTGGCCTCCTCTCCCCTCCCCCAGGCAGGCTGGGGCTTGTCCTGGGAGCTGAGCCCCCCTTCCCTTCCCTCCCCCTGGAATGGCTCGCCTTGGGCCCGCCACCATCTTGTGAGGCCCAGCAAGAGCCTGCAGGGGGCCAACAAAGTCAGGGTGCTGCTGCTTCCCCGGGCCAGCAGCCCCTCCTGGTATGCTGGGCCACCAGCCAGCCTTTGGCTCCGCTAGGTGAGCCTGGGACCAGCACATGGGGCTGCTGCTCCAGAGCCCTTGCTCAGGCCCCCCAGTCAACTGGGGGAAAGGGTGGAGGGCCTGCTGCCTGGATGCCCCCAGGCCTGGGGCCAGTGCCTTCCTCCCCTCCTTGGGCCCACTGAGCAGCCGCCCCATCCCACATGTGCCCCTGCAGACAGCAAGGCCATTGTGGATGGCAACCTGAAGCTCATCCTGGGCCTGATCTGGACCCTGATCCTGCACTACTCCATCTCCATGCCCATGTGGGATGAGGAGGAGGACGAGGAGGCCAAAAAGCAGACACCCAAGCAGCGGCTCCTGGGCTGGATCCAGAACAAGCTCCCTCAGCTGCCCATCACCAACTTCAGCAGGGACTGGCAGAGCGGCCGCGCCCTCGGGGCCCTGGTGGACAGCTGTGCTCCAGGTGAGAGCCAAGCCCCACGAAGGCGCCTCAGCCAGCACGTTCTCTTCCTTCATCTCTCCCTTGTGGGATTCCTTTCTTCCCTCCCTCCATCCCTCCCTGCCACCCTGCCACCCTCGTCCAAGGAGGAGGCCTTTGTGGATGCACACGCGCCACCCCCTTCCAAGGCAGGGGGCTGCTGCTGGGTGGCCGGGGGGATTCAAACGTGGCCTCAGACACCTCCCAGCTGTGCAGCCTTGATCAGGCCCTTATTGTTCTTCTGCCTTGGATCCCGTGTGTGGTGGTGTTTCCAAGAGGGGAAGTGAGGACTCAAGATGGCATGAGCTGCTCCCTCCCAGAGGGCCTGGGCGGGCCTGGCTTATGCCATGAGGGTTCCTCTGTCTGCTGCAGGCCTGTGCCCTGACTGGGATTCCTGGGATGCCAGTAAGCCTGTGAACAATGCCCGAGAAGCCATGCAGCAGGCTGATGACTGGCTGGGCATTCCTCAGGTAGGCCTCCTGTCCCTTCCCTATCCCACTGATGTAGAGCCAGCAAGTGCTCCAGGGGCGGGCGTCTGATCCACCAGCTCCTTTTGCAGCAAAGGAGCCCAAGGCCAGAGGTGGGAGGGACTTCAGCACTGGTCCCCAACTCCAAGGCTCTCTTGCTCTTTGGCTCTAAATGCAGGTAGCACCAGGGGGGGCCTCCCTTACCCTGGCACTGCCAGCCACATGTGTCTGCCTCTCCTGCAGGTGATCACTCCCGAGGAGATTGTGGACCCCAATGTGGACGAGCACTCGGTCATGACCTACCTGTCCCAGTTCCCCAAGGCCAAGCTGAAGCCTGGGGCCCCACTTCGGCCCAAGCTCAACCCAAAGAAAGCCAGAGCTTATGGGCCAGGTGAGGAGTTCTCCGCTCGGTATGGTGGCCTGCCAGCCAGGAGAGTGGAGATCACCGCTTGGGCGTGGGGGGTGGGGTGGGGGGGTGGAGGTGCTCTAAGGCACTAAGTGGCCAACCAAGGGGCCCTAGAAGAAGGAGGTGCCCATGTTCTGGTTCTTAATGCTGACCTGCTCTTGCCGACTCTCTTAACTGCAGGGGGCTGGGCGGTGACCAGAAGGGAGTTTAACACTGAGACTGAGCCTACTGGCTGGTGGCCTTACCAGAGCACATGTGGGCAAGATGGGTTGGGTCACCAGACTGGCATGGATGGTCTGTCTGGGGAGTCGTGAGCCACCTTTGGGCCATCCTGACATCCCCTTGGTATCTTCCATGTAGGAATAGAGCCCACTGGTAATATGGTGAAGAAACGGGCGGAGTTTACTGTGGAGACCATAAGTGCAGGCCAGGGGGAGGTCCTGGTATATGTGGAAGACCCTGCTGGGCACCGTGAGGAGGTAGGTGCCAACCCTGGCCCTGCCCAAGCTGTGGGCTCAGGAGTGACGAGCCCGGAGGCCTATGGGGGAGATGATAGAAGGAGTCTAGGACTGGCAGCCACCAGGGAGAAAGCAGAAAGGAATGAGGGGCGGGCAGGGAGGGAAGACTGGCATGGCAGTACCTGTGCTGGGTGAGCCATGTCCCAACCCACTGCCTAGCAGGCTGACTGAGGCCCCTTGCCCCCACCACAGGCCAGAGTGATTGCCAACAATGACAAAAATCGAACCTTCTCTGTCTGGTACATCCCCGAGGTCACGGGGACACACAAGGTGAGGCCGAGTGCTGGACCACAGATGGGGGAGGGAGAATGGGTACCAGCTCAGTTGTGAGCCCTTGTCTCTCCCCACCCCACTTTGTCTAGGTCACAGTCCTCTTTGCAGGCCAGCACATCGCTAAGAGCCCCTTTGAGGTGCACGTGGACAAGTCCCAGGGAGACTCCAGCAAAGTCACAGCCCAAGGCCCTGGCCTGGAGCCCACTGGCAACATTGCCAACAAGACCACCTACTTCGAGATCTTCACTGCTGGTGAGGCCAAGCCCCTTCCTTAGCATTTGAACCAAAGCCTGGCATCCTGGCCAGCATTCCTTCTGCTAAGCACCCCCATGGGGATGGGGTCTGGGGCTGCACCAGAAAGGATGGAGAAATGAGGCAGCTGTGGCACTGGGGCCCCTCAGCAGTCTGAAAGGGGCTAATGGCCCCTGGGCCCAGTTGAGCTCTAAGCTGCCCTGAGGATGGGCAGGCGGGAGCGCAGGTCCCCCCATCTTTTCCCAGGCAGGGCAGATTCTGAGGCAATGGGAAAGAGAGGCCCACTTTGAGCCTTGTTCCACATTGGGATTGTTTGTTAGACCCTCCCATGCCCTCCCTGCCCTCCCAGGGCATTGGCCTCTCTCCTATTGAAAATGGGAGGTGGCAGAGCAGCCAGGAGGGGAGAGGCAGGGTGGTTGGGGATCCCCTGCCTTTGCTTCCCTTCCAGGTGCTGGTGTTGGAGACGTGGAGGTGGTGATCCAGGACCCCACAGGGAAGAAGGGCACCGTAGAGCAGCAGCTGGAGGACAAGGGCAACAGCACATACCGCTGTAGCTACAAGCCCACCCTGGAGGGAACCTACACCATCTACGTCACCTTTGCCGGGGTCCCTATTCCTCGGAGCCCCTACACTGTCACTGTTGGGCAAGGTGAGTCCTCCAATGCACATTTCACTCCCCACAAGGCCAACCACCTGTGCCTGGGGGACTGACTGGCATCCTGGCCGCCACTGCTCTGGCTGCCCTCTTCTGTCCCTTGACCCTTGGCCACCCCATGCCCTGGGGAGGCTGAGCCTGGGGGAGGTGGGGGGCACAAGACCAATCTCCTTCTCGTCTCGCTCCTGGCTGCCTTGGGTCCCACCCTCTCTCCCTTTGTTCTTTTTCCATCCGTTGCCTCTCTGCACTGTTCTTAGCAAACTCGCTGTCCCTTCGTGGTTCGTTTCCTTTCTCTTATGTCTGTCTCTTCTTCGCGCTTCCGTCTTCTCGGAAGACCTGGCTCCGGCTGCCTGGGAATCTCTGCTGAGCTCTGATCTCACCCAAGGGTGGACGGTACTTGAGCCCACTTCTTTTGGACAGGGCGGGGGGGGGGGGCGCTGCTGGAAGGAAGAGTGGGGTAGGTGAGGGAGGGTGGTCCTGGCATGGCCCCGTAGCCTCCTAGCTCTGGTGGTACAGTAAGCAGCTTGGATGCCAGGCCCGGCTCCTCTCAGCCTCACTGAGCTAGTTGGGCCTGGGGAGGGCATGAGCCATGGAGGATATAGTGGCAGAGCCACTTTGGGCTCGGGCTACTTGGACCCAGGGGGTCCCTGTGGTTCCTCCAGCTCTCCACGTATTGACATGTCTGTCACCCTTCTCTCCCCAGCCTGTAACCCTAGTGCCTGCCGGGCTGTGGGCCGAGGTCTGCAGCCCAAAGGTGTTCGTGTGAAAGAGACGGCTGACTTCAAGGTGTACACCAAGGGGGCGGGCAGTGGCGAGCTCAAGGTCACAGTGAAGGGTCCCAGTAAGTCAAGGGGCCAACACGGGGCTATGTGGGCTGTCTCAACCCAAACCAAGGGAGTGGGGAGTTGGATGGGTAGCTGGCCTGAGAAGCCAGGAGCTGACCAGCACTGACTCGAATCAACTGAAGCTGGCAGTACCACATGGGCAGCGCAGTTTGCAAAGCTCTGGGGCCTGGGCAGCCTGCAGGAAGCCTGAGGGACGGAGTGGGGCTCACTTCCAAGAGCGTGCCAACTCCATGGGGAATCCTGAGGGGCTTAGGAAGGCCGTTGCTGCTGTAGCCAAGGAGGGCACACAGCTGGAGGGGAGCCGCACCTTGGCATCTTTGAGGGCCAGCAGAAGGAGCTAGGGATATGTACAAGGTGAGGCAGGGAGGCAGTCGCAGAGAAGGCAACCACTACCTTACAGTGCTTCGGAAAGGCTGGCACAGGCAAGGCCAACTCATCACGTTTGGCCCTAAAAGGCAGCCACCACCCCAAAATAGGGGGGAACAATTGTTACCGTGCAAAGCTATCTCAAAGGGGAAGGAAGCCTTCCCTTGTAGGAAGAAGGCTTTGAGCAGAAGCTGCAGACTCCCTGCTGGGCTGGGTTACCCAGGGGGCTGGGGCAGGCCCACTTGGGGTCTAAGACCTCCAGCCACCAGGAAGTAGCAAGTCTATGGCCAAGGGGGCACCTTTGCTGCACTTGGGGCTGAGAAAATTCCCTTCCCTTGCCCTCCACCTCAGGTACTTTCTAGGTATTCGAACAGTTCTGAGGGCAAGGATTGATTTTTGAATCTGTGACCCCTCTGCCTGGCCTTGAGCACCCCTGGGCCTCTAGAGGCCTCTTGTCGATGACCCTAGGCTAAGTGTTGAAGGAGGTCCTGGGGAAACCGAAGCACCTCTTTAGCCCTACAGGGGAGCCTACAGTCACTGGGCAGATAGGGAGGTTGAGACGCCCACACAGATGCCTGCTTGTGAGAGATTGACCACAGGAGGCCTGATGTTGCCTTGGGCTAGAGGGGCGTGGAATGACTTCCTTTCCCAGAGGAATTGAGAGAACTGAGAGAGGGCTGGTTCTTTCTTTAGTCATAAGGAGCATACGTACAGACCTGGACCAGAATGGAGGCAGGGCTGGGAAAGAAGGATGCCACAGCTGGGGGGTGACCTTCAGTGGCTTGCAGTTTTGTAAAAACTCATGGAGGCACCCATTACATGGACAACTGTGAAAAAAAACAGCCAGGAACTCACCCAGGCACCAACTGGGGACTCTTTGGGGTGGCCAACACAGATGGATACTGAGAGGACTTTGGGGGTGATGTGGTGTGGCGTGGCGTGGCGTGACGTGGTGTGGCGTGGCATGGCTCAGCTCTTTTTCACCTGCTTTTCTTCCCTTCCCCCAACAGAGGGTGAAGAACGAGTGAAACAAAAGGATCTCGGTGATGGCGTCTATGGCTTTGAGTATTACCCTCCTGTCCCTGGCAACTATACAGTCACCATCACCTGGGGTGGTCAGAATATCTCCCGGAGGTGAGGAGCCTGGGGATGGGTCACCGATATCTGTTCCCCCAACCCTCGGAGCGTCTCATAGCTGCCATCTTCTCGGGCCCCAACACAACCCCGGGAGGTGTGTTCCCGTTTGATAAAGACACAGTTTGGGAATGGCGGCAAAGAGGTTTTGTCCAGGGCCATGGAACTAGCACGTGGTTCTAGGTTTTCCAGACTTGGTATCTATTATACCCAAGTTCCTGTACCTGTCGCCTCCCAACAAGTCCATTCCCCTCCTTGAGCCTTGGTCTTCCTACCCACAAAATGGCTAGACTCCCTTCTCCTTTGGGGGGCAGAGGGAGGAATTCAGTGCTTTCCTCACCACCATTGTGTATGTGTGTATCCTTTTGGTAGCCCCTTTGAAGTGAAGGTGGGCACAGAGTGCGGCAACCAGAAGGTTCGGGCCTGGGGCCCTGGCCTAGAGGGTGGTGTGGTTGGCAAGTCAGCCGACTTCGTGGTCGAGGCCATTGGGGACGACGTCGGCACCCTAGGTAGGTCCAAAGGCACCCTCAGGAAGATTTGGCCCCTCCGGGGTTGTAGACGAGATCCCATCGTGGGATGTCTCCCAGCATAACAGAGAAATCAGGAACGAGCCTGGGTTGGAGGTCTCTGTGCACACGAGTGTGGGGTGGCATGCAGGGCCTTGTGTAGGCTCAGAGAAAGGTGGAATGACAAGGGTGGCAGGGTGGTGGAAGGCACAGCTTCAAAGGCCGGTTCACTTACTGTGTGTGTTTGAGCCAGAGAAGGCCCCTTTGGACAGTGGCAATCAAGAAAGAGTCTCTGCCTGGGGAGGTGAGCTTCTGGGACTGTCAGCTGCCTGGCAGGCAGTCCAAGTTATCAGCCACTTAGTTGTCCTACCACAAATCCCCAGGATTCTCCGTGGAGGGCCCGTCCCAGGCGAAGATCGAGTGTGATGACCGGGGCGATGGCTCCTGTGATGTGCGCTACTGGCCCCAAGAGTCTGGGGAATACGCTGTCCACGTTCTCTGCAACAACGAGGACATCAGGCTCAGCCCATTTATGGCTGACATCAAAGCGGCACCCAAGGACTTCTACCCAGAAAAGGTGAGGCCCAGGGCATGGGAATGTCACTGCTGGTGCTGGGGACTGGGCTGGCCAACCAGCTTGTCTTTGTCCTGGTGGGCAGGGCCTGGGGCCTCTTGGCTGCTGGGTTCTTGCCTCCCTTGTTGCCCTCACCTGAAAACACGTGTGAGGCCTGATTCTTTTTTCCACGTTTGCCTTGAACCCACTCTGGGGCCTAGGCAGAGCCTGGAGGCCAGTGGAGCCAATGGCTTTGGGGAGAGTCTGAGTGGTGGCCGGGCTAAGTGGCCCCAGGCTGCCTGAAATGCCTTTTTGGATCATGTCATGTCACCCCTTTTCCTTCAGGGAGGAGGTACCACTCCCCCGAAGGGTCGACAGCTCAGTGCTAAGGGAACTCCACGTTCAGGCCAACAAGCATTTTTTATTAAGTAGGCAAAGGGTGAACTATGGCCTGCCCAGGGTGGATCCTGGGTTAGACCAGTGGAGAAGGGAGGGATTCCAGCGGGCACCCTTAGGGCTTCTTGGCATGCATGCCCAGCTTGGAGTCAGTGGTGAAGATTGACTGCTCCAGACTCTTGGCCTAGCATGGGAGGGCCTCTCCAAGAGTTTGATGTCTTTTGGACTCACTTCAGGTGAAAGCTCGAGGCCCAGGGCTGGAGAAGACTGGCGTGGCCATCAACAAGCCAGCTGAGTTCACCGTGGATGCCAAAAATGGTGGCAAGGCTCCTCTCAAAGTCCAAGTGCAGGTGAGATGGGGCTGGGTGGCCTGGGCCTAGCGCTGGAGCCCTAGAGGGAAAGTGGCTGAGCTCAGCTGCCTCTCCTCCCCTACAGGACAGCGAAGGCTCCCCCGTGGATGTCACCGTCAAAGACAATGGCAACAACACTTACAGTTGCTCCTATGTCCCCAAGAAAGCAGTCAAGCATACGGCTGTGGTCTCCTGGGGAGGGGTGAACATCCCTAACAGCCCCTACCGGGTGAGCTGCCTTCCCCTCCACTTCTGCACTGCCTGAAATCAGGGAGCTTTTGGGTGACAGAGGAGGAGACGGGCCCAGAAAGGTTCAGCACGTTGGCTTGGCAGGAACTTGGCCATGCTGCGTCACAAGAGCCTGGCTTCAGAGTCCAGATGTCCTCTATTATCCCCATTTCCCAGATGGGAAGGGAAGCTGAGGCCCAGAAGACCAACCATGATCCTCAGCTTTGTCTGCTGCTGGTATAGATGTGGTTGCCCACCCATACCCCACCGCCTCTGCAGCAAAGGGAAGGGGGGGGGGCTTTTCCCCAGCTCCTCGTGTGGCCAAGCTGTGGTTGATTTCAACCACAGGATGCTTTTTGGTTATGTCACTGATTCACGTTGAGCTTATGCTCCTTCAGTGGCCCTAGGCAGCTCTTTTCCCTATGAACCCTATCCTGTATTGGAATTCAATCCAGGGAACATCAATTAGGCTCTTGCTCTGGGCCCTTAGCCTGCAGGAGGAAGGAGCAAGCAGCAGTCTTGACCCACCCACCCCACGTCTGTCTCCCTCCTGCTGGGAGCAGGCTATGAGTTATAAGCAAATGAATGAATGTGAGATGATTTGAGGGAGAGCGTACTCAGCGCCAGAATGGGGGTGGGAAGGGCCAGAGAAAGGCCGGTAGAACGCTGGCAGAGTCTGGGGCCATGCATGGGGCCTGTGCATGCATGAAGGTGGGGGACCACCGTCTCCTGTAGGCACGAGGCCACTTTGGCCAGAGTGGAGAGCGGGTGAGGGGAATCGTGGAAAATCAAGCTCGAAAGGTAGGCCCAGGACACAGTGTGAAGGAGCACTGGAATCACCACCCTTAGCAAGCTGCTGGCTCAGCCTCCAGGAGGCAGCCAGTGATACGGGTTTCTGACTTGGAGAGAGAAGTGCTCAGGCTCTTCTAGGCAAATGGTTTTGGCAGGGGGGAGCTTGGAGAAGGGAGAGATAGAGCTGAAACAGCTGTTCTGTTGGGATGCTTTCAGCCTAGCCTAGTGCAAGGGAGAGGCCATGCAGGCCCAAGTGAGGCTGCTTCTTGGCCATCTTCCTTTGGCTTCCTACTCAGGTCCCCCTCCTCTAAAATGTCTATTTTCTTCCTCCCTTCCTCTGCCCTTCTGCGTGCCCTTGTAGGTAAACGTGGGAGCAGGCAGCCATCCCAATAAGGTAAAAGTATACGGACCAGGAGTGGCCAAGACCGGTCTCAAGGCCCACGAGCCCACCTACTTCACCGTGGACTGTACCGAAGCTGGACAGGGTAAGTGAGCCATGGGGCAGCGATGGAGGCAGGCTTTGGGGGCTCAGAGCAGATGGTCTTCTGCTTTGATTTCCTCATCCATCAGAGTTGACTCCAGTGTAGTGGGGCGGGCCAGGGAAGGAGGCCGCTGGCTGGGGCCATTCTAAGCTTTTCCCTTGCCATGTTCCAGGTGATGTCAGCATTGGCATCAAGTGCGCCCCAGGAGTGGTGGGGCCTGCTGAGGCAGACATTGATTTTGACATCATCCGGAATGACAACGACACCTTCACAGTCAAGTATACCCCTCGGGGAGCTGGCAGCTATACCATCATGGTCCTGTTTGCCAACCAGGTGAGGGCCACGTGCTGCAGCCTCTTGGAGCTCAGCGGAGGATCCTGCCTTTTCTAAGATGGCTTCCGTGGTCATTCTCAGCCTTTTCTCCATCTGTCCCCATTCTGGGCTGCATTTCTCCTTCCCTTTTTTTTAACAACTCGGGAGAGTCTCTTCTTCCCCAGCTCAAGGCAGCCCCCTCTGGCAATGCACATACACCATTCTGCCCCGCCCAGAGGAGAAAGCAGACTACTCTGCTCTCCTTTGAGACTCTCTGTGGCAGCCTCTGTCTGCTCTGTGCTCCTGAAACTCCATAAGACCGGCTGCTCTTCTGGCTTCTTTTTCCCAAAATCCGAGCCCCTGGGGTAAGGGAGGCAAAGGTCTGAGACCTCAGGGAGCTTCTTGCCACTCTTTTCCTTCCAGGCAACACCCACCAGCCCCATCCGCATCAAGGTGGACCCTGCCCACGATGCCAGCAAAGTGAAGGCTGAGGGTCCCGGGCTAAGCAGGAATGGTGAGTGGCTGCCATGGGAGGGGCCTGTCCCATCCACCTCTGCCTTTGGCCTCTGGGTGGCAGGTCTGCTCCTTTGTCCACCATCTTAACCCAGCAAAGAGATGGCGGAACCAGGGGTTGTTATAGGAGGGGATGGAGGGAGGGCAGCAGCACCAAGGCAGGAGAGGGGACCACATCCCTGAGAGGCTCATCCTGGGGAGCCCTGGTGATGGCATTGCTTCTCTCTCCAGGTGTGGAACTTGGCAAACCCACCCACTTTACCGTCAATGCCAAGCCAGCGGGAAAAGCCAAGCTGGACATCCAGTTCACAGGCTCCGTCAAGGGGGATGCTGTTCAGGATCTGGATATCATTGACCACCATGACAACACCTACACTGTCAAATACGTCCCTGTGCAGCAGGTAACCCCTGCCTCGGCCACCTTGACCAGCGAGGCTTGTGGGATCTAGTGCTGGGACCAGCCCCAAGCAGCTGTCTTTGTTATCGTTTGCACGTTTTCTTGGGGATTCCCACCTGGACAGATCTCCCCAAACCCAAACGAGGCCCGCGAGCAGTTGGCCCAGGCACCATGCCAGGGGTGTGCCATACCCTGTCTTGTGTAACGAGGAGACAGAGGTGGTGGCATAGTGGCCCTCACCTCTGAGCCAAAAACTAACCCCAGTGTTCTTCGAGGAGGGAGCCAGCTCCCCAAGTGCCTCCTACTTCACTTTATCCAAGAGAAGGGAAAGTAGTTGTCCAAGGTCACCTAATGAGTCATGGGCAGAGCTTGGAGCAGTGACCAGGCCTCTTGGTACTACTAGGCCATGGGGAGCAGATGAGTTCTCTTTTCCCCCATAGAGCTTAGCAGATGGGAACAAAGGGCTAAGTGTTGCTGCCTCCCTCCCCCCAATCCAGGGCAACATGGGTGTGAATGTGACCTATGGAGGGGACCACATCCCCAAGAGTCCCTTCTCTGTCGGGGTGGCCCAGACCTTGGACCTCAGCAAGATCAAGGTGTCCGGCTTAGCAGACAGTGAGTAACAGAGGCGGGATGAGTGGCCTTCCCCTCTTGTCCCCGTCCTCCCAGAGACTCTGTGGGTGGTGTGCCGGCGGGGGCCTCTCCCCACTCCCCTGTGGCTTCCAAGTCAACACTTGTGGACAGGGAGTTGCAGCTCTGGAGGCATGTGCCCCATCCCCCCATCCCACTGTTCCCCACAGAAGTGGAAGTCGGCAAAGACCAGGAGTTCACAGTCAAGGCAAAGGGTGCCGGGGGCCAGGGCAAGGTGGCTTCTAAGATCACAGGCCCCTCTGGCAAGGCGGTGCCCTGCAAGGTAGAGCCAGGCCTAAATGCGGACAACAGCGTGGTCAAGTTCATCCCCCGAGAGGAGGGCCCCTATGAGGTGGAGGTGACCTATGACAGCGTTCCTGTCCCAGGAAGCCCCTTCCCTGTGGAGGCCATGCCCCCTACCAATCCCACCAAGGTACGCAGCTGGCTAGAGACAGGGGGGCTAGCAAAGGGCCTATCTATCAGCAAGGCTCCTGGGCTGATGATAGCCACTGTTGTGTGTCCACACTCACTTCCCCTTTTCTGCTTTCTTCCCTGCAGGTGAAAGCCTTTGGGCCTGGGCTGAAAGGGGGCAGTGCTGGCTCCCCAGCTCCCTTCACAATCGACACCAAGGGAGCGGGCACAGGCGGCCTTGGCCTGACCGTGGAGGGCCCGTGTGAGGCCAAGATAGAGTGTCTGGACAACGGGGATGGCACGTGCTCGGTGTCCTATCTGCCCACAGAACCCGGTGACTACAACATCAACATCCTCTTTGCTGACACTCACATCCCAGGCTCACCATTCAAGGCCCATGTGGCCCCCTGCTTTGACCCATCCAAGGTCAAATGCTCAGGCCCTGGGCTGGAGCGAGCCACAGCTGGGGAAGCAGGCCAGTTTCACGTGGACTGCTCAAGCGCTGGGAGTGCTGAGCTGACCATTGAGATCAGCTCTGATGCAGGCATGCAGGCAGAGGTTCATATCCAAGACAATGGGGACGGCACCTATACCATCACCTACATCCCCCTCTATCCCGGGGTTTATACCATCACCATCAAGTACGGTGGCCAGATGGTCCCCAACTTCCCCAGCAAGCTCCTCGTTGAACCAGCAGTTGACACCACTGGCGTTAAGTGCTATGGGCCCGGCGTGGAGGGCAAAGGTAAGCCCCATCCCCCTGGGCCACTTCCAGGCTGGCAGGAGCAGCTGTGCCATGAGGGCAAGCTGAGGCCAGCAGAGGGATGCTCAGCTTTCTGTGCTCCGACTCTTGGGCACGCTCTACCCAGAGGCTCACATACCTTCCAGAGCCCCTAGTCTAGGGATGACATTGGTCAACTGGAGAGCATCCAGAGGAACAAAGAGAGCCTGAAGGGAGCAGGCATCAAGTAGAGAGCCTAAGGAGGAGGGGCCTAGACTTGCCTTCAGATCTGGACTCAGACACTTCCCAACTATATGGCCCCGAAAAACACCTGAGGGTCCCCAGACCCCTGAGCCAGGAGCTAAGGCACACCTTCAGGGAGACAGCAACACTAAGCTATAGTCCAGCAGCAGGACCATCTCCTTTACATTTCCCCAATGGGCCGGGCTCCCCTCACCTCAGGTTTTCATCCTGTGTCCGCCATGTTGGAGCAGGAATTCAGGGGGTGGGCTGGCCTAGAAAGATTTGTTTCAGCCCCATGCTTTGGCACACCCAAGCCAGCCTTCCTCTACGTCGGGATCAGCTCTCAGATCATGGAGCCATCGGGCAATCCGAGGTAGAGGAGAGCCAGGGTTGCCTGTTGGAGACTCGATCTTGCTTCAGCCCCTGGTGACTTCAGATTAGCAGGGCGGCTTGTATTTTCCAGAGCTGGAAAGAGAGGGAGAGACCATGATTAATTACTCTGAGTGGGGCTGGGGTGGCCAGGGTCTGACTTGGGAACATGGCGAGGCCCGCACTGTCATTTCGTAGGGGAGGAGGTGAGGAAACAGTACTCACTCAGGAAGTGGGCTTTTCCCTGCCTGTGAGGAAACCGCAGCTTCTAGGGTCCCGAGCTAGGCTGTCCGGGCCTGGACATCAGCAGGTCTTGCTGCTTCTGGCCTTGGCCGTGCCCCTTTACTGGGGCAGGCTGTCTACCTGAAGTCTCTCTTGCAAGTTCATTTTCTGTAGGGGTAGCCAGCCACTCGGGGGGTGGGAGTGGGGGTTCCAGGTGAGGAAAGGTGAGCCAGCTTCCCCCCTTCAACGTGGATACATTCAGAGCAGGGCCACTGGCCCACCCTCACATTTCCCCCACCCTTTCACAGGGGTGTTCCGAGAGGCCACCACAGAGTTCAGTGTGGATGCTCGGGCCCTCTCCAAGGCTGGGGGTCCCCACATCAAGACACGTGTGGCTAATCCCTCGGGCAACCTGACTGATGCCTATATCCAGGACAATGGAGACGGAACCTACAAAGTGGAATATACACCTTACGAAGAAGGTAGATGAGAGACCATGGGTCTCTGGGAAAGGAGGGGGAAGAACCTTGGGAATGGGGGCCTGAGGTTTCTCTAGGATCCAGCACTGCTTTCTTCTTCCCTTGGCTCAGGGGTCCACTCTGTAGATGTCACCTACGATGGCAGCCCCGTGCCCAGTAGCCCCTTCCGAGTGCCTGTGACTGAGGGCTGTGACCCATCACGAGTGCGTGTTCATGGACCGGGCATCCAGAGCGGTACCACCAACCAGCCCAACAAATTCACCGTGGAGACCAGGTACAGGGGCCAGCCCAAGTAGGCTGCCTCCTGGCAGCCCCAGTGTACCTGGACGATGGGGTCAGTAAGCGGGGAGGCTGTGGCTTTGGGCCCAGTGGACACCGCCTGTTTCCTTGGGTCTCCAGGGGCGCAGGCACAGGGGGCCTTGGTCTGGCTGTGGAAGGCCCATCAGAAGCCAAAATGTCCTGCATGGATAACAAGGATGGCAGCTGCTCCGTGGAGTATGTACCCTATGAGGCGGGCACCTATAACCTCAATGTGACCTATGGCGGCCACCAGGTGCCAGGTAATGGGACCTGTTCTTAGAGCGTGGGCCAGCAAAAGCTCTGGGGGTTTGGGGCCTGTGAGCGAGCCAACAGCTCAGAAGGGCCCAGATAAGCTGGGCAGTCGGGACCGCAGAGAAGGGCCACGTGTGGTGCAAGTGGCTAAAAGAACCAGAAAGGGCAAGAAAAGGGTTGGCCAGAGGCCCAATCGCTGTCTCCAAGCACTTGAAAGGTGGCTTTTGGGGACAGAGCCCAAAGCATAAGGGGCTGGAGGCTGAGGTTCAGGCCCCCCTCCTAATGGAGGCTGCCTCTCACTGGAGGGCTTCTGCTATGGGCCACTGAGCTCATTCATGGAAGAGGGAGGGGAGGAGGAGCCTGGGCTCCCCTTTCCCAGGCCTCTCCTCACTGTGCCTTGGGGCCTCCGCATATCCCACAGGTAGTCCATTCAAGGTGCCTGTGCATGACGTGACAGACTCCTCCAAGGTGAAGTGCTCTGGGACTGGGCTGAGTCCTGGGGTGGTCCGAGCCAATGTTCCTCAGTCCTTCCAGGTGGACACCAGTAAGGCAGGTGTGGCCCCGCTCCACGTCAAGGTGCAGGGACCCAAGGGTAAGTATGGCAGGCAGCAGCAGCCTTTGGAGTGGGGAGGGCCAGGGAAGGCCTGGGCGTGGTACACCAGGGGCTCCAAGGCGTGACCTCAGGAGGTGACCAGGAAGAAAGCAAGCATTTCTTAAACACTTCCTGTGTGCTAAGCATCCCAGCAACCTGGAGAGCTAGGGGCTAACAGGATCCCCATTTTGCAGATGAGGAAACTGAGGCAAATGAGTTCAGTGACTAGTAAGTGTCTGAGACTGGATTGGGATTCAGGGTGTCCTGACTCTAGACCTGGCACTCTCTCCACCATCCGACCTGGCTACCTCAAAAATGCATGGGTGCCTGGCCTCGAACACTTCCTAGCTATGTGGCCCTGGGCAAGTCACTCAACCCCCCCTCCCCCCAGCCTTTAGGCCTTTAATGCTTTGGAACCAATACTTAGTCTGGGCACCTCCCTGCTCAAAGGCTGGGCCCAGTTATGGTGGTGGAGAGATGAGGGTGCCAGAGACGGAGATGAAGGTAGGTGAGGTTGGGGGCAGGCCGGGCCGTGGGGAGGGCCCTGAACAGCCAGCTTGAGGACACACGAAACCATAGGCAGAGCAGAGCTGGATGTGCTTTCTGCTTGGGGAATGGGAAAGGATGGGGTGAGTTTTAGGGCCTGGCAGCCCCTACTCGTGATTGCGAAGGCCCAGGAAATATCTGTGGCCGTCTTGGGGGCCAGGCGTCTGCCTGGCTGGCCCAGAAGCGATGCCGCGCAGAGAATCTGCCTTGTTTTCTTCCCTTGCCTGATGCCCACATTCTCTGCTGATCCCACAGGGATAGTTGAGCCCGTGGATGTAGTGGACAATGCCGATGGCACAAAGACGGTGAACTACGTGCCCAGCCGGGAAGGGCCCTATAGCATCTCGGTGCTCTACGGAGATGAGGAGGTTCCTCGGAGGTAGGTCCTCCCTGGGGAGAAGGAGAGGCTGCCTCCTCGTTCAGTGGGCCCTGGCCTGTGCCCTCTCACTGAGCCTGAGCCCCCTGGGCTTCCCCACATAGGAGGTTCTGGGAGTTGCAGCTGGCCATCAGGTGCTGCCATCAGAAACCAAGTGGGCTGCTGAGCCCGGTGCCTTTGTACAGGTTTGCTCTTCCAGGAGATCATGCACCCTCATGGGAGCTTTCTGTTTTGTTTCCCCACCTCGACTGTCTAGTCCCTTCAAGGTCAAGGTTCTGCCCACCCATGATGCCAGCAAGGTGAAGGCCAGCGGCCCTGGGCTCAACACTACAGGCGTGCCTGCCAGCCTGCCTGTAGAATTCACCATCGACGCCAAGGATGCGGGCGAAGGCCTGCTGGCTGTGCAGATCACGGTGGGTTTGTCAGTGGGCCCAGGGGAAGGGGAAGCTTGGCACAGGAGGCCGGTTCACACACTTGCCAGCTGTGCCCTGGGATTCATTCCCCTCGTGTTGATGATTTAGCCCATGACACATCCCAGAAGCTGAGCATCAGTCCAAAAGGAAGCTGGCTTACTTGGGGCAGGGTGGGAGAGCAGGGCAGACAGATGCCATCTCCATGGTACTTAAGGCTGCGAGGAAAGCCTGTGGGGGTTCGGACAGAGACTTCGGGGTGCTCAGCCCGAGGTGACTTGTGAAGGGCAGGCTGGGAGGTCTTTCTGTCTCCTTGTTCTCTTTCCTCTAAAGAGCTTCAGCTCTCAACAACGTGCCCCAATTGCTGCCTTGTCATGTCCCAGAAGGCCTCTTCGGCTGCTCTGGCCACTCTGGCTTGGGTTTAGAGCACAGGCCTTCTGGGCCAGAGGTGACAGAGCCCTCCCTTTGAAGCATCATGGTGCCCCTGAGGGCCTCGGGTTACCAAGGAACTCATTTTGGTGCAAGTGCAATTCTCAGAGCCTTTTTGGTCAGTTTGTAGAATGCATCTAGTGGCTCAGTGGATAGAGAGCCGGGTTCCAATTTGGCCTCAGACACTTCCTAGCTCTGTGACCCTAGCCCCCATTGGCTAACCCAATACCAAAACAGAGGGTAACAGTTTTATTTATTTTTTTAAACTCATCTTTGGGCCAAGACTCACCGACTTGGAGTCAGAGAAGACCTGGGTCCAAAATCTGACTGGCATTTAATTCCCTGACTGAACTCGCTTTCAGTTTCCTCCTCTGCCAAATAAAGGAGGCCATGGCAGCCTTTAAGGCCCTTTTCAGTTCTTCCTTGAAGAGTCTGTGGCTTGACTACTTTGTCCCCGTTGGCCCTCGGGTACCTCCCCAGGGCAGCCTCAGTTTCCTCGGCAATATGGAAGGGTGGGGACCAGATGAGCCAAAATCCCAGCTCCTGTTCGCCAATCCCCTGAAATGGGAGTTTGGGGAGTTGCATCCTCGGGCAGCCATGATTAGTCCAGGGAGCGCCTTCTTACCTCCATTCCACCTCTGCTCCCTTGGCGGCAGGATCCCGAAGGGAAGCCCAAGAAGACAACAATCCAGGACAACCAAGATGGCACTTACACTGTGTCCTACGTCCCCGACATGACGGGCAGATACACAATTCTCATCAAGTACGGGGGTGACGAGATCCCCTTGTCCCCATACCGTGTCCGGGCCCTGCCCACGGGGGATGCCAGCAAGTGCACAGTGACAGGTGAGGGCGTTGGCAGGGGTGGGGCCTCGTGGCCCGGGGGGTTGGCGGGCCCCCTGCCCCCAAGCCGAGGTCGGGTCAGCAGCCCCGCGGACACTCGCTTTCTTACGGACACCCCTCATTTCACTGCTGCTCACTGCCCCCCCAGTTGTCTGTGTGTGCGTGTGTGCGTGTATGTGCGTGCGTGTGTGTGGGTATGCAGGTGGCATTGGCACCCCGTGTGACCTGGTTTTCTCACTTGACCTTTCTCCTTGCTCTCTGCCCTTTCACCTCAGTGTCAATCGGAGGTCACGGGCTAGGTAAGCTGCTTGCTGGTGCATACCCCCAGTCCGCTCCTGTCCAGAGGGGTGGCTTCCTCTCCTGCTTGTCCCAGCTCCCCTCAAACCGTTCACAGCTGCAGCCACTCTGCAGGGGTAGGCTCTGGGTTCAGGGGGAAGCTCTCAGAGCCCTAGCTGAGCAAGCTGCTTCCCTTTCAAGTCTCGGGGTTCTCTAGGGAGCCAGCGGCTGTGAGCTGTTTGGGTTGGGGGCATCTACAGGGACCGTCTCCGCCAGGGAGGCTCGGGGTCTGGGGATCTCGGCATGAACGCTGCCCCCTTTCCCAGGGAAGCTGGGCCTGGCACCTGGCTCTCTGCCCGTCTTGCCTCGCCTCCCCTCCAGGGGCAGCCGTCTCCCTCCCTCTCTTCCTCCCTAGCTGCCTCACCCTCCCTGAGGGCTCCAATCCAGAGGATTGAGCCCCTGGCTCCCTCCCCTTCCCAGCCTTGGCCAGATCCACAGACTCCCATTCCTACCTCCGAGGGGCACCTTGGCCCCTCCCCTGGGTGTGCATGGCAGGGAAGGGGGGTGTTGCTGGGGTGGCTCTGCCCGCCAGCACGGCAGGAGCCCAGGCTCTGTGTTTTTCCTGCCCCACTAACCCCTGCTCCTTGAAGCTCAAGCAGTGACGTTGGGTCCTAAGAATTTGGGGAGGCCAGAGGGGGATGCCACGTCAGGCTCCCAACACCGGCCTGGGGGTCTTGAGTGCTAGACCAGGGAGCCTGAGGGCGCCCACGACCCTGCATATTCCAGCTTCTGCTGGAGAACAATCCTTGAAAGCGGTGGCTGGGTAGGCAGCAACCATCTCCCCTTCATCCTTGGGGTGCCAGGCTTGGCACAGCAGCAGGGGCATTTCATATGTATTTGCCCTGAACTGAAGGCCTTAATCAGGGGCAGGTGGCACAGAGAGGCCAGGCTGAGGAGGGGGCCTCCAGGTCTGAGGGCACCTCTGCTGGGAATGCTGGGGGACCCAAGCAGGGAGGAAGACGGCCCTCAGGCCAGGACCGTCCCTAGCACAGCCAGTGCTTAGTGCTCACTAAAGAGTTGGGCAGGTCCCCAGCAGAGGCGGGTAAGGCCAAGCGAGCCTGTCGGTGGCCCTCTCCCTGCCCCTGGTCTGGCAGGATCTCCCTGGTCGTTCTCTTACTTTCCACAAAGGGGCCCGTAGTGCCATCTTAGCTCCCTGGAGGTTCCTCTGACCCCCTCCGTGCCCCCACATAGTCACTCAAGCCCATTTAGCAATTGAGGGACAGGGTTGGCACAGAGGTCACGTGGGGCCAGGCCCTTCCACTGAACAGGGAGATGAGCCCTGCGGGCCCCCAGCACTTAGTCCTCTGCTCTCAAACGTCACTGCCAGGCCCTTGCCCTCTAGGCTACTACTGCTGCTTTGCCCTTTTCTTGGTGCACGCTCTTCCCCCAACCCCTTGACCATCCCCACTGCTGCTGCTGCTGCTGCTGCTGTGCTAACCCCGCTGAGCTCACCAGTCTCACCGACCTCCCCGCACCCCTTAATGCACTCCCGTGCACTCATGCTTTGCTCAGGCCCTGCCCTGCTCCCTGCCTAGCTGTGCTGGCACCTCCCACGGGGTGAGCATTCTCAGTCGTCAGGAAGCTCGGAACATCCCTCAGAACCTCAGTGTCCCCCATGCTGCTGCCGGGGCGAGGGTTCCTCTCCAATTCCAGGAGGAGGGAGGAGGCAGCTGTGTCGCCAGGGCATGTGCCTGTATTAAGTGGAGAGGGGCCGACACCACACGCTCTGAGCACTCCAGTGTCCGTCCATCCCCCCCCACACACACCTTTGGAGGCTTCCCCGCTCTGAGCAAGGGGGGCATCTCTTCCCAGGCCTCCCAAAGGGCCTGCTGGGTCATCCCAACACCACAGAGAAAGGAGCTATTTTCCTGCCCACTGAGAAAGTCCTCCCCTTCTCCCCTTGGGCCAGATGGGGTTCCCTTGGCTGTGCTTGGGGAGTTCTGGGGGGGGTGCCACAGGACCAGCCATGGCCCTAGCTCACTGTGTTGCCTCCGCCCCACACCAGGCTCTGGAATCGGCCCCACCATCCAGATCGGCGAGGAGACGGTGATCACTGTAGATGCCAAAGCGGCCGGCAAAGGCAAAGTGACGTGTACAGTGTGTACCCCCGATGGCACTGAGGTCGACGTGGACGTGGTAGAAAATGAAGATGGGACCTTCGACATCTTCTACACAGCCCCTCAGCCCGGCAAATACATCATCTGCGTCCGCTTTGGGGGCGAGCACATTCCCAATAGCCCCTTCCAGGTCATGGTGAGTTGGGCCATCCCCTGCCACCTTCTTCCTGGTGGAATCTATACTGTGGCCTCTCATTCCTGGAGTGTCCCAGAGCCCTTTTTCCCACACCTTGGGTGGCCAGCCATTCCCTTTGGACACCCCACACTGCATCCCCTCCAACTGAGGCACAGCTCCAAGTAGAGCTGCTTCCTGTTCTCTGGCCCCCTGCCCAGTTGAACTGGCCGAGCATGGGGAGGCCCTGTGCGTCAGTGGACCGTCTCTCAAACCTGGGCCTGGGTACTCCAGATAGATTGAGTCTTGGGTGGCTCCAAGTGGTCTTCCTCCTAATGGTCTTCCTTTCTCCCACCAGGCCTTGGATGGAGACCAGCCCACCACCCAGCAGATGCGCACCCAGCAGCTATCTGCCCCGTACTCCTATGCTCCAGGCGTCCAGCAGCCTTGGGTATGAGTCCTTTCGCTCTCCTTCAGATCAGAGCTGGAGCTGCTCTTGGCCAAGGACCCAAACCTTTACTCATGTGGGCTTTGTTGGCCCTTCTCCCCAAGTGGAGTAGGCCGCAGGACAGTGGACAGGAAGGACCTGGCATGCTTCTTTCTGTATCCCAAGAGCTACCTCCAGTGGACCCTCCATTTTGTCTTTTAAAAAGCCCTTCCTTTCCATCTCAGAATTAATACTGTGTACTGGCTCCAAGGCAGAAGAGCAGGTAGGGCTAGGCAATGGGGATGAAGTGACTTGCCCAGGGTCACCCAGCCAGGAAGTGTCTGAGGGCCTCCTGGCTCCAGACCTGGTTCTCTAGCCACTGAGCCATGGGCTGAGGATCCAAAAGCTTACGGTCTGCTGAGCCAGACCGCTAGGCTCTGAGTGGGCATGGTGGGTCACCAGAGGTCTCCTGGGCCAGGCTGGCCTGCTCCTCCCTCCATGGGCCTAGCTGCAGCAGGTGGCTGAGGACTAGAGCAAGAAGAATCCTAGTTTAGGGGAGGAGGGAGAGGGCTCCTGTAGGATCTGATAATCCCCCCTCATCCCTCACCTTCCCCAGCCCTGGTTCTCCCGTGGCTGCTCCCTCTAACTTGGAGCATCTCCATCATTATTTTCACCTCGTAGGCAGCAGAAAGGCCCCTGGTCGGGGTGAACGGGCTCGACGTTGCTGGCTTGCGGCCTTTCGACCTGGTCATCCCCTTTACCATCAAAAAGGGTGAGATCACAGGTGAGAACAAAAGTGAGGGAAGAGAGGGGGCTGGAGCCTGGCTTGGGGTCCTCCCACTCCGGCCATGTCTGAGGCCTCTGGTCCCCGCAGGAGAAGTCCGCATGCCATCGGGCCAGGTGGCAAAGCCTTCCATCACAGACAACAAGGATGGCACCGTGACTGTGCGCTACGCCCCTACGGAGGCCGGCCTCCATGAGATGGACATCCGCTACGACAGCATACACATCCCAGGTGACTTTGGGAAAGCCCAGCTGAGGAGCCTTTTACCACTTGGGCAGGGGCAAAGGCAGCTAAGTCCCCCCCACTTCCCAGTTGGTGCAAGCCTTGCTGAATCCCTAACCAACCCTATCCACAGGAAGCCCATTGCAGTTTTACGTGGACTATGTC